>NC_041387.1:99801434-99852832 GCF_002162155.2 Triticum dicoccoides
TGTCTGAAATGTGAGGGGAGTTACAGTTCTACCCTTGCCTATAGGCTTCTCGGCTTTGGTATGTGTACTGAGGGTCGAGGATACTAGAGTAACTTTGCTTCTCCCCAAATAGTGGGCGGGAGCGATTTTGGGCGAGGAGGGCGTGTTTTGAACTATAGTGGGCGCGAGCGATTTCGGGCGAGGAGAGCGTTTTTGAAATAGTGGGCGCGAGCTATTTCGGGCGAGGAGAGTGTGTTTTGCCGACCATGGTTTATGAATTATTCGGCACATGTCATTTCGGCCGAGGAGAAGGCGCGCTTGGATGAAGTTACGAACCTACCCTTGATGTACAATGGGCCAATTGATGCGTGTCCCACATAGGACGGTAATTTCGCGTTTCCCATTTATTTACTCGGGCGAATTCCACCGAGCAGAGAGGATGTTTAACGGTTCATTCAAATTTTGGGAGAACGAGCATCCACGTCTACCTTACCAAGTCGATTCGAATCAAATTTTGAAATATTAGCTTGCCACTTCTTTTTTAGATGGAGAGATGATGCTCGGGGGTAATGTGTTTTTACATGCTTGTTGCTAGCAATTTACTATATGACAAATAGTTGACCCACTCAAAAACGCGAATCAAACCCAAAATGAAATATCTCTATTCAATGAACTAGCTCGTTCAGTAGGTCAAAATAGTGAACTAAATCCAAAATTGAACACCTCAATCGAGTAGCATGTTGTACAGTATTATAGTACTCCATGAACATTTTGAAAGTCAAATTAATGAACTTGTTTGATATACACATACATCTGTTCATGTGTGGATTGCAGACAACATGTTCTCCAATTTAAATATTTGAATGCAAGTTTATATCGAAACATGGTTTATATCAGTCTTTGATGCATAAAACGCGACCTCCCCCTCTCCCGGACTCCTGTTCTCTCTCTCTCACTCACTCTCTCGCTGACAATCTTCAATTCTGTCGCACGCATCCGGCACAAAAACCTTGTTGGTCCCTCTCCCTTTCTCTCCATCTCTCTCTCTCTCTGTGTGTGTGTGTGGGGGGGAGTCTTTCTAGTTCGCATTCATATATACACCATCTATGAATCTCTCTCGCACACTATGTATGATACTCTAGCTAGTCCAAGCTAGATATCTTGGGTGCACTCATCGTACACACACAAATTCCTTGGCTCTTTGCCCGTAACTCTCTCACGCACCACTATGTCGTCTCGGAGCTCTTCCCCCCCTCTCTCAAACTCTCCATCCACCTGGGTCACACATACACATGCATATCTCACTCGCACTCGATAGGCCCATCTAAAACTCTGTCTCTCTCCCTCGTTCTCTCTCCATCTCACACGCACACGCACACAATCTCATGCCCAGCTAGCCAAGTATGATGGTCTCTCACTCAATTGTAGGCACACGCAGTCCCCCTATATGTATATGACTAGCTAATCTTAGTCTCCATCACAAACGTGTGCATGGTCTATCTCGATTTCTCTCGGGGCATCTTTCTATCACGCACGCACTCCCTCGATCTCCCACCCATATAGTCCCCTCACGATCTCGAGGGGATCTCTCTATCACAAACACACCCTCTCTCCCTCCCCATGCGTCCATGCCATCCATGTGTTCCTCTCGACCTTTTTTCCTTGTTGGCCAGACCTCTATTGGACATGTGCTACAGGGGTGTCTCTCTCCGTTGCAAACAATCACACACTAGCTATCTTCGTGTATGTCCTTGCCTCGCTTTTCCATCTGGGAGATGCATGCGTGATATCTTCGCATAAGAAACGAAAAAACACACTCCCTCTCTAATTTATCATTGTTGTCACTTTCTCTTTCACACACATACTCTTTTTGCACACTTACTCATTCTCCTTCACACGCACTTGATCTGTCTCGACTGAGGCACTCTCCTCCATCCATAGCATATAGATTTATTGAAAAGTCAAACATCACAATGTTTGACCATGTACGTGGAGAAAAACAATTACATCTAGTACGACAAACATAAACCATTAGATTCACCATGAGATGTAGTTTTGTATGATGTATCTTTGGTATTGTAGATATAAATAACATTTGCGTTAACCTGATCAAAGTTTCCAAAGTTTGACTTCTAAAAAATTTACATGCACTGCATTATCAAGCGGATGGAATATCTCTTTCCCCCTCTCAGCTATCTGACGCACCACTCAGCCTTATCGGGGCTCCTCAAACTTTATTGGTCAGTTTGGTTTGTGACCTGACCCTCATGCCTTGATGGCCGGTACTGCCTGGTGTGGACGTGAGATGTAAAATATTTTTGCCTGGCCAGGCTTGTGTGGTGCTGAAGCGTTTGGTTCATGCTTGGGCCAGGCAAAGCATCAACGTCCCATCAATCAATCCATGCATCAATTATTTAATGCTAATATCCATCCATGTTGTTGTTAGCCTCGTGGCCGCACGACCAGGCATGGCCAGGCGTTCGAAATCGGTCGCTTGGGCCAGGCTACTTGCAGTGTCTGGAGTTCAGCCATGCTAATTAAAGTGCAAGGGAACCCAGCCCAGGCGGGCTTTCTTTTTCACAGGGTAGCAACCAAACAAGCGTGCATGAAATCCAGCCACAACCCCAGGCCACGCAAAAGATGCTCACGACGCAAGCCAAACTGGCCTTATATCTCCCTGGTTCACACATACACATGTCTCGCCCGCGCTATACATATAGACCCATCCAACACTCTCCGCTCTTGTTCTCTCTCCATGTGACACGCACCCCCCTAAGTACCATAATCCCTCACTCCATCATAGGCTCTGTTTGGATCCATGGGTTAGAGTTAGTTTGGGTTAGTTTGGAGTCAACTAACCCAAAAAGATCCAAACAGGAGGGTTAGTTTAGGTTAGATGCATCTAACCCATCCAAAAAAACTAACCCATCCAAGAGGTGCTTATTTGGGTTAGTTCTTCTCGGGACCACTAATAAACACTTTTTTCTCTCGCTCTCCCCACAGCAGATCCCTCCCCACTTCCTCGAAGCTTCTCGTCCTATCCCTCCCTCCATCTCGCACCGCCCGTGAAGGTGCCTCGCCGTATCCGCGCTCCATCTAACCCTGCCATCCAAACACCTCTTTACTTAGAGTTAGTTCAGGGTTAGTTCAGGGTATGAATCTAACTCTAACCTCTAACTGAGTTAGAGCATCCAAACAGGGCCATAGGCGCAAGCACCCCCCCTAAGTATGATTATCTCTTACTAGCCATCAGGAACACATGTATTGTCTCCTTCCATCCATATGTCTATCTCGATATCTCTCGGGGCATCTTCTATCGTGCACACACCTTGTCACTTGATCTCCCACCCATGTAGTCCCATCACGATCTCCACGGGATCTCTCTATGACAAACATACACTCTCTCCTCCCCATGTCTGCATTTTCTCCGTACGTCTCTCTCGACCTCTCTCCCTTGTTTGTCAGACCCCTCTTGGCCACGTGCTAGGGGTCTTCCTCTCTCGGTTCTAGACAACCACACACTATCTCCTCACCTTGCCTCTGTTGTCGAAGATGCATGTGTGATATGTTTGCATAAGACACACACGCTTTTTCTCTACTTTTATCGTGTGGTGTCCATGTCTCTTTCACACACACACGCGCGCGCATGATTTTTTCACTCTCTCTCTCTCTCTATCTATCTATCTCTCTCTCTCTCTCTCTCTCTCTCTCTCTTTAGGGACTCTGTCACGTCCATAAGCATATGGATGTTTTAAAAAGTCAAACCTCAGAAAAGTTTGACCAGGTATATGTGGAGAAAAACATTTACATCTGGAACGATCATTAGATTCATCACAAGATGTACTTAGTTCATACTATCATTTATCTTTGGTATTGTAGATATAAGTAATTTCTTTATAAACTTGGTCAAAGTTTCAAAAGTTTGACTTAAAAAAAATGTTGTAACTACATTATCGAACGGAGGGAGTAGCTCTTTCTCTCTCTCTGCTATCTCTCACGGGCCTCCCCTCTCACTCGAACTCTCTATACCGATGGATTATACGCTCACAGTGTCAGCGTATAGCTCCGTATATTGTTTAGTTGACCGGTCAACCAATCCACATGCTGCGTTGTCAGCTCGTGTTCTGTATCTTGGTGTGCTGGCCCATGTGGCAGTGGGTAAAAATAAGTAAACTAGAGGCCCATCTGACACGCGGTGAAGTAAACAAAGTTGAAACCACTCGGGGTAGCACCCCGCACGCTAGTAAATTTAGGGCGCATTGAGGACAAACTTCTTGCGCGCGAAGGACGCACTCATGCACAATTCACCACTTCGCGGCGGCATGCACAGAAGGACGCAGTTGCGCACACCCAGCACACAACACACACCAGCACACATGTACACCGGCGTCGCCGCCGGTTTAGATGCACGGCGAGGCAGCCAACAAGCGGAGGCGTCTCAAGCCAAAACCGCATCCAGCGAGCCTGCACTTCATCAGCAGCCTCCCCGATGACATGCTGCTTGTCATCATCGGCCTCCTCCCCACCAAATCTGACGTGCGGACCGCCCTGCTCTCCCGGCGGTGGCACCCCCTCTGGCACTGCGTCCCCCTCAACCTCACTGTCGACAGCTGCCTCTGCGACGGGGATTGCAAACGCATGGCCGCAGTCTCCAAGATCCTTTCATCACACCCTGGGCCAGCCAGACGCCTTGACATCCGCATGTTTAGTACCAACTGCAAGGTCCAACCCAAGTTCGATGAGTGGTTCTTATCCCCCTCCCTAGATCAGCTCGAGGAGCTCAGCTTTGAAGCTGGATGATGTCGCTCTCTACCGCCATCCGCGCTCCGCCTCACGCCAACGCTGCGCCACGCCAGCTTCAGCTCCTGCTATCTTCCCTAGATTAATGTCGCGCCCGCCCTTCTTCTCCCTCAACTCAAGCAGCTCGACCTCTTCGACATTGTCATCTCAAAGAAGGCTATGGAGCACCTGCTCTATAGCTGTACTGCGCTCGAGTACCTTCGTCTTGAGTAGATCAACGGGTTCATTAGCCTCCACATTGCCTCGACGAATCTCCGATGGATTTATATGTCTTGCTGGCCCCGCAACAAGACATCAATTGGGAAGAGATCATTCCAGCTGTTCCACGTTATGGTCATTGAGAATGTGCCTTTCCTTGAGAGATTGCTTGTATCGGATCTAGAAGGTCCAACAAAAATCAGGGTCATTGACGCGCCAAAATTGACAGCGTTGGTGTACTCGTCTGCCAAATTCTCCGAACTCTTTATTGGATTCGTAATCGTTCAGGTACATCACTCATCTTCTTCTCCGTCTTCTTGAAATTCACATTTTTAAATTTCTTCTTGATGTATTTACGACCGTCTTCCAGAAAATGATTCCCACAAGCTTGACCCAGTCCATGCGCACAGTGAAGATCTTAGCACTAAAATCTATCGGCCCCAATCTAGATCAAGTTGTTGGATTCCTTACATGCTTTCCGTGCACGGAGAAGCTACTCATCGAGGTGAAACTTCTTTCCTATAAGTAAACGGTAATCACAACGTAGCTCAATTTTTTCGTAATTTTCCCAAATTACGATGACAAGTGTAGTTTTCAAAACTGCATCTATGCACTGCACCGAAAGAAATGTTTTTAGTATTTTTTTTCACGTGATCACCTTCATCGTTTTTATGTTGTACTACTACTATAGTAGCCTAGGCTTGTCATAGTGGAAAGTAACTTAGACTACTCCAGTAACTCTATGGTTACCCTAAGAGCAAGTACTACCTCCGTCCTGGTTTACTCTTCCAATTTTGTAGTATCAAAATTTGACCATAGATTTAACTGACAAAATGTTAATGCATGTCACTAAGAACTATATCGTTGGATTCGTATTTGAACATAATTTCAAATGGTGTAATTTTTAGTGACATGCATTGGCATTTTCTTAGGTAAATCTATGGTCAAAATTTTATACTAAATACGAGGTAGTATTCCCTCCGTCCCAAAATTCTTGTCTTACATTTGTTTAGATACGGATGTATCTAACACTAAAATGTAACTAGATACATCCGTATTTAGACAAATTTAAGACAAGAATTTTGGGACGGAGGGAGTACAAAAGTGGGCTATGTAGGCCAAAACATGTGCCAAATTCACTTGTGATGCATTTGGCATCGATGCCCCTCCATTGCTCACCTGGTGCCCCAATCTGGATCACCTACTTTGCTCCGGTGCCAAATTAACTCATGCAATGAAAAAACACTGCGTGGGAGAGAGAGAGAGAGAGAGGATTGAGGCAATAAAAAAACACTTGTTTGGGAGAGTGAGAGGCTGGTGTAGTTGGTTTGATTGATTTGTTTATACATGTGGGTCTGTGTGCACAGCGGTGCCAACTCTCTCACATCGCGAGAGCGGTGCCAAAATCTTTTGATTTGACATCGATGTGTATTATGTGGCATACTTTTGTGAAATATGGCATCGGCCACATAGTGGAAGGCAACAAATGCCCAAGCTCTTCACGTGCTCCTAGTTAAATGAGAGGAAACAGAAAGAGAGAGATAGAGAGAGAGAGAGAGAGAGAGAAAGTATCACTAGCCAGCCAACCCTATCGTATGAGCGAATGATATTGGTACCTCTTGATGACACGACAATCTTATGCAGCCAGCTGCTCTAATATGTTCTCTTCTTTTGCAGATAAAAAAAGACCTGAAAGTGAAAAATGTGTTGCACTACAACAATCTCATCGAATGCCTTGATCTCCATCTTACAGAAATTGATTTGATCGACTACCGAGGCAGCACATCTGAGATTAAATTGGCCAGGTTCTTTGTTCTGGAGGCAAGTGTGCTCAAGGTAATGAGGTTTGGCGTTCTCTGGCGCAACAATGAATGGCATGCTGATCACCGCAAGCGTCTAAGCCTAAATGACAAAGTCTCCGCAGAAGCTGAATTTGTTTTTGAAACATCAAGTGGCCAGAGACTCGAAAACTTATTTGCCCATTAGTAACTTGTCAGGGCGGTGGATTTTAGTTTGTATGATAATGCTGCATCCACCTAAAGTAACGAAAGTTCTTACGTAAACTTCCTAGTAATTCCCTCTTCCTAGGTGCAGCATTCCTCCTAACATTTGTAATATCAGTTTGAAACTTATAATATTGCCGTGTCCTATTCCTGCGTTTTCAAAATCCTGCGAATAACACAGGTCCTGAGTTGGTGATGATGTTGTGCCTCCCATCTTTCACCAATAGCCGTCGGATCTAGATCTGACGCATACAAACCAAGCTTCTCCATTTTTGCAAAAATATGCCCGTACTTGTTCCCTATTTACAAACAACTCCTTGTCTCTCACAATCAGCCTTATCTCCTCCCCACCACATCTAGAAGGCGGTGGAAAAATCTGGTGCGATGGCCGCTGCCGGAGCCGTCCACCCCCAATCTTGGTGTTCCGTGCAATGCACGGGCATCTACGCACGGGAAATTATGTCAAACAGGGCTAGTTGTAAGCAGGCTAGCTCTACAGCCATGATGATAGTGACTGCAGATGGTGAGGCTGACTATGGTATGCCGAACACGGTGCCTATACTCATGTGTCATCTCCGGCGCAGGGTCTTATCACTTCACTGTGAGGAGCAGCACGTAATAATTTGACCAACGGGTAGTACAGTGCAAGTACTAGTAGCACCACCGTCTGGATTTAGGAGTACTACCACGTCCATCTGGATTTTAGTATTTGACTAGCAATATCTAGTGGTAATGCATGTCACAAAAAATGTACTACTCCCTCTGTAAATAAATACATGGTGTTTTATTCCTATCGGCGAGAGAACTTAATGTTTTTTTGCTAACTACTAATAGGATTACATGCAATGAACTAAACACTGCATGTCATGTTTGGTAGTCTCAAGTCATTGAAAGCATGCACGCCCCACATCTCTCATTGGTTGATATGTCACGAAATAATAAACAAGGAGGGAGTTAATGCACCGTGCCTAAGGCTAGCCATAGTGGGGGTAACATAAGTAGTATCATGCACTTGGGACTCGTAAACATGCTTATGTGGCAGTCAATTAAAGAAGAGAGAGATGGTTATAGCAACATAGGTAGATATCGTAACATAATAAATGTAATGCTACTATGTGTCATGCATGGCAATAAATGAGACCACTTATGATACTAATCTATGACACTATGCACTATAAAGATAGTAACATAGACTAGTAACATACGCATGTTACTAGTCTAAGTTACTCTCCACTATGACCAAGCTAAGTGTTTTGGGATTATTTGGTTTTTGTAATGTGACTTACACAACATTTTTGTTTACATGCATTAACATTTTATTAGTTAAATCAAAGGTCAAAACTTGGCTCAAAATGCAAAGGGGACCAATAAACCAGTAAACTTCAAACTTCTCTTGTTTGGACCCAACTAGAGGTCCGGTGAGATGACTATATGCACCGGCACGGAGGGGGACGCAACTTTATTGACTTACGGCAACTGCCTTTAGGTGAATGACACGTGGGCCCAGGGGGTGGCTGGCCCACCTACCATACAGCCAAAGGCAGGTGCAGTAGAGGGCCGAGGAGTAGTACGAAATCCTACGCACCTACGCACGCTAACCAAGGGCAAGAGTGATCACTCGAATGGAAAGATCAGTTAACCCATGGAGGCGATGAGCGCGAGCATCAGCCGGCTGGGCCAGATGGTCCACGACGCCGGCCTGCGGCCCGGCAACGAGGAACGTCTCTAGGTAGTATTGCTTGAATCCGCCAGGGCGAGGGGCCACTTGGACGACAGCTTCGTCTCCTTGTTCGACGAGGTCCTCGTCGGTTTCCTCGACAAGTTCACCATCGTCAAGAAGCTCGCGGACGACTTTGACGTAAGCCACCAGCCGACGCGCCCAGGCTCTGTGATGCCTGCCACCCTCAACGGCCACTATGGTGACAACCTCTTCGACGCACTGTGGCCCTGTGACTGCCCGCCGTCGCGCCGGAGAAGGTCCACCTCGAGGTCGCGCTCGCCGCGCAGCGCCTGGCGCAGCAAGACACCATCGACACAATCACCCACGTCTACGCGGAAATCGTCCACAAGGACTACTACATGCAAGAGGAGGACGATAGGACGCTGGCCTTCTTAGACCGCAGGGTAACCTTGGACGGCACTGTTCAGAAGCACGTTGAGCTCGCCGCCAACGCCGCTGGTCCTCACACGTCGGTTGGTGACCCGTTGCACTAGGGCGTGAGGATGTCGTTGATGGATTCGTATGTATTTTTATCTTTTCGTCAAATCCATGTAGTAGTATATGATACTACAGTAATTATCTTACCTTTCGCATCAACTTCAAATTTTCGTACGATCTCCATGCATGAACGGCGCCAGAACCAAACTTCTCATTACTCTAGGCAAAATTGTTATTTTCTATCTATCGATCGCGCCATGGAGCAGAACCAAATTTTACAAGTTACGAGTTCAAAAGGAAAAGCCTGCCGTGTTCGCGCCGCACCCCCACACGGTTGGTCCGGCACGCTGCTCAAGCGGTAATGCATGCGGTGTTGCATTTTCACTTACAAGTGGGACCGCAGTTGAGCAAACCGACTATCGGCAAACCCCCACCCCGCCCACCGCGCGATGGCTGAGAAAACAGGAGGGAGAAGAGATGGATGTAGCACGGACTCCAAGAAAATTGGTGTCGGATGGGACTCATGTTGGTGGTGTGTGCCGTACTGCTAGATGTGAATGCTAGTTATGGCCCATGCCAGCCCACTATATTGAGCCTATATCGTGGTACGTAGAACAAATTTCCTGTAGTCCGTGCTCAGCCCTCCTCTATCTCTCTTCTCAGCCAGCCAGCGGACGCGCGGAGCCCATCGTCTGTTTGCTCACATGCGGTCCCACGTGTCAATGGAAATGCCAGCGGACCCACTGAACCTGCACATCTTTCACCTCGACGTGCTGGTGATGAAAAACAAATCCAAGAAAGATCTTCAATGGCCGCTTTTGGAGTTACTCAAGAGTAGTAAGATTCTATTTACAGTTTAACCCAAGATGCACATCTCGTGGCTTCAACTACCACTCTATTTTATTTCATGACACGTCCTGGATGCTGGATGTCCCACGTGTCGGCAAAAGGAGGAAGAACCCAACCAAATCTTCGGTTGTGCTCTCGGATTAGACTAGTTGTGCTAACTTAAATTTTTTATTGTGTACTCCCTCCGTTCCAAAATACTTGACTTCCATTTGTCCAAAAATGGATGTACCTATATACTAAGACATGTCTAGATACATATATATTTTGAAAAATAGAAGGCATGTATTGTGCAACGGAGGGAGTAGAATGGATGCAAGTTTTTGTATTGGGAAGAAGAGTACATCCATATATTGATAGAGCGCAATTTAGTAGATGTTCTATCACTTTTAGCTAGCACGGAGGTTATAGATGAGATTAGTGCAATTGTTGATACTCCTACTTGGTATGCGTGTTGCTGCTTAGACGCAGAGAAAAACAGATCGGCGGGGGTACTAGAATAGAGGCTAGACATGAGACTAGATGTGAGGAAGCAACGTCTACTTCTTTACACTCGAAGAAGAAAGAAGCATGCAAGATCGAGCCTCCACAGATCAACAATGAATGCATCAAGAAGGCACTAATCCAACTTACAGGAGTAGTAAAATGTATTCTTGTGGTTCTTGTTTTCTTTGGTCTTGCTTTTCTAGTCAAAATTATCGTTGGAGTTCGTGCAAAACGGAGGTCCATTTGGGGTCGTGCGTTGCAGTTGGCCTTACAAGTGGGACCGCAGTTAAGGAAACCGACTATCGGCAAACCCCCACCTCGCCCGCCGCGCGATGGCTGAGTTAGAGATACGATGAGGTTGAAGAGATTGCTCTAGCACGGACTCCAAGAAATATGGTGTCAGATGGAAGTCGTGCTGGTGGTGTGTGCCGTACTCCTGGACGTGAAAGCTTGTTCTGGCCCATGCCACCCTACTACTCCTACTACTTACTATATAGTACTACTAGTATCGAGGATTCGAGGTGCTGGTTACGTAGTACAATATGGCTACAGTAAAAACACCCGCACAACACGCGAAGCATGTGAAGCTAGTACAAATAGTGTACTACTATTGTTGATTGGTCTCATCCGATAACCTGTTGCAATGCACGTACAATTATGTATTCGGAAAATATTTTTTTGCCTCGTCGCACCACTCACTCACAGAGGCGACTCGAAAGCCATTCATAAATTTAGTAAGTTTATCACAGGCATATCATTTTATTACATACAACAGGTCATCAACCAACATCGACAACGAGGATACATTATAAATACTAAAGTTTTCACCACACAACAAATAACAAGCAATGAAATGAACTTCAACTCAACCATTCCTCGGCATTGGAAACGCTTGCTTTGAACCACAAGTGATTCTCTGGGACGGGCCATCCAATGTCGATCTGGAGACCAACGCAGGACTGATCATCCAGGCTGAAGCGGCCTACTATATCAGTACCAGGGTAGGGAACCACCCAAATGTCCGAGGTATAGACACAGTTGCTTCTCATAAATGGTAGTAACGTTGTGTCAACAGCAGTTGGATCACCTTTCACCATCATTCGATAGTTTTGTCAAAGGAAGAGCGGGTTTTCTCCAATACTATCAATTTTGTACCAGGGAGAAGGAGTTGGCGCTAGCACACTAGTATCCATCCCGAATACCATGCAACGGGTGTTGGAATAGGTCCGGAGAGTGTGACCATGGGAGACTACACCTGTTTCCTGAGCAGTAACATCATCAGTGGGCTGTATACACACAAGAAGAGGTGATCCATCGGAATTAGTTGCCAGGCGCCAAATAGTATATGGGCGCTGCTCGTCCTCATGCTCGTGATCATCACCATCGTCATCTCCCCCTTGGTTATAAAAATCTTCAAGTATAGGTGGTGGAATGTTCGCAGGACCTTGGAAACACAAGAAGAAGGTTAATTAGTAAAGGGAAACTTGCTAACCCGCATGCATGTGGAAGAAACAATTATAATTACGGTGGAAGACAAACGTACAGAAACAACGATTCCATGCAAAAACAGTGCCACGAGTGGTGGCAGCAAACACAAGGCCCTCGTATTCAATTGCATCACAGTACTCATCCGTGTACAGAAATTGATTTTTGAGCAATATCCATCGAGTCAAACCAGCAAGGACGGCAACAAGCTTGTCGAAGATATCAACAACTTCATAGTTGTTGTAATTCCAAGAGCGGCTGGGAACTCGAGAAATTGCTATCTTCCGTAGAAGACAGTCACCATGATTGTATTTGAACGTGCGTACAATATCGGTGTGCTCAACCTCTAGGCAGTCTACTGAGATTTTTGGAAGTGGAACCCGGTCATGAGTGTACACATTCACAAGTTCCCACTCGCAGTTGGACCCAATGTAAACAACCCAATCTCCATTTGCGCCTGCCCAAGCCTTGCCCTCGAGCGATGGCATCTTAACATCATATGTATCATTATCAAGCGACATCAACTTGCACAGGGCGAGGCCTCCGTCGTGATGGCGCCAGTCATCAGGGTCACGGCGAAGAAGATAGGGGAGATCAAACCGCTCCTTGACTCTTGTGTTCCTTGTAATGATGTCAGTAGTTGAGTCAAGAATGGGCTTGAACGAACCTGCCATGCTAGCCGAGGTGATGACGTCGCACCGATCAATGAGTTCCTCCACCATGTCATCTTTCAGATCGGGGCAAGAATAACGGGGTCGTTTCCGTCCTGTTCCCTCCATGGAGAAGACGATCCAACAATGGCAAAAGAAAGGGTGAAAGGCTGAAGGAAAGTGGAGGAGGGAGAGGAAGAGCGTGCGACAGCAGTTCCAAATCGAGAGGGAAAGGTGAAGAGTCGGTGGACGGTTGCCAGTTTGCGACGGTTCACGAAGGGGCGCCCCGGCCTACACGTCAGTTCGGAAATACTCCTACTACTCGCCGTCATCTCACTGATATGTTGGAATGGGACCACATGTCAACGAAACATGGTGTTTAATTTCTCGTGCAAAATGCGACCTGGCCGCGTTGGCCCGAGGTGCCGCATTAGTTATCGACCTTTATTTTTTTAATGGCATACCGTTCAGTTTTGAAGCACGACTAACGGGTACTGTACGCAGAGAAAATATAAACTACTCTACCACTACTCCACCTCCAGTACTAGTAGTATAAAAAAGATATATATGCTGGAGCTTCAGCGCTTTCTTACCAAGGGCTGCCCACTTGCTTCTCACACTACCACCCTCTCTCCAGATCTAAAAAAGATGGCCCCTCTCTCCCTCCTCAACGGTGGTCACAGATCCACCGAGGAAGAAAAGGACGTGCAGCGTTGACGCACTCGTCATCGGCGAGCGAGGTCACACACTGACGACAAGGCCATCCTCTCAAACCTAGCGCTCGCACTGGATGGCCTCCGTCCCCAAGCTCGCTGCCGTAGTGTGTGCGGAGGACGACGACCACGAGCGAAGCCACTTCCCACCGACCCTCAGGTATGCTACCTCTTTTTGAACCATACCCTTGTTCTATTGCCCCATCTGGCACGTCGTTGCATGTGGATCTTTTTCCACTCCACCACCTTACCAATTTGCTATCCTCTGCTCTGCTCGCCACACAGACAAAAACCATAATTTGCACTATTAAAGGAAACCCTACTTCATGCAGACTAATCCATGTATGGGTTGAATAAGGAAAGGAAGGGAGATTGTACTGTCCAAGAGAGTAGGCATTGAACCCGCATCTAGGTTGAAAAGGGGAAAATCAGTAGCTAAGGAACGATTCTCATGTCTCTTGGTTGAAGAAGGGTAGAAAGGCATGACAACGCAATAGGGAGTGACCAGGTCGATCGGTTTGTTGTCCTCACATAGGAAAAAGGTGGCTAAAGAGAACAAAAATGGGACGTAATCCACATATGTTGCCTGGATATTTGTTGCTCTGGGCAACCATACCTCCTTCACCACTCTGCGTCCGTGGAGGTACATCGTACTGGTGCACCCACTGTCTGAATGGGCCTCCCATGCTCTTATTGCCACTTTTTTGCTGTTAGTATAACGCCAGCAGTTAAGTCAAGCAATGCTACTGCTAAAGTGAAGCCACATTTAACTAATGCCGCTCTCAGTCTAATGCCACCGATAAATTTAAGCAATGCCATTTAATGTCACTGGATTATTTCAGGGTTAGATGTTGATTGTGGATGTATTGTTACCTTTACATTTTGTCTAATGCCACTAGTATACCAATGCTGAAACTTGTTACCTTTACATTTTGTATTGTTAATTCTTAATGAAACCTTCCATTGCTAGAGTTTATTGAAATCTGTTCAGTAAAACCATTATACTGTACCCTGTAATAAACTAACTACTCTACTGTTGCACTAGCCACTGGATTAGTGTATATTTGTAGTATTCAAATGGTGTAGAGTTCACTCAAATTATCCCGGTAAAGCTAGTCACACCTTTGTTAAAATTAATGTTCATTATGTTATCGGAGGAGGTCTGTATGTTTGTCTCTAATGCCTGTCGACTACATACCTAACATCATGATGTAATGTTAAGTCATTTCCTTTTGTATAGTGTCACTGAATTGTCAAGGCAGTGATGGCATTTTATTTTAGTAGAACTGCACAAAATTTGCTTAAAAGAAGAGGAAAGGTCAGGAATGGCTCAGTTTTTCAGGAAAAAACTATGTATGCCTTCCTGACATCAGCCGTTGTTGCTTTATTTATTCCTTCAAATAGGTTGTTAGAAACAGTCTTGCTACCTTTTCCCATTAAGAAATTGGAATGCTTATATTTGTGAGTCTATGCTTCAACTAGTGCCACTTTTATAGTAATCACACTTTCAATATCTATGCAAACAAGGATGCTCGATTTTAGTGGAGCTGCACAAAAAGTCCAACTGGTTCAACATTAGGAGCATGTTTTTTTCCAAACCTTTATATCCAATTGGTGGCACTATGAGCTATTCATTATGAAGGTACATGGTTTGCTACTATCTTGCTACTCTTTTTGTACTGTCATTAGATAGTAATACTAGTCGTTTGCTAGCTGCTTGATATGTTTACTAGTTGCTTGATATTTGTGCAGACAGAGATGTCCGCCCGTTGCTATTTGGCAAACAAACAAAGTGTCCGCAATTTTGGTTGAACTGCACAAGAGAATAGTATAGTCACTGCATGCAGTGCCATTTGAAAATAGACACAAAGATTGGATAGTCACTTCATGGACTGCAAAAAAGTAGTACTGTACTATTTACTGGCCAACAGTTGGTGCTTCATTGCTTTGTCTGATTATACAATGGGCATCATTTTGACTAAGTTAAAGTTTGTATTCCGAAAATAGTCTTGCGGTGTGATCGAGAGAAGACCAAATCATATTGCAGTGGATGTTCCTCCATCATGTGTGGTTCATTCTCATGGTTCCAGCTGTTAGTGAAACCACTTACATTTGCAAGAGGAATTGTAGACTTCACAAACAAATTTGTCTTTAAGTCTGTACTGAATGTTGGCCAATATAAGCATCCATGTTAGTAGGAAGAACAGATGTTTTTTCTAGATCTTTGCTTTTGGAGCTACATATTTGTATATGATCTGTGAATCATTGAGATGCATTAACATGTTGATCTTATGTATGGGAATCGTACTAGTTAGTTTTAGTTGCGACGCAAGATCCGATGTGGCTGATCTTTGCTTTTGGAGCTACATATTTGTATATGATTTGTGAATTATTGAGATGCATTAACAGTTACTTATTTTTGTTCGCTCAGTGTTTATAAGTTACTGATCGATCACTAGCTAGCCTACAAATGCGCTCCTGGCAGTTTTATTTGCGACGCAAGATGCGAAGTGGCAATTTTTTGAATAAAAATGCCTACCTCTGAAGAAACTGACAAGCTACACTATCGATCCTACACGGATAAAAATGCCTACCTCTGAAGAAACTGACAAGCTACACTATCAATCCTACACGGATAAATAGAGGATCACGCACGTACTACCTCCTTTCCGGTTTGTAGGGCTCAATTCAAGAAACGACCTACTCGATCCTACACGAATAAATAGCGGATCACGCACGTACTAGTACCTCCTTTCCGGTTTGCAGGGCTTAATTCAAACCTCTCACCAACCAAGGTACTCCCTCCGTCCGGGTTTATTAGTCCCGTGAGCAAAGCAGCAAGACCAAGGCATGGCAATAATTAACGGCATGCAGAAGTTTAAGCCTAATTAATTCCAGCGATTTAAGTGGCTACATGCATGCCCTTGGCTGCGACTCGTTGCATGCTGCTTCGCGTACTGCCTGTGAGCGATTCAGAGTGCCTGCATGCAGTCGGCCGTAATTAAGGCAGCTAACTGATGCGAAAAAAGATACGCTTTAATTGTTGCGGGCTTTTTAAATCCGTGGAATCATTATTGACAAGGAGGGAGATGATTCGAGTGCACTTGTTTGACCTCCATACCGGCGTGCGACCTAGACGGGACGGGATGGCACAGTCATAATTTTAGTTTCCCTAGTTTTCCATGGCTAGCTGGCGCGCTAAGCCATTATGCATTGAATTCCGATGACCGTCACGCTGCCTTCCCCCTATAAGTATTGTTTCCCGGCCTTCTCCGGTGCCACCCTGGCCCAACTCGACATATCCTCATAAGCCCCCACCAGCCCGATGTCGCTCGCCACGTCCGCCATGCCCCCGCCCGTCCGCGGTAGGCGACGCCGGAGGCGGTCACCGCCGGAACTAGTGTTCGGTTTTTCACCGGAAGGCAGACGGAGGGAGGAGGCATTCTATCTGTCTTTAGATGGCAATGCATAGATCGAGGAGTTGTTGGAGCACGACCACATGGCGGAGGAGCATGAGTTGTTGGAGCGCGACCGCCTGGCGGAGGAGCAGCGTATCGCCGATTTGCGCCGCCAGCGGGACATGGAGCAGCAGCGCACCGACGCTCTGAGTCACGAGCAGAGCGCCCACAACTAGGCCGACTATGTGGAGGCCGGCGCCCGGCAAATAGCCCTGGAGGCTGTCAGGCACGCACGCGTTCGTGACGCCGATTTTTACTACCAGCTCGTCAAGTGGGTTTCCCACTTGGAAGCCGAAGATTCGGTGGACCACGCCGGCATGGAAAGGGCCAACGCGTGTGAGCAACGTGCCCTATCGCACCTCTGGCAAGTCCAAGGCAAGGCGCAGGATGCCGGTGCCGGCGTTTAGCGTGTACCACAGATGGTGGCCAGCATCGTCTAGTTAGCTAAGAGTAAGTTAGTACTTGTCTAGTGGGAGTAGATAGTTAACTTGGCTATGATGGTTGTCAACGTGGAAGTTCAGTACTCTATATGTGGATCCGACCTGTTACTTTGCTCTGAATGTTGAACTTTCCGTTTGAACGTATGGAATGGGCTATTATTTTTTTAAATGGGTTGTATTTGTCCTCCACGGGTTTAGAGGCTGACTTGTGGGCCTACCAAGTTGACGCGTACACAATCAGGAGATGATTGTACGTGGAGAGGATGACAGCAGGGACCCACCAAGGTCATGGCAGTACGCAAGCAAGTGCCTCCTTATTTCAAGCCAATAAAAAAATGGCTCCTCCTAGTGGATTTCTGACATATGGGTCCCATGCCATTGTCAACGTAGTCAATAAATGAGAGAATTGCACAACGAGCGGCTGACACCAGGGACCCAGCAGCTCGCCCATTTATTCTTGTTTTGTGTTAATTTGATAAACGCCTCCGAGAAATGCCACTGCAATTTCCAAACTTTGAAAAATGCCATTTCATGCCATTTCTAGTGGCATTTTTCGAAGTCTGGAGTGGCGTTTTTCAAAGTTTGCAAACTGCAGTGGCGTTTTTCAAAGTTTGCAAAAATTGCAGTGGCATTTTTCAAAGTTTGGAAATTGCAGTGGCATTTTTTTGAATCGCCATAATTGGAGTGGCATTTATCTAATTTGTTTTTGAGACGGAAGCAGGGTGTCAACTGGGCTGTAAGGGACACTCTGGCCTGTCTAGACAGCCTTTTCTTTTATGTTTACCACAGACCAGCCCAGTAGTTTTTTTTTCTTTCTGAAAATGGCTAGCCCGGTTTTTTTTGTGATTTGTCAAGTAAGTCGCTTTATCAGGCCTGTTGGGCTGCAAATCTTTCAAGACGAGGAGAGCTTCATTCCGCTGGCCGAGAAAATGGCCTATCAGTAATGAGAAATGGGTTGTACATTTTTAAAACACATCAAACCGGCAATTCGTTTCAAATATCTTTTTTTCATTTCGAGATTTTAAATTGCATTGATTTTTATGCATGGACAATTTATTGGATTTTATATTGATATACATATATTTTTAAAATCAATCTGAATGTGACTCGAAATTTCGGGATTAAAAACAGTTCAGCATGCTCCGACATATGCAAAATTTCATATATTTTTTAACCGTGGCCACAATATGGGCTGTAATGCTAACAAAAAGAATATGGGCTCCAAAAAAACCCGTAAGAACTAGCAAATGGGCTGTAAACTATTTGAAATAATGGCAGATGGGATGTATGCTATTTTCCACAGATTTGAGGCTTTCCATAGATGGCCTGTATACTGTTGGATGTTCAATCAACGGCCGTCGTGCTTCTTCAATCTCTGCTCTTCCTGCAACAGCTGCTCAAACCAACGCTGGCGGGACTGCCTGCTCCCTCCTCCACGCGGCCGGCTGTGCTGCCGCGCAGGCCTCACCGCCCCACCGTACTCCCATCATGGGCCTAGCCATCCCTCTATTCACCCACAGTCCCACACCTGCTGTTATTCTCCGGCGACGGCAGACGAACCAGTAAACCCTCTTACAGTCGTACTCCCCTCCGTGTGGGAAACAACTGCCGAGTCTTCCCTGCCTCCGTGTTGTTCCCTTCCCAGGCCTCGCCGTCGTCCACCGCCCTGGTGCTCTCGGCGTTGCGTGGTAAATGTGGTCAACGACCGACATGCATCTGAAATGGACTGTATGTGGAGAGGCTGACAGCTGGGTCCACGGCCGCACGCAAGGAAATGCCTCCTTATTACGCGCAAAATAATGATTCCTCCACCTGACATCTGGGACCCACCGAAAGGGCCTCTATATTTCGCGGAAAAAACGTTACCGCCGCTGACAGCTCGGACCCACCAGCTATATCTTCGCACGCAAGGAAGTGCCTCCTTATTACGCCCAAAAAAAATACTCCCCATATGATGTCCACTAAGTTTACGGGGCCTACTAAGTTGACGGGGACGAAGGGCTTTGTCAACTTATTCAATATGCACGATTCTAGCTCGACTGACCGTACGATGTCCATCCAACGGTCGTAGTGCTTCTTCAACCTCTAGTCTTCTTGCTCCAGCCGCCCAAAGCAGCGCCGGTCGTGCCGCCTGCTCCTGCCTCCC
The DNA here is from genome assembly GCF_002162155.2 of Triticum dicoccoides. Taxonomy (NCBI): domain Eukaryota; kingdom Viridiplantae; phylum Streptophyta; class Magnoliopsida; order Poales; family Poaceae; genus Triticum; species Triticum dicoccoides. The sequence continues at coordinate 99,820,797 of NC_041387.1, forward strand.
GTGGCCGGCTGTGCTGCCGCGGAGGCCTCACCGCCTCCATACTACTCCAACCGCTGGCCAGGCCATCCCTCCACTCCACTCACCCACACCCCCTGTTATTCTGCGGCGACGGCAGCGCAACCGAACCAGTGAACCCTCGTACTCCTCTTCGCGTGGGCATCCACTGCCGCATCTTCCCCGGCTCCGCGCCGTTCCCTTCCTAGGCCTCGCCGTCGTCCACCGCCGTGGTGCTCTCGGCACGGCGTGGTCAATGTGGTCAACGACCGAATTCCATCAGAAGAATAATGTACGTGAAGAGGCTGATAGCTGGGTCCACGGCAGCCGCAAGTAAGTGCCTCCTTATTACGCGGAAAATAATTATTCCTCCACCTGGCAACAGGGACCCACCGGACGGGCCACCAGTATTTCGTGAAAAACTTTTGCCCCTGACTGCTGGGACCCACCCGATGGGCCACCGTATTTTGCGAAAAAAACATTTCCCCTGTTGTCAGCTCGGACCCACCGGAAGTGCCTCCTTATTATGGACAAAAATTGAATACCCCCTGCTAGCTGGGACCCATCTTTGTGGGAGGCTGACTTGTGGGCCTACTAAGTTGACGGGGACGGAGGGCTTTGTCAACTTAGTCAATATAAATGATTCTAGCTCCAGTGACCATACGATGTCCATCCAACGGCCGTAGTGCTTCTTCAACCTCTGGTCTTCTTGCTCCAGCCGCCCAAAGCAGCGATGGTCGTGCCGCATGCTCCTGCTTCCCGTGGCCGGATGTGCTGCCGTGGAGGCCTCACCGACCCCTACTATTCCCACCGCTGGCCAGGCCCTGCGGCGACAGAAGCCTCACACCGCAGCCGAACTAGTGAACCCTCGTACTCCTCTCCGCACGAGCTTCCACTGTCGCGTCTTCCCCGGCTCCGCGTCGTCCCCTTCCTAGGCCTTGTCATCGTCCACCGTCGTGGTGCTCTCCGCGCGGCGTGGTCAACGTGGTCAAGGAACGACTTCCATCTCGTGGTAGATCAACTCTTGTAATACTTATATCATCAAGATTAATCAAGCAGGAAGTGGGGTATTACCTCCATCGAGGGGGCCCGAACCTGGGTAAAACATCTTGTCACCAGTCTCCTGTTACCATTAGCCTTAGATGCACAGTTCCGGACCCCCTACCCGAGATCCGCCGGTTTTGACACCGACACAAACCAATACACACAATAGCCCAAACGGCGGGGTTATGTCCAAGAATATGCATTTTCATCTTATGCTTCCAACTAGCAAAATTAGTACCATCAAAGTAAGGACCTCTACAGTGGTAATTTCCCTCGCTAGACGCCATACTCTCCTAGGTTGTGAAACCAAGGCTATGAGCTATGGAAATCAAGGCAAATGGAGACCGAAGCTCTGATAGCACTTGTAGTATTGAAAGTATATTAGAGGGGGTGATTAGACTACTTGACCAAATAAAAGTCTGGCCTTTTCCCAATTTTAAGTGATGGCAGATTTTAGCAACTTAGCACAGGTCAAGCAATCAACCTACACATGCAATTCTAGGAGTGTGGCAGCAGAATGTAAAACATTGCATATGAAGGTAAAAGGGAAGGGTTTGGAAAGGGCAAATGCAATGTAGACACGGAGATTTTTGGCGTGGTTCCGATAGGTGGTGCTATCGTACATCCACGTTGATGGAGACTTCAACCCACGAAGGGTAATGGTTGCGCGAGTCCACGAAGCACTCCAACCACAAAGGGTCCACGAAGAAGCAACCTTGTCTATCTCACCATGGACATCGCCCATGAAGGACTTGCCTCACTCGGGTAGATCTTCATGAAGTAGGCGATCTCCTTGCCCTTACAAACTCATTGGTTCAACTCCACAATCTTAACGGAGGCTCCCAAGTGACACCTAACCAATCTAGGAGACACCACTCTCCAAAAGGTAATAGATGGTGTGTTGATGATGAACTCATTGATCTTGTGCTTCAAATGATAGTCTCCCCAACACTCAACTCTCTCTCACAGATTTGGCTATGGTGGAAAGATGATTTGAGTGGAAATCAACTTGGGAAAGGCTAGAGATCAAGATTCTTGTGGTTGGATTGGAATGTCTTGGTCTCAACACATGAGTAGATGGTTCTCTCTCAGAAAATGAGTAGTGGAAGTGTAGGCACATTCTGATGGCTCTCTCTCAAATGGAGAAGGGGGTGGAGGGGTATATATAGCCTCCACACAAAATCTAATTGTTACACACATTTTACCAAACTCGGTCAGACCGAATAGGGAAACTCAGTGAGATCGATCTAGTTCAAAATGTGAAGATTAGGATTTTTGGTGGCACCGACGAGATCACCGCGGTGGCACCAATGTGTGCTAGGGTTAGGGCAAAACCTCATCTCAGTGAGACCGATCGCATGAACTTAGTGAGACCAATTTCAGCAATGAGCAAACAGAGAGTTGGTCAAGCAAACTCGATGGGACCGATCGCTCATTTCGGTGAGATCGAAATGTTACGGAAAGGAAACAGAGAGTTTGCATTGCAAACTCGGTGGGACCGATCGCTCATCTCGGTAAGACTGAAACATTACGAAGGGAAACAAAGAGTTTGCAATCCCATCTCGGTGAGACCAAAATCCCTATCGGTGAGACCGAACTGGTTAGAGTTTCTGGCAGTGGCTATGTCAAGTGAACTCGGTGGGGCCAAGTTTGACTTTAGGTTTAGGACAAATTTGGATTTGAGAAAGTGGTTGAGGGCTTTGGAGCATATCACTAAGAATTTTGAGCAAGCAAGCCATTAAGCAACACCTCATCCCCTTTTAATAGTAGGCTTTTCCCATGGACTCAATGTGATCTTGGATCACTAAAATGAAAATGAAGAGTCTTGAGCTTTTGCCAATATGTGTCCTTAGCATTTTGAGGGGTCCACATCTCTAGTCCATGCCATGCCAATCATTGAACTTCCTGAAACATTTAACTTGAATGGATATTAGTTCAATGAGCTACATGTTGTTATGAATTACCAAAACCACCAGGGATTTAGTTGTACTTTTAGCAATTCTGTCTCCCGCATGATGTCCTCCATAAGCTTCGGTGTGACATTTCCGTAGGATTTGCCCCTGTTTATGCTTAGGTACACAACGTCTAATAATACCATCTACTCCTTCTTTATAAAGATGTGGGTCATCCCAAGAGTAATGTCTTAAATCATAGAAGATTTTTTACTTTTGTTGGTATGTGAAGCTGGGTGGGATGTATTTAGCAACAATATAATTAGCATAGTCAGCATACCAAGGTGTACTATTCGAAACATTTATTGCAGCTAACGGCTCATCAGGAAAACTCTCATTAATAGGTTGTGGGTCATCAAGAACATTTTCAAGCATAGACAAGTTATCAGCAACGGGGTTCTCCGCTCCTTTTCTACCAGTGATATGCAAATCAAATTCTTGTAGCAAGAGAACCCACCTAATGAGTCTAGGTTTAGCATCTTTCTTTTCCATAAGGTATTTTATAGCAGCATGATCAGTGTAAACAATTACTTTTGAATCAAAAATGTAGGATCTAAATTTATGACAAGCAAACACAACTGCTAAAAATTCTTTTTCAGTAGTAGCATAATTTCGTTGGGCACTGTCTAGAGTTTTACTATCATAATGAATAACATTCAGTTTCTTATCAACTCTTTGTCCTAGAATAGCACTAACATCATAATCACTAGCATCACACATAATTTCAGAAGGCAAGTTCCAATCAGGTGGTTGAACAACAGGTGCAGAAATTAAGGCTTTCTTGAGTGTTTTGAAGGCTTCCAAACAATCATCATCAAAAACAAAAGGAATATCCTTTTCAAAAGATTTGTAAGAGGCCTAGAAATTTTAGAAAAGTCTTTGATAAATCTCCTATAGAAACCAGCATGACCAAGGAAACTACGAATACCTTTGATATCTTTAGGATATGGAATTTTCTCAATTGCAGCAACCTTAGCTTTGTCCACCTCAATACCTCTTTCAGAAATTTTATGGCCCAAAACAATACCTTTGTTAACCATAAATTTTCACTTCTCCCAAGTCAAGACAAGATTTGTTTTCTCACATCTCTGCAAAACTCGATCGGGATTGCTTAAACAATCATCAAAAGAGTTCCCATAAACAGAAAAGCCATCCATGAAAACCTCAACAATCTTTTCACAAAAGTCAGAGAATATAGCAGTCATACATCTTTGAAAGGTAGCAGGTGCATTGTAGAAACCAAAAGGCATACGTCTATAAGCATAAGTTCCAAAAGGACAAGTAAAAGTGGTCTTTTCTTGATCAAGTTGAGAAACGGGTATTTGTGAAAAACCAGAATATCCATCAAAGAAGCAAAAATGTGTGTGCTTAGATACTCTTTCTAGCATTTGATCAATAAAAGGTAGAGGGTAATGATCTTTTCTAGTTGCTTTATTTAATTTTTTAAAATCTATTACCATTGTATAGCCTGTAACAATTCTTTGTGGAATAAGTTCATTCATATCATTAGGAACAACAATAATACCTCCCTTCTTAGGGAAACAATGGACAGGACTTACCCATCTACTATCAGCTATAGGATAGATTATACCTGCTTCCAGAAGTTCTAATATTTCCGTCCTTAGCACTTCTTTCATCTTCGGATTCAACCAACGTTGGTGATCAACAATGGGTTTAGCATCAGGTTCCATATTAATCTTGTGCTGACATAGAGTGGGACTAATGTCCTTAAGATCATCAAGAGTATATCCAATAGCATATCGATGCTTCCTTAGAACTTTCAATAATATTTCTTCTTCATGTTCTGAAAGGTTAGCACTAATAATAACAAGATATATCTTCTTCTCATCAAGATAAGCATATTTCAAAGTGTCTGGCAATTGTTTTAATTCAAACACATGATCACATTTAGGTGGAGGAGGACCTCCTAGAGTTTCAATAGGCAAATTGTGTTTAAGCAGAGGTTGTCGTTCAAACAAGATTCTATCTATTTCATTTATTTCGTGCATATGCAAAACATTTTCATGGTCTAGCAGATATTGTTTTAAAGGATCAGTAGGAGGCACAACAATAGAAGCAAGACCAATTATTTCATACTTACTAGGCAATTCTTTCTTATGAGCTTTCTACTGAAGTTGGAAAAAATAAACTAATGAGACTCATCATCAAAACTAACACCGACAATTTGTTTCTCACAATCTATTTTAGCATTAACGGTGTTCAAGAAAGGTCTACCAAAGATAATGGGACAAAGGTCATCATGTGGGGAACCAAGAACAAGAAAATCAGTAGGGTATTTTATTTTCCCACACAACACTTCAACATCTCTAACAATCCCAAGTGGTGTGATGGTGTCTCTATTAGCAAGTTTAATAGTAACATCAATGTCTTCTATCTTAGCGGGTGCTATGTCATTCGTAATTTATTGATATAAAGTAAAAGGAATAGCACTCATGCTAGCACCTATGTCACAAAAACCATGATAACAGTGATCTCCTATCTTAACTGAGACAACAAGCATGCAAACAATAGGTCTATGTTTATCTTTTTCATCGGGTTTGGCAATTCTAGCAGCTTCACTACAGAAGTAAATAACTTTCCCATCTATGTTTTCAACCAGGAGATTCTTAACCATAGCAACACTAGGTTCTACCTTGATTTGTTCAGCTGGTTTAGGTGTTTTAATATAACTTTTGTTGACCACAGTTGAAACTTTAGCATGTTCCTTCATCCTAACAGGGAAAGGTGGTTTCTCGATGTAAGCAGTAGGAACAACTGGATCAACATTGTAAAAGATAGTTTCTTCTTTAGCAACTACTGGTTCTTAAATTTCTTCTTTAATAGGTGGGTGATATCTAAACCACTTCTCTTTAGGGAGATCAACATGAGTAGCAAAAGATTCACAAAAGGAGGCTACTCTCTCAGAGTCTAGTCCATATTTAGTGCTAAACTTTTGAAAAGCATCGGTATTCATAAAAGATTTAACACAATCAAACTCAAGCTTAATATCTAACTCTTTGCCTTCGTTGAGTTCCCAATCTTCAGAGTTGCGTTTAATTCTTTCGAAAAGATCCCATCGGAATTCAATAGTCTTCTTCATAAAGGAACCAGTACAAGAAGTATCGAGCATGGATCTATCATTATGAGAGAGCCGAGCATAAAAATTCTGGATAATAATTTCTCTTGAGAGCTCATGATTGGGGCATGAATATAACATTGACTTAAGCCTCCCCCAAGCTAGAGCGATACTTTCTCCGTCACGAGGCCAAAAGTTATATACTCCCTCTGTCCCAAAATTCTTGTCTTAGATTTATCTAGATGCGGATGTATCTAACACTAAAATGTGAATAGATACATCCGTATATAGACAAATCTAAGACAAGAATTTTGGGACGGAGGGAGTATATAATTCCGATCACGATGAACTAGATGCATAGGATAATTTTTTTGATGGAATTCCAATTTCAACCGATTCCAATTCCAAGATCCAATATCATCGCATAGCCTATACCATGCCAATGTTTTTCCCTTCAAAGATAAAGGAAAAAAATCTTCTTAGCTTCATCTCTGGGTAAACCTGCAAGCTTAAATAATCCACATATTTCATCCACATATATCAAGTGCATATCAGGATGTTCGGTTCCATCTCCTGCATAAGGATTAGCTAGGAGTTATTCTGTCATGCCCAAAGGAATTTCATATTCAATATTTTCAGTAGGTGCAGTGGGTTGGGGAGTAACTAATTGTGGTTCCGGTCGAGGTGAAGATACCCCAAACAAACCCCTCAAAGGATTGTTCTCGATAGTAACAAGTGAAATAAATTTCAGCATGTAGTAATTATTTTTCCTTGCCAATTTCCACTTACCAAGAGCGCTTCACTCCCTGACAACGGCGCCAGAAAAGAGCCTTGATGACCCACAAGTATAGGGGGTCAATCGTAGTTCTTTAGATAAGTAAGAGTGTCAAACCCAACAAGGAGCAGAAGGAAATGACAAGCGGTTTTCAACAAGGTAATGTCTGCAAGCACTGAAATTATAAGTAACGAGTAGTTTGATAGCAAGATAATTTGGAACGAGCTAGTAACGGTAATTGTAACAAAAGTGCAGCAAGGTAGCCCAATCCTTTTGAGGCAAAGGACAGGCCAAAAAGGTCTCTTATGATAAGCACATCGTTCTTGAAAGTACACGGGAATTTCATCTAATCACTTTCATCATGTTGGTTTGATTTGTGTTCTCTACTTTGATAATTTGATATGTGGGTGGAATGGTGCTTAGGTGTTGTTCTTACTTGAACAAACCTCCAACTTATGATTAACCCCCTCGCAAGCATCTGCAACTACGAGAAAAGTGTTAAGAATAAATTCTAACCATAGCATTAAAGTTTTGGATCCAAATCAGTCCCTTACGGAATAGCGCATAAACTAGGGTTTAAGATTCTGCCACTCCCGCAACCCATCATCTAATAACTACTCCACAATGCATTCCCTTAGGCCCAAATATGGTGAACTGTCATGTAGTCGAGGTTCACATGACACCACTAAGGGAATCACAACATACATACCATCAAAGTATCGAACACATATGAAATTCACATGATTACTTGCAACAAGATTTCTCCCGTGACCTCAAGAACAAAAGTAACTACTCACAAATGATAATCATGCTCAAGATCAGAGGGGTAGTACTAAATAGAATAATGGGTTTGAACATATAATCTTCCACCAAATAAACCATATATATATATATAGTAATATGCTACAAGATGTAATCAACACTACTAGTCACCCATAAGCACCAATCTATAGTTCTGGTAAAAAGATTGAACACAAGAGATGAACTAGGGTTTGAGAGGAGATGGTGTTGTTGAATATGTTGATGGAGATTTCCCTCCCCAAGATGGGAGAGTTGTTGGTGATGATGATGACGATGATTTCCCCCTCCAGGAGGGAAGTTCCCTCGGCGGAATCGCTCCATCGGAGGGCAAAAGTGCTCCTGCCCAAGTTCCGCCTCGAGACGGCAGCGATTCGTCCTGAAAGTCCTCTCCTTTTTTTCTAGGTCAAAATGACTATATACCAGAAGAGGGCACCGGAGGTGGGCCGAGGGGAGCACAACCCACCAGGGCGCGCCTGGGCTCCCTAGCGTGCCAAGGTGGCTTGTGCCCACCTGGTGGGCCCCCTCTGGTACTTATTTGCTCCAATAATTCTCATTTATTCCATAAAAATTCCTCATGAAGTTTCAGCTAATTTGTAGTTGTGCAGAATAGGTAGCCTGACGTAGCTTTTTCAGGTCCAGATTTCCAGCTGCCGGAATTCTCCCTCTTTTTGTGAACTTTGAATATTATGAGAGAAAAGGCATTAGAATTACTCCAAGAAGCATTATTATGCAATAAAACAACATAAAAACAGTAGGTAATTAAACATGATGCAAAATGGACGTATCATAGCGCTGATCATAACACTTCTATTAAAATGCTTAAAGAAGTTATTTTCCCGAGGTTTGGAGTCCCTAGATATTTAATAACTGATAGCGGTTCACATTTTATTCATGGTGTTCTCCGAAAACTTCTTGCTAAATATGATGCTAACCATAGAATTGCATCACCATATCATCCTTAGTCTAGTGGAGAAGTTGAATTGAGTAATAGAGAAATCAAGTTAATTTTGCAAAAGACCGTTAATAGATATAGAAAGAATTGGTCTAAGAAACTTGATGATGCATTATGGGCTTATAGAACTGCTTATAAAAATCTTATGGGTATGTCTCCATATAAAATGGTCTATGGAAAAGCATGTCATTTACATCTTGAGCTTGAACATAAAGCATTTGGGCAATTAAAGAACTTAACTATGATTTCAAACTTGCCAGTGGGAAGAGGTTATTTTACATTAGCTCGTTAGATGAGTGGAGAACCCAAGCATATGAAAATTCCAACTTGTTTAAAGAAAAAGTTAAAAGAAGGCATGATAAAAGAATCCAAAAAGGGAATTCAAAGTGGGTCAGTATGTTATGTCATATAACCCCCGTTTAAGATTCTTTGCAGGAAAACTTCTCCCTAAATGTCGTGGTGGGCGGACGGCAGATGCCAAAGGATGGCTAAAGAGAGGAGGCGGCTCGAGGGCATCGATGGGCTCCAGAAGCGGGGTCGGCATGAGCGATCGTGGGACGCAAGACATACCCAGGTTTGGGGCTCTCCGGAGAGATAACACCCCTAGTCTTGCCGAGGTTGGTTTATATGTCGTAGTACAGAGTTGCTCTTGTAGCTATTTGGGGAAGAAGGAGGACATGCCAAGGCTTAGGCTGCTCCCTCTCCCTTGCTAGTGTGTGTGTGTGTGTGTGTATTCTACTGATGATCTGATCGCCCCGGTGCATGGAGGCCTCCTGGGGGGTTTATAGGTCAACCCCCTAGGGCTATAATGGTAAAGTTATAGGGTCGTGGGGTCGGGTTGTCATTGTCCGAGGAGTCGGCGCTGGGACCTGTCAGGTGTCAGGGCTCGCCGGGTTCGCCGAGCTTGGGCCCCATGTGCCAGGGGCACTATTCGCCATCTTGTCGAGCGTCATGGAGTGGCCGGGTCGAGTTGGCTACAGTGGCACTCCGCCCGGTCGCCGTCATCTGGCGTCAGCAGTGATGATAGGTGTACTGTAGCCACATCGGCCTCGGTCAGCAAGGTAGGTGGGGCACTGTTGTCATGCCTCTCCGATGAGAGGAGTTGGTGGGGCACTATTGCCTTGCTCATCTCTGCACGTAGACTCATCCCATCGTACGGCTGGGATGGGATAGGCGCTAACCCGTGGCCGGGTTGAGGAACATGCCACGGGGCAGCTAGCTTGCTCGGGAAGTCTTGATGCGCCGAGTCCCGCCGGCTTGCGCCAGCCGGCAGGGCTGGGCTGCTGTCTTGATTGTGTTGAAGAGTTCGGCCGGGTTGGCAGACTTGGTCGGGTTGCGGGGCCAGGCCGAGTGCGAGCCGGACTGAGGGGCGATGCTGGCCCTAATGTTTTGAAAAAGATCCGGGTTCCATCGCCTACCCGGGGTTCATCCCCCCGACAGTAGTCCCCGAAGCTGTGAAGGTCTTCCGACTTTGAGCGGGTGGGCCTTCGCAGTTTCTCCCCTGAGCAGAGGTTTGTTGATGAAGCTTGAGACCGTCGGGTCCGGCAACACCCACTGTGTGTCGGTTTCCGGAAGCCGGATCATGGCATCCCAACATGAGCGGGAACCGAGGAGTCCGTCGAATCTTGAAGCAACCTTTCGGGCTTCGCGCGGGCGCCATGTAGTGCACGGGAGCCGAAGGGGCCTGACAGACCACACACGCGACGGGACGGGGCGACGAGCTGGGGCCCGCCACTACGTGCCCTCGGCCCACCTCCTTCTTCCTCTGCTCCTGCGACCGCCGCGTGCTGCGGCGCTCTGCCGTTATCCGAGCAAGACTTCTCCATCGATCTTCTTTCTCTCTTTCTCCACCCTTCTGTGAACCGCTGATGGCGCTGCCGCCGGGCTCGTGGATGGGCTCCAACATCACCGCCGGAGACATCGAGTATCTGCGCGCTACCAGGAGTCTGCCAAGGGAGACGGATGTCGTTGTGCGGCTGCCGCAGGGCGAGCAGGAGCCGCGGCCGGAGGGGACCGAGCGCGTGGTCTTCTTCACACATTTCAAGCGCGGGTTTGGGCTTCCCGCGAGAAATTTCTTTCGCACCTTTCTGGATTTCTTCGGGCTCCAGCCGCACCATCTTGGCATGAATGCCATCCTCTAGCTATCCGACTTTGTCACCATATGCGAGGAGTACCTGGGGGTTGAGCCTTCGATCGACCTCTAGGTACGCTTCTTCTTCTTGAAGTAGTAGGGGCCGACCACTGGGGAGATGGCTTCGTGCGGGGTCGTCGTTATTTCGACGCGGACACGCAGGGAGTGCGGGGGGTGCCTGAGGGAGTCCTGGATAAGGGGGTATCTGAACAGCCAAACTATATACTTTGGCCGGACTGTTGGACTATGAAGATACAAGATAGAAGACTTCGTCCCCTGTCCAGATGGGACTCTCCTTGGCGTGGAAGGCAAGCTTGGCGATTCGGATGTAGATCTCCTCCCCTGTAAACCGACTTTGTGTAACCCTAGCCCCCTCCGGTGTCTATATAAACCAGAGGGTTTAGTCTATAGGACACAACAACAATCATACCATAGGCTAGCTTCTAGGGTTTAGCCTCTCTGATCTCGTGGTAGATCAACTCTTGTAATACTCATATCATCAAGATCAATCAAGCAGGAAGTAGGGTATTACCTCCAAAGAGAGGGCCCGAACTTGGGTAAACATTGCGTCCCCAGCCTCCTGTTACCATTAGCCTTAGACGCACAGTTTGGGACCCCCTACCCGAGATCCGCCATTTTTTACACCGACATTGGTGCTTTCATTGAGAGTTACACTGTGTCGTCACAATAAGGCTTGATGGCTCGCCTCGTGGTTAAAGACAACATCACCGCTGGGGGAGCCCTGGCTCTAGGCCAAACTCTCCGGCTGGGTGGCTTCGTTATGACCGCCCGATCGGCTGTCGCGCCAACAATGACTTCTCAAGTTGTTAAAAATAGCCTCCATGTTGATTCGGAATTTGCCGAACAGATGGACCCAATGGAGCTCTTCTCCCTCAATGAGCTCTTGGATTGCATCACCACCCTCGGTGTCGCTACGGACTATGATCGGATCGGGCTTAAACCCGACCAAAGGGAGATTCACTCTCCACCGGTCACCCATGAGATAGCGGTAGTGGAAGAGCATCATCCTAATTCTCCCTCTACTTTGAGGATGAACTATGTCCGAATTTCCGAGCTCTCTAAGTCGGACACCCGCTCGCGGGAGGACATGACCCGGACCCCGGACTCGGAATCGGGTGGCGGGCCGAAGAGATCGGGAAACACCCCAGAACCCGAGCCATTAAGCTCGCAAGCCTCTTTGCCCCTGGGTCCCAGGTCGGGTCGGGATTTAAATTCAAATCCACCCACCCACTCAAATTTATCCAATATTTCCCATATCAGACAAGAGCCCCAAGAAACAGTACATCATTACTGGGCCAGATTCCTCCTTGTGATAAACAGGGTCAAGGACTGTCGTGAGGCAGACGCAGTCTCCCTCTTTTGCAAAAATTGAACGGACAAAGGGATTCTCAATGCTATAAGTCGTCGCGACATAGTACACTTCACTGACTTAGCGGCCATAGTGCAAAAATACTGCGCGATGGAAAGCGCCTGGAAAACCCAAACAAACTTCTGGGACAATCTGGCTCTAACCAATTCCCCTGTCCCAGCTAAAAGGGTAAGCTCTCGTAAGACACCCGATTCAAGTACCAAAAAGTCAAAGCCCGCCGCAAGGCGTGGAACCGTATTGGAAGAATGGCTAAACGGGCCGTGCAAGATTCACAGCACACCGAATACTACGCCAACGCATAGCCTTAGAGCATGTTGGATACTCCGACAGGTAGCAAAGAGCGGCGAGGATCTCCTCATAGAACGTACAAAAGAGCAACATCCCATCAGAGACAACAATACGGTATTTACAGTCTTCGAGACTTTTGCCTCAAATAACAGGCGCAAGGGAGCTCAGCGCAGCCTCGCAGAAGTTTTCCACACGGCAAGAATAAATCCATGGAACAACACGGCTATAACTTATAATGCCAGTGACGAACCTCAATTCCGAACAGTCCAAGCACCAGCTGCTTTGGTCCTTAGCCCAATCGTGGACGGCTTCAGGCTCACTAAAGTGCTCATGGACGGCGGAAGCGGGCTAAACCTCATTTACGAGGAAACCCTTATCAAGATGGAAATTGACAGGAGCCGCATTGAGCAAAGCAGCACAACCTTCAGGGGAATTATCCCTAGTCGGGAGGCGCGATGCGCGGGAAAATCACAATGGATGTTGTATTCGGCACGCCGAAGAATTACAGGTCCAAATAAATTACATTCCAAGTGGCCCCGTTCAGCAGCGGATACCACACCCTCTTGGGGCGGGATGCATTCACAAGTTTCCAGGCTATACCCCATTACGGGTACATGAAGCTAAAAATGCCCGGGCCCAATGGAATCATCACTCTAGATAGTGATCTAGACGTCGCACTCCGCACCGAAAACAAAACCGCCGCCCTCGCCCTGGAGGCATTATCAGAAGCCCTGGTGGTCAAAGAACTAACAACACTGCGAGAAACAGTGGACAGAGACGACGTGATACTCGACAAGCGATCTAAATCCACCTCCTTCAAACTAGCGGACGAGATAGTCAAATTCCAGGTCCACCCAACAGACCCTACAAAGACAGCTTCAATTGGGACACAATTGAACCCCGTGATAGACGCCACACTGCAAGATTTCCTGCGTGAAAACTAGGATATCTTCGCCTGGCACCCTTCGGACATGCCGGGCATCCCACCCAGGCTGGCCGAACACAGTCTCAATATACTGAAAGGACACAAGCCAGTCAAGAAGACTCTTAGGCGCTTCTCGGAGCCTAAGCGGCAAGCCATGAGAGAAGAGCTAGCCAAACTACTCGAAGCCGGATTCATAAGATACATCAAACATCCGGATTGGCTAGCAAACTTGGTAATGGTACCAAAAAAGGACAAATCCTGGCGCTTGTGTGTCGATTTCAAGGACCTCAATAAAGCTTGCCCTAAGGATCCCTTCCCCCTCCCACGCATTGATCAAATCATCGATGCCACCGCAGGACGCGACTCATTGTGTTTCCTCGACGCATACTCTGGATACCATCAAATAAAGATGGCAGAGTCTGACTAGGCCGCAACGGCCTTTATCACTCTGTACGGCCCTTCTGTTTCAACACCATGCCCTTCGGGCTCAAAAACGCCGGCGCAACCTATCAACGCATGATTCAGACATGCCTGGAAAAACAAATCGGCAAGACAGTAGAGGCCTACATAGACGATGTGGTCATCAAAACAAGACACGTCGAAACTTTAATAGATGACTTGAGGCTTACGTTCAATAATCTCCGAACATAAGACATTAAGCTCAACCCGGAGAAGTGTGTCTTCGGAGTACCCTCCGGAAAATTGCTCGGCTTCATTGTTTTTAATAGAGGAATTGAAGCAAATCCGGCAAAAATCCGAGCTCTGTCAAAGTTGGCTATCCCAACAGACCTCAAGCAGATCCAGAAACTAATTGGATGCGTGGCTGCCTTAAGTCGCTTTATCTCTCGCTTAGGAGAAAAGGCACTACCTCTGTATCGCCTTCTTCGATGCACCGAACACTTCGAGTGGACGGATGCGGCCACGGCCGGACTGGAAGAAATAAAGGCACTATTGGCCACAAACCCAGTCCTGACCGTGCCAAACATTGGCGAACCCATGCTATTATACATAGCCGCAACAAACCAAGTTGTGAGCGCAGTGCTCGTCGTCGAACGAGAGGCAGACGGACACAAATTCCTGCTCTAGAAGCCGGTATATTACGTGTCCACTGTCCTCACTCCATGCAAATCTCGGTACCCACACTATCAAACGATAGCGTACGCGGTCTTCATGGCATCCCGGAAACTATGACACTACTTTCAAGAGTGTTCGATCACGGTGGCCTCCGAAGTACCACTCAATGACATAATAAATAACCGCGACGCAACAGGCCGAATTGCTAAATGGGTTATTGAGATCCTTCCATTCGACATAACATACAAACCACGGCGGGCCATCAAGTTGCAAGTATTGGCTGACTTCGTCGCCGAATGGACAGAAGTCGAACTCCCTAAAGAGTACGGCACGTACTCAAATTGGATCATGCATTTCGACGGCTCTAAAATGCTTGCTGGATTGGGAGCGGGTGCTGTCCTGACATCCCCCACCGGAGACACAGTGCAGTATGTCCTCCAAATGTTATACACATACTCCAACAATGCAGCCGAATACGAGGCTCTATTGCATGGTCTTCGGATGGCAGTCTCCATGGGCATTCAACGCCTCGAAGAGTGCGGGGAATTGAACCTCGCAATATCTCAGGTAAATGGAGACTTTGACACCAAGGACCCGAAAATGGCGGCCTATCGCAATGCCGTCCTCAAAATGTCAGCTCGGTTCGAGGGGCTCGAATTCCACCATGTGGTCAGAGAAAATAACCAAGCGGCCGATATCCTCGCCCGCATCGATGCTAGACGCGACCCCGTCCCACCTAATATCTTCTTAGAAAGGCTGTTCAAGCCGTCTGTGGCATGGGAAGGGGAGTCCGGCTCTGAACGTAGCTCCAGATTATGAACCTTCTGACGTAATCGGAGGCTTTGCCACCGAAATAACATCTTCGGCCCACGAAATAATTGTTGTCATCGCCCCGTGGACCGGGCCCTTCTTGGCCTACCTTAATAGGCAAGAGCTCCTCGAGGACCAAAATGAGGCACGTTGTATTGTGCGACGCTCTAAAGCCTACAAAGTCCATGAAGGAGAGCTCTACAAGAAGAGCGCCACCGGAGTGCTCCAACGATGCATCTCCGAAGAGGAAAGGCGGCAGCTCTTAACCAAATCCATTCCGGACTAGGCGGGCACCACGCGGCAGCCCGAGCTCTCGTAAGCAAGGCCTTTCGGATAGGATTCTACTGGCCGACAGCCTGGGCGGACGCACAGGACCTTGTCCAACATTGCGTTGGTTGTCAACTATTTTCCAATCAGAGCCATATGCCCCCTACCGCTCTCCAAACGATTCCCATAACTTGGCCCTTCGCGGTCTGGGGGCTGGATATGGTGGGACCCCTTAAATGGGGAAGCCATAAGAAAAAATACTTATTGGTCATGGTGGACAAGTTCACCAAATGGATAGAAGCCAAACCAGTTAAAACGGCTGAATCCGGACCAGTGATAGACTTCATGTCGGAGGTTGTACACCGTTATGGTGTCCCCCATAGTATCATCACTGACAATGGCTCGAATTTTATAGCGGAGGAGGTGAAAACCTGGTGCGGCAAAATGGGCATTAAGCTTGACTACGCCTCTGTCTATCACTCCCAAACAAACGGTTAAGTCAGACGTGCAAATGGTCTTATCATGAGCGGCATTAAACCCAGACTAGTGCGATCCTTGAAGGAATCAGACACACATTGGGTCGAGGAACTCGACTCCGTACTCTGGGGGCTGCAGATCACGCCGAATCGTGCCATCGAATACACACCATTTTTTATGGTGTACAGCGCAAAAGCAGTGCTGCCCTGTGATATAATCCATGACTCACCTCGTGTGCGCATGTATGAAGAGAAGGAAGCCGAGCTAGACCGGCATGACAACTTAGATGCTTTGGAGGAGGAGCGTGATGTCACTAAAGCCCGATCCGCATTCTATCAGCAACAGGCTCGAAGGTATCAGAGGAGAGAAGTACGGGCCAAAACTTATAATATTGGCGAACTCGTTCTACGCCTCCTCGAGAAGAAGAAGGACAAGCTCAAACCCAAGTGGGAAGGTCCCTTCATCATTGATAAAGTCCTCACCGGAGGAGCGTACCATCTGCGTAGTGCATCTGACAACAGACTCAAGTCGAACCCATGGAATGCGTCCAAACTCCAGAGATTCTACGCCTAGCGCCGAACTTAGTGTTTGTCTCCTTCACTCCACCTCTCCAATTATGTACTCTTTCCCACTTTCTCGCCCTTTTTTTCCTTTTTAATATACAGCCTTAAAACTGTACGGATGCCCTGAGCACTCCGGTTGCATTATGCATGCACACTATACCTGGGGGCTTCCTATTCGGAAGCTAAATATAACTACTTTAATGGCTTCTTGCCAGCTATATATGCATTTTTCTTTCCATATGTGCCTTTTCTTCACCATTATATGCATCGATATGACTTAAGTTTTGGCCATGTTGGGTTGCCTGGCTCTTGTATTTATGCCCTACGTTCCCGTTAATTCGGCTAGGGCATAAGGGGAGCACCTCTGCGATTGTTAGTGCCGGTTGAGCCGGATATGTACCTCAGACTGGGTGAAGCCAAAAGCTAGTGTTCTTAAGGGGATATTCGATCGGTGAACAAAAGATGTTCTCGTTCATTACAATGAAAATACCCAGATGTTTTGTTTCCTGCGCTTCTGTTTGCAGTTCGGACATGCACATCAATGCATGCGAGGGAAAGGAACCCCTAACGGAACTATTCTCTCTGGAAGATGTTTCTTACTATCCACGTAATATAACATAAATAGTTGGGTACTTGTCTGTTTAAGCACTTATGACCCCTACGCCTGGTTTCCATGCATACCCGGTTTTTCATAACTGTGTGGGTATTCGGATACACCCCGGACTGTCGGATCCGAGGGCTGAAGCGAAAAGGTCCGCCATGACAAATGATTTTCAATCCGGCTAGGGAGTACATGAGCCCATTCAAATTACATAGTCATTTAGACTGGCTGTACTCTTCCTCTATACCATCCAACAGGCTATCTAGCTTACAATCCCATTGGGAATACTTTGCAGCTAATGCTACTTGGTCATATACCAGACTAACGTGTATCTCTTGTCCATCTGACCCCACCGGTCCGACTTCGGCCATATGGTTCGGGTCAGCCTTGTCGTATCGTGTCTTCACCATGGCCCAAGCTTCTCTCGCACATTGCCGGCAAGCCGATACCTTCCATAATCGGACACGCCGTCGTGCTCCTTTGAGCATCTCTACAAGTTCGCTCATGCCTCCTGGCAGGGAAGCGGACGGCCACAAGGCCTAGACAATACCCTGCATCATCTGTCGAGCTCGTTCGTGCAGTTGTGAAAGCTCCTGCAGCATATCACCTGCGGAACCGGGCATCTCCTCTTCAGGACGGCCCGTCACCATACCTGCAGACGTAACTCTGTCAATATGCCTCTTCGCCGAACTATACTACAGTTCGTTCAAGCACTAACTATAAATGCCGCGTCTAAGCCTCTGGTTCTCCTTCACGGAGTCCGCGAGTTGAGCCCGAACATCTTTCAATTCGACGCTCAATCGGAGATTCGCATCTTGAAGTTTATTCTTCTCCTGAATAGACTGCATCATCACGCATTCGCCCGCCTTCAGCTGACTTCGCAGATGCAGCTCATTATCTCCCACAGTCTTCAGATTTCCTCCGGGATTTTCTGCCGAATTTTTTGTCAGATTTATAAACCATGTCGAACAAACAAACTGGTAGAAGGAAATTATTACCAGAAGAAGCCTTCTTGGATTCCCCTTGTCCGGCTACATTGGCCTTCATTTGGGCCTTACATTCCTCCAGCTCTTGAGACAACTGGGCATTCTTCTCTACAAGAACCTATGCATTCAATGATCCTTAAATCAGTTGTGCCAACTGTTTCAAGTCTCAGGGGCTACTACTACACATACTTATTAAATTCTCTTACCTGTATATCCTTCACATACTGGTCCGTTGCTCTGGCAAGTCCATCTTGAGCAGCGCGGATGTATGTGTGTCCGGAATTGAAGGCATTAAATGCCTCTTCAGAAAAAATACCACCGCGGAGTACGGCCTGCCAGCGCCGGTGATTCATGGCACTCTTCACTTCAGAATTTGTGGCGGAAAGCATATCTGTATCCTCCGCGGGAGGACAGTTTGGCACTATCCCCACATCAGCCTCCGCCTGTGAATCCGGTCCAGGAATTCGGTTGCTGGAGGCGTGGCCGGAAGGGTCCCCAGATATAGTCTGGTGTTTCCTGTCATGACATAATTAAAGCCGTCATGCCTCGACAAAAAGACCAAATAAAACATGGGGCAAGTTTAATGAATACCTTTGTGCCTGCGTCTCGCTCCTAACCGCCTTCCTTTTAAGCCTACCTTGTCTAGGCGCCTCTTGTTGAGAGGACCCCGCGGGTTCCGCACGGCGTCCCGACTGTCATTTCTATAAAAGTACGGTATGTGAGCATAAGGTACGGCAAAACGAAGGAATTCTTTCGGAAGGTTGGAACCCCGACATTACTTACATGTGACACGGGAAGCAGTCCGGGATAATCCGCGATGATAGCCACTAAAGAGTCGCCACTGCTTGCCTGGTAGAAAGTTCCATCGACGAATTCCACGGATATGTCCGGATCTTCTTCAAGTCCGGGGTCGAGAGCCCGGCCGGGATCCTCTGGCTGCGGAGAGGGGTTGTTAAACTCTTTCACGGCCTTCCTTAGTTCCTGTTTTGAAATGACAAGGTAAATGATTGTGACAAAGAAGGTAAGAACAGATAGAGTCGAGTAAAAGATGATAACTTACCCAGCTTCGGGGGTTATACATGGAAAATCCATCCCGCGGTTTAATGCAGAGGAACTCCTCTTCTTCTCCTTTGTACAATCCGGACAGTATCCTCGCCAAAGATGTGGTGGAGTCAGACCTTTGCGACCGCAGCGGGAGGCATCGTCTTCTCGATTGAAGTGCCACATGGGTTTTCCCCTATATTGAAGTGGCTGCACTCCCCTTATTATGCATATTGACATAACTTCGATTATTGTCAATCCTGATTTGGCCAGGGTTTGTATCCGGCTCATCAGATAGAAGACTTCCCTGTTTTCTTCCTCCTGGGGGCTCCGAGGGTGCTAGCTCTGGCGTTTCTTCAATGGAGTATAGGTAAACTCAGGAAGGCCCGTCTGGACTGGGTCCGGAAGGGGAACGTCATTGACATAAAACCACTCTGAGGGCCAGTCCTCGGACGCCTTCTTTGGAGTACTGGACAGGTATCCGGTCTGGGCGATGCGCCATATTTCGGCTCCGCCCACTTGATATATGGATCCCTCCTGGTTGCGGGGGACGAGGCAAAATAACCTCTTCCATAGCTCGAAATGAGCTTCGCAGCCCAGGAACAGCTCGCAGAGGGCAACGTAGCCCGCGATGTGCAGTATGGAGGCGGGGGTAAGATTATGCAACTGGAGACCGTAGAACTCCAGGAGTCCGTGGAGGAATGGGTGGATTGGAAACCCGACGCCTCTTAGCAGATATGGGATGAGGCATACTCGCTCCTCCCGAGATGGGTTAGGGAATCTCTCCGCTTGCTCCCCGCCATTATAGGTGGCTAGTCCGGATTACGGGGACCATGTATGCGGACGGAAGGAACCCTTTGGTCTGAGCTCTATTAGGCGGCTGTGAGGGATGGACCACTTTCCCAATCCCCTGGCTTCGAGCTAGGGGAGCAGCGAGCGGGGCTGCGGCGACCGGTCATGATGGGATGGCCTCTTTTGGACGCGCTCTGCGGAATGCTGGCTTGGGGGAAGATGGTGTGATTTGGATCTGAAGATCCCCGTCTCCTCAAATAGACGACTCACCTACGGGATTAGGGTGGCAAATGTAAAAATGCCCCGGTCCCTCCTCTTCGATCGACACATGGAGGTGGCCATTATTGAAGCACAGAAGACGAGGAGTACAACCTTACTGGAAGGCCGGACACTATCCGCTGCGACAGGTGCACCAGATTTATAGGAGAACCCGCCTTGCAATGCCAAAGAAAATCTGCGCGCCGGACTCATCATCGTTGAAGCCTGGTTGGGGGGCTACTGAGGGAGTCCTGGATAAGGGGGTATCTGTCAGGACCCCGACTCAATGCCACATCGATCTAGCATGTAACACCTCATATCACTTTGCGGCCTCACGCACGGTATTCCCACGGGTGTCGCCTTACCTTTGCCCGGGACCGTTTGCGCCTTTTGGCACACGTATATGACAGTGTTGCTAGCATCCATATGATAAGGAGCCCGGGGCTGACATGGCTAGTCGTAAACCCAAAGTGGCACAGACTTACAGGGACAGGCATCCATGACCCAGCATAGAACGTGTCGGTCATCAGCGAGTGAATCCAGGCTGTAGCACTGGGCTAGCAGGACTCCGGTGAACCGGGCTGTAGCGGGCTAACAGGACTCCGGTATTCATCGCGTGACATTTCCCCGAAGGGATAGACACAGGAACGAAGAAGGACACATGCCGGCCAGCCTAAGTGTTCCGGAGCAGTAGCAAGCTACCATGGCTCGGTGGAAACACTAGGAGACATTTCCCGATAAGAGAGGCTACTAAAGATAAACAACTAGATAGTCAGATCCCACACATACCAAGCATTTCAATAACATACACACGATATGCTCGATATGTGCAAACACAACATGGCATCACAACATGACTCTACGACTCAAGTAATTTATTCAATAGGCTCCGAGGAGCGAGATATTAGAAACAGGGGTCTCATGACCCAACATTCAGAGCATACAAATCAAAGCACAAGCGGAAGCTATCATGTCTGGGTACAGACATCTATAAATGAAAAAGGCTGAGAAGCCTGACTATCTATCAGATCCTGCCGAGGGCACAAGATCGTAGCTGAGGTAACAAGCTAAACGTCGAAGTCCACGTGGAACTACTAGTGAGACTGAAGTCTCTCTGCAAAAACATAAAATAGGCAAACGTGAGTACAAATGTACCCAGCAAGACTTACATCAGAACTAACTACATATGCATCATTTTCAACAAGGGGATGGTGGGGTTTAACTGCAGCAAGCCAGCTTTGACTCGGTGGCTATCCTAAACTACGACTGCAAGCGACTCTTTTGAGGTGGCGCACACGAGTCCACATATTCACCATATCAATACACCACTATGGATCCGCTCCCGTCTCCCTACAAGAACGCCATCCATACCACTCATGCTTATCTTGCGCATTTTAAAGTATCCACTTTCACTTGTCTATGAACTGATATAAGCAATCCAGAAGTCCTTTTCCACGGACACGGCTATTCGAATAGAGTATGTTAACCCTGCAGGGGTGTACTTCTTCATACATGTTTCCACCACTTAGCGTCTGCACACGACATGTGCTCGGCAGACTTCAAGCGAAAGCCGACGTGGGTGTAGACCACGACCTACCTAAACACTCAAGTCTCTAGTCCAGGTTTATCGCCTATTCGGGTTCCATCCATGAGGAGATCCGGCCGGAGTTTCGCTCACAGCCCCAAACGATGTGAACAGGGTTCCCGAGATACCAAACGGGCATCCGGTACACCGTGCCACGTACCTACCGCATCACAGCCCACCCCTACGGTCAGCGCTGTCCACGGCCTCCAGTAAGCTACAAACACCAGAAACTACTTGCAACTCCTGGACAGAGGACTAGGGTGAATAAGAAGTCGAGCGGGGTCATATTTCAGGGCCCAATGCATGGTAGTAGCTGAATCATGGATCACAAACACAGAACTCAGTTCCTGAGGACGGCTGCAATGAGACAACCCACCATGTACTCCTACATGGCCTCTCACCGCTACCTTTACCAAATCGTGTTCACACACTTAGCTCACACACAGTAGGACATGTTCACACGCCTCTGATTCATCCCCGATGAATCAGACCTGACTCAACTCTAAGCAATAGCAGGCATGACAAACAAACATGAATGAGTAGGCACATCAGGGCTCAAACAACTCCTACTCATGCTAGTGGGTTTCATCTATTTACTGTGGCAATGACAGGTCATGCAAAAGACAAAGGGGTTCAGCTACCGCAGCAGGTAACAGATGAATCGGTGTTGTCCTAATGCAGTAAAAGAGAGCAGGAGCGAGAGAGTAGGATTGTATCGGAATGAACAAGGGGGTTTTGCTTGCCTGGCACTTCTGAAGATAACATTGAGTCTTC
This sequence comes from Triticum dicoccoides, assembly GCF_002162155.2. Classification (NCBI taxonomy): domain Eukaryota; kingdom Viridiplantae; phylum Streptophyta; class Magnoliopsida; order Poales; family Poaceae; genus Triticum; species Triticum dicoccoides. The sequence goes on from NC_041387.1 coordinate 99,843,353, forward strand.
ATCAGTGTCAACGATCACATCATCGGTATCACGTCTATCGAGAGGGGACAAATACCGGCAACACAGAAGGGAACACAATCAATGCAATGCACAATATGATGCATGATCATGACATGGCAAAATGAATGTGTTTTGGGCTAATGCAACTAGCAACAGATTAAATTAAGTTGGTTTGAATACAAGATTCAAATTCAAACTCCATATGTGATTATTCAAATGCCATTTAATTGATTTGTGCTAAACAGCAGCTATAAGTTGTTCTAACATGCATGAAAATGGTACAGATGGATTCCTTGAATTTTTCTGATAATTTTTCATATATAAATTATCTAATTTGGAGTTACGGTTGAATTTCTATGATTTTTAGAAGTTTTTACAAATTTTTGGAATTTCCTGAATATTTATAAAATGAACTAAATTCCAGAAAAGGAATATTGCGTCAGCATGGCGTCATGCTGACCTCAGCAGAGTCAACAGGGGCTGGTCCGGGTCAAACTGACCAGTGGGGTCCACTGGTCAGTGACACAGTGCTGACTAGTGTCGTTGACAGGTGGGGCCAGGTCAACGGCCACGTCAGCAGAGTCAATGCTGACGGGTGGGTCCACTAGGATTAGTTAAAAACTAAACAGAAACTAATCTATGATTAATTAGCAGGTGGGGCCTAGGTGTCAGTGACTTAGGGTTTAGTTAGTGGGGTGATTAACTCCTAACAGCTGCTATCACCGGCGGCTAATCGCCGGCGCAACCAGGACGCGGCGGCGTTGACCGTCCGGCCAATTCCGGCGACGGGAGCTCGCGCGGCTGGGCGCGTTGGAACCGGAGCAAGGAGGCGCGTCGATTGGTGGCCTCAGGCGATGCTAGGGTGGCCGGGAACGACGACCACAGAGGCTTTGGCGGCGGCCGGAGCTCGGGCACCTGCGGGTTTGTCGTTGTGGTGCTCGGGAGGGGAAGCTGGTGGGTTCTACGTGCTCCTGGTGAGGTTTGGAGCACGGTGGTGTGCCCGGCTTTGAGCCACGGTGGCTCTGGCCACGACGGTGACGAGGCACGGTGGCGGCGAGCTCTCGGGTCCGGCGGAAGCAATGGCTAGAGCGGCCAAACGGCATGGGAAGAAGAGGGGAACGGGTCAGCGGCTCACCGCGAGTCCAACGAGCGCGAGGGCGAGGCCGGGGACGCTCTGTAGGCGGCGAATCAAGCGACGACGGCCGTCGGTGCAGAGGAAGAAGATGACGTCGGTGACGGCGCTCCAGGGCGTCCGGCGTCTTGTGGCTCCGTGGTAGGGACGGGGACGTCACGGCGGAGCTCGGGGGCGCGTCGGAGAGGCGAGGGGAAGGCGGTGGCCGCGGTGGTGCTTGGCAGCGTGCTGCGGTGCGCTCGGGGATCACAGGAAGAGAGGGAAAGAGAGAGCCAGAGGAGGGGGAGCGGTCCAGAGGGAGAGGGGAAGTGAGAGGGGGGGGTCGGGGAGGCGCGTGGCGTCACCGGGGCGTCGAGGAGGAAGCAGGAGGTGGCCAGGGGAAGCAGGAGGTGGCCGGGGCAGCGTCGGTGCCCGCCACGCACCTGTTCGTCCTCCTGGCTGAGGAGGAAGATGACAAGGGGGAGGAGGTGGGCTGGGCCGCGCTGGGCCGGTCCTGTTGGGCCACCAGGTGGGCTTCACAGGTAAGTCCAGGTGGTTCTGCTCTTTTTGCTTTTGTTTTTATTTATCTATTTTGTTCTGTGTTGTTTTAGTTTAGTAATATACTAAACCATTTTATAAAATCCTGAAAATAGTTATGTGGCTAGAACTAAAATATACCAAACCACATAAAATGTTCCAGTAATTATTGGACATATATTATTTATATATCAAATATATATCCAATGCAAATAGCTATTTATTTAATTCAAAGGCCCAAAATAATTAACTCTGAGATACCAAAAATATTGTTTTGAGTTTTACCTCTTTGCAATATTTTCAGAGACTAAGAGGAACATTTTCTTGGACTTCTTTGAGGAGATTTTAATGTTGATCATTTTTAGAAGGTTTCTGAGGCTTTAAAAATTCCTCAATTCAAATTTCATTTGAATTAAAACATGATACTCACATGAGGTCTAGCCTAGTGCATAACAGGACCAGGGATGTGACAACTCACCCCCACTAAACAAAAATCTCGTCCCGAGATTCAAGCGTAGGGTAGGGTGAAGGGGAAACGCAAACTAGCACAATCTTCACGATCCAGGGTGCACTTTATCAAAGCGTTGATTCGATCACCATCTTTGTCTCGAAGTCTTGCTCTGAGAACTCCAACTAACATGACAACGAGAGGAAAGGAAAGATCCTAAAATAATGGTTCTTCTCGAATGTCGAACAACTCAGGATTAACTCACGGAATGAGACATAGCAACATCTCTCGAGCTGAGAGACGAAGCACACATCCATAGGAATGGAGTGAAGCAGATGACGAAGGTTCACTAGGTAGACCACAATTTCACGCTTAAGAAGGTGGTAATTGATTGTCAACGTAGCGAGGAGTTGAGTTGCCATGATACCATAACGATACACCTTAGGGAAGGTGACTCGTAGAGATATCCCCTTAAGTGGCAAAAAGAATTACTTTTGATTCAGAGATCATTGAAACTCTTTAAACCAGCCTAAGGCAATTCTCGAGCGATCATTTGGAGGGGGTCGGTAGAATGGCATACTCGGACTTGGATGATGTGGATTACCTTGTTGAAGACAACGTAATGGATGAATTTGCTTACCACCGGAAATGGAAGAGACCCGTGGTAGAATGGCACATTGGCGGTGCAAGCTGGGAACAAAATGCAAATGTTGGGAATGATTCTGGTAACTGGGGAAGAACCCAACAATAGAGAGTGAATCCACTGTTGAGAAGTTATAGCATAACCGAGGAAGTTGAGAGCAAACCTAGCTAGTGCCGATGGTAACACCTAACGCTTGTGCGTGCTCTCAAGAACTTGAGCATTTCCATAATCATCAAGGTTTTACCAATATCCGTGTCAAGGATTCTGGCAACACAACTTACTACCATGATGAATACCGGTGGAAGATGCCGATGCAAAGGAAGATAACACCTTCTTAGATTTCACCTTGGCGAGGCCAAGGAAACAAAATCTGGATGATCGACCGAGAGACATTTAGCACTCCGCTTCTAATGTTCTCCTTGATGTGCTAGCGTAACCCATTCATAGATATGGTTTGATATCTAGAACATCAAGTAAAAGGTCGGACTTCGGGATCTCAAAATCCATAGGGGCAACTAGGGAGTAAATCCTACGAAATCCCTATGGGGAGGTGGCCAACTTCCTCAATCAAGATATTATAATAACAGGTCTTCCAGCTGGGTGTGTTGGCCACGACATCCACTTTACCGGTTTTCGAGGGACCGATATTATAGTTCTTGGGAAATGTTCCAAACCATCATATCTACCTGAGATTCAGATCTGGTTGGTGTCAGGATATTCCAGACTCATCGAGTCTAGGAAGAAAAATGAAAGTTTGCAACACAATTCGACGAGACAACGCTGCGAGATTCTCGGGGAATGAACTACGATGGTAAGCTCCAAAACATGAGCTGGTTCTGCTACAAACATGTGAACACGCTGTCCCAGACAAACATGACCACGTGGTAGTCTTATAATAAAACACTACCGAGTTCAGGTGGGGAACCATCATTAATGACATCGAAGTCTCCACGCGTGGAAGTCCAAAGAGTTCACCTTGGACAGACTCCTTTATCTTTGAACAACTCAATCAGTGGCTTGGTGTGCTCGGAACACATATGGAATGAAGGTTGCAAGTCTCCAGACCACAGAATACTTCGCACGTATGCATGACTGACTTGGGATGATTCCAGAGGAAGCAAAACTAACTTTCTCAAATCCACGGCGGCAACTTTCACCAAATGCACGTGTATAAGAGGAAGTCACTCCTTTCATCAAACAAATACTTCATGAGTTAGCATGAAGAAATGCTTTCAAAAGTTTCCAACACTAGCTTAATGTTCAACAAAATCATGGAGGAGATAAGGATGTTGTCAATGGGCTCAACAACAATTCTTCCGGGTTTCCCTTTAAAAGGAATTCCATAGTTAAGAGAACAAGCGTTAGCATTGGTCAGACCCAAAAGATATAATGGTGTATGCTCGAGGGATCAACCACGAGTAAGACAACATTACGAATATCGTTGGTTCTGGTCTGATTGGATGATAGCCCATACTCAAATTATAGATGGGGTAAGACAATAGGTCCAACAACTGATCACAAGGACCAATTAATGAAGATATCATCTTTCTTCAACACACACACATACACAGAAAGATATCCCTTAACATGAACTAAGTCAGACAAGCTTTTATCTTCCAACTCTGCAAGTTGTTGTCTAGCTTAACCAACTAGCTCCGGGATATCCATCACAGATTCTTGGAGAAAGGGTGGTTCACAAGAACCCGACTTGATCACGAGCTCAACATAGCAGTCAGGTGACAACCTGGTAATACTTCCGAGAAGATATTCGGAAAATCACGAACCACCGGTATGTTACTAAGCTTGAGAACAATCTCGCTTTTGAGGGCAAGACGATATGATCAAATGAGTGAGGACTTGACAAGATCCTAACTCATCAATCGAAGGGTGCACCGAAATAAGGACTAGGTAGCACGATCAGTCTTAGAAGGATGATTCAAAAACCAACATACTAAGAATGAAATTATTATCCTTTAACTACCAAGCAACGAGGTTGCTGGGAGTATTGATTTCACACATCACAATTCATTTGTCGGTATTCCGGTTGCATCAACACGAGGGCCGAGGAATGACTAATGATGGTGAGAAGTATCACTGTACCAAGAGTTCATAGGATGGTGTGCAATTCCTATAACAATCTCGATATAGAATAAGGTAATACTCCAAGGTAGAACAGAACCAAAAGCTGGATTGGCATTTGATCTACGGAATACAACTACTTTGACCCAATCCTAGATATGGATGAGGTACTGGAGTTTGTTTCTCCTAGTCATTCCGCGATAGAAGGGCTTGACGGACCACAAAAGTAGTAGGCATCGATAAACGAACGCACGCATACTCTTGACTATCAATTGATAGACGAAGGTCAGTAGACAACTAAAGAGGGACAACTCAAAGGAACATATAACTTTCTGAGTTGTGGATGCATAGACTAGTATGTCGAACCAAGTTCAACATAATTCTTCCGGATAACCCATGCAGAAGGGTTGAGCTGGCAGAGTCACAATATAGCATGGAGAACTCATCGACAGCACTCTTGTTGTCATCTTTTGGTTCAGAAGAACTCCTGCCAAGAATGGTTCATGGTAATTGGAAGAAGGATGTACCACGAACCTCGAGGACTATCGCAAAGGTTACTACTATCCTAAAGGGACTAGCAAACACTATCAACATGAAGTAAGTAGAGTGAATCTCGGGTTCAAGAACCCAGGAATAGAATGCCTACTAACTAAATGGCATCACAGGATGCTTTCGATAATAAAGGCCAGAATCTTCACACTGGGAACACAAAACGTTGCTAGATTACTAGGTGACTCCCTAAAACACCTAGGGTCATAATAATTATTCCAACATATATGTCGAGGCAATAAAGTACCTCAACTCACTAATTTGTGTGATTAATCTAACCAAAGGCACATCGGAAACAGAAGGAAGGGATTTGCAAATGCATCGGACTATTTAGAAACCTGGGATGACTCCGATAGCATAACGGCTGTAAATGCTCAAAGGATTGGAGACATGCTACAAAATGGTGGCATAGCCACTCAGAAGCACAATATCAAGGTTTCGAGATCAACAATTAACATACGGAAGTAGAAACTGAACTCAAGCTTAGAACCATCAATCCTACAAGTCTGCAGATTAGTAACACGTGATCCTGATAGAAAGAAGAGATAGCCTAGTTCTTAATCCCCGTAGGAAAGATAAGATGACTCAGATCAGAAGGGCATGAGGTAAAGGAGTAAAAAGAGCCTTACGTTCCATCCCACAATCAATTCCCTTATATAACTAAAGAATTTCTAGACTCAACTTCGATCAGTTTGGCTTGGTAATCCTACAGGCAGTCAAGCTCTGATACCAACCTGTCAGGACCCCGACTCAATGCCACATCGATCTAGCATGTAACACCTCATATCACTTTGCGGCCTCACGCACGGTATTCCCACGGGTGTCGCCTTACCTTTGCCCGGGACCGTTTGCGCCTTTTGGCACACGTATATGACAGTGTCGCTAGCATCCATATGATAAGGAGCCCGGGGCTGACATGGCTAGTCGTAAACCCAAAGTGGCACAGACTTACAGGGACAGGCATCCATGACCCAGCATCGAACGTGTCGGTCATCAGCGAGTGAATCCAGGCTGTAGCACTGGGCTAGCAGGACTCTGGTGAACCGGGCTGTAGCGGGCTAACAGGACTCCGGTATTCATCGCGTGACATTTCCCCGAAGGGACAGACACAGGAACGAAGAAGGACACATGCCGGCCAGCCTAAGTGTTCCGGAGCAGTAGCAAGCTACCATGGCTTGGTGGAAACACTAGGAGACATTTCCCGATAAGAGAGGCTACTAAAGATAAACAACTAGATAGTCAGATCCCACACATACCAAGCATTTCAATAACATACACACGATATGCTCGATATGTGCAAACACAACATGGCATCACAACATGACTCTACGACTCAAGTAATTTATTCAATAGGCTCCGAGGAGCGAGATATTACAAACAGGGGTCTCATGACCCAACATTCAGAGCATACAAATCAAAGCACAAGCGGAAGCTATCATGTCTGGGTACAGACATCTATAAATGAAAAAGGCTGAGAAGCCTGACTATCTATCAGATCATGTCGAGGGCACAAGATCGTAGCTGAGGTAACAAGCTAAACGTCGAAGTCCACGTGGAACTACTAGTGAGACTGAAGTCTCTCTGCAAAAACATAAAATAGGCAAACGTGAGTACAAATGTACCCAGCAAGACTTACATCAGAACTAACTACATATGCATCATTTTCAACAAGGGGATGGTGGGGTTTAACTGCAGCAAGCCAGCTTTGACTCGGTGGCTATCCTAAACTACGACTGCAAGCGACTCTTTTGAGGTGGCGCACACGAGTCCGCATATTCACCATATCAATACACCACTATGGATCCGCTCCCGTCTCCCTACGAGAACGCCATCCATAGCACTCACGCTTATCTTGCGCATTTTAAAGTATCCACTTTCACTTGTCTATGAACTGATATAAGCAATCCAGAAGTCCTTTTCCGCGGACACGGCTATTCGAATAGATGATGTTAACCCTGCAGGGGTGTACTTCTTCATACATGTTTCCACCACTTAGCGTCTGCACACGACATGTGCTCGGCAGACTTCAAGCGAAAGCCGACGTGGGTGTAGACCACGACCTACCTAAACACTCAAGTCTCTAGTCCAGGTTTATCGCCTATTCGGGTTCCATCCATGAGGAGATCCGGCCGGAGTTTCGCTCACAGCCCCAAACGATGTGAACAGGGTTCCCGAGATACCAAACGGGCATCCGGTACACCGTGCCACGTACCTACCGCATCACAGCCCACCCCTACGGTCATCGCTGTCCACGGCCTCCAGTAAGCTACAAACACCAGAAACTACTTGCAACTCCTGGACAGAGGACTAGGGTGAATAAGAAGTCGAGCGGGGTCATATTTCAGGGCCCAATGCATGGTAGTAGCTGAATCATGGATCACAAACACAGAACTCAGTTCCTAAGGACGGCTTCAATGAGACAACCCACCATGTACTCCTACATGGCCTCTCACCGACACCTTTTACCAAATCGTGTTCACACACTTAGCTCACACATAGTAGGACATGTTCACACACCTCTGATTCATCCTCGATGAATCAGACCTGACTCAACTCTAAGCAGTAGCAGGCATGACAAACAAGCATGAATGAGTAGGCACATCAGGGCTTAAACAACTCCTACTCATGCTAGTGGGTTTCATCTATTTACTGTGGCAATGACAGGTCATGCAAAGGATAAAGGGGTTCAGCTACCGCAGCAAGTAACAGATGAATCGGTGTTGTCCTAATGCAGTAAAAGAGAGCAGGAGCGAGAGAGTAGGATTGTATCGGAATGAACAAGGGGGTTTTGCTTGCCTGGCACTTCTGAAGATAACATTGAGTCTTCATCAGTGTCAACGATCACATCATCGGTATCACGTCTATCGAGAGGGGACAAATACCGGAACACAGAAGGGAACACAATCAATGCAATGCACAATATGATGCATGATCATGACATGGCAAAATGAATGTGTTTTGGGCTAATGCAACTAGCAACAGATTAAATGAAGTTGGTTTGAATACAAGATTCAATTTCAAACTCCATATGTGATTATTCAAATGCCATTTAATTGATTTGTGCTAAACAGCAGCTATAAGTTATTCTAACATGCATGAAAATGGTACACATGGATTCCTTGAATTTTTCTGATAATTTTTCATATATAAATTATCTAATCTGGAGTTACGGTTGAATTTCTATGATTTTTAGAAGTTTTTACAAATTTCTGGAATTTCCTGAATATTTATAAAATGAACTAAATTCCAGAAAAAGGAATATTGCGTCAGCATGGCGTAAGGCTGAGGTCAGCAGGTCAACTAGGTCGCCCAGAGTCAAACCTGACGTGTGGGGGCCACACATCAGTGACACAGGTTAGACAGGGGGGGTTAGTTTAGTTTAATTAAAGATTAGGGGCACTAGGGCCCACATGTCAGTGTCAGGGGGTTAGCTTAGGTGGTGATTAGCTTAAACTAATCACCTGATGGCGGGGGCCCACCTGTCATAGACCCAGGGAAGGTCAAACCCCTGGTCAAACGACTCAATCCCGCCGGCGTTGAGTCGCCGGCGAGGCCGAGGCGGCGGAGGCCTTCGGGTTTCTTGCTCCGGCGACCAAATGGCCGGCGGAGGGCATCTACGAAATGCCCAGGCTCGCGCGCATCTAACAGGGCAAATGGGAGAAGCTAGGGCGGCCGTAATCCTCGCCGGCGTCGAGCTCAGCGGCTGCCGGACCTCGGGCGTTGGCGGGAACGGTGCTACGGTGCACAAGAGGGGAAACGGAAGGGCGCTGCGGCCTCCTGGGGTTGCGGTGAGCACGACGGTGGGCTCGGGAGCGAGCTGCGGTGGCTGTGGCCACGGCCACGCCATGGCCGGCGGCGAGAAGCTCTCGGCCGCGGTGGATAACCTAGCTACGGCGCGCGAACGACGAAACAGAGAGGGGGAAACGGACGGAGAGCTCACGTAGACCCTGTAGAGGTGGACGACGAGCTTGAGGGAGGCCGGACGGGGGCGGATTTGACGGCGGCGATCCGCGGTGGCCGAGGAGGGGAACGGCGAAGCTGGCAGCATCCAGGGCTTCCGGAGGGCCGTGGATCGGTGGGGAGGAAGAGGGGGTCGAGGCGGAGCCTTTGAGC
>NC_041387.1:99853045-99861939 GCF_002162155.2 Triticum dicoccoides
GTGGCACGCATGGAGGCGTCCGGGGTGTCGAGGTGGAGCGGCAAGCAGGAGGTGGCCGGGGCGTGCGCCGGCGTGCGTCGGCCACGCGCCTGTGCCTACTGGCGCGAGGAGGAAGGCGACAGGGGGGGGGGAAGTGGAGATGGGCTGGACGCACAGGAGCTGGGCCGGCTGGCTACCGGGTGAGCGCCAGATAAGTCCTTCTCTCTCTCTTTCATTTCTATTTAATTCTGTTTTCTATTTTCTGTAGTTTGTTTTGATTTAGTTTTAGACACTAAACCATTTTATAAAATCCTGGAAATAGTTATGTGGCTAGGACTAAAATATACCAAACCACATAAAATGTTCCAGTAATTATTGGACATATATTATTTATATATCAAATATATATCCAATGCAAATAGCTATTTATTTAATTCAAAGGCCCAAAATAATTAACTCTGAGATACCAAAAATATTGTTTTGAGTTTTACCTCTTTGCAATATTTTCAGAGACTAAGAAGAACATTTTCTTGGACTTCTTTGAGGAGATTTTAATGTTGATCATTTTTAGAAGGTTTCTGAGGCTTTAAAAATTCCTCAATTCAAATTTCATTTGAATTAAAACATGATACTCACATGAGGTCTAGCCTAGTGCATAACAGGACCAGGGATGTGACAGTATCCGGACAGCCGGACTATATACTTTGGTCGGACTGTTGGACTATGAAGATACAAGATAGTAGACTTCGTCCCATGTCCGGATGGGACTCTCCTTGGTGTGGAAGGCAAGCTTGGTGATTCGGATGTAGATCTCCTCCTCTGTAAACCGACTTTGTGTAACCCTAGCCCTCTCTGGTGTCTATATAAACCGGAGGGTTTAGTCCGTAGGACACAACACCAATCATACCATAGGCTAGCTTCTAGGGTTTAGCCTCTCTGATTTCGTGGTAGATCAACTCTTGTAATACTCATATCATCAAGATCAATCAAGCATGAAGTAGGGTATTACCTCCATCGAGAGGGCCCGAACCTGGGTAAACATCGCGTCATCAGCCTCCTGTTACCATTAGCCTTAGACGCACAGTTTGGGACCCCCTACCCGAGATCCGCCGGTTTTGATATCGACAGTGCCCCAAGATCCCGCTGGAGGAGTCTTCCAAGAAGTGGAAGAACTGCTTCTTCTACGTCCACAACCTAGGCGCAGACCGGATTAACTTGCCGCCCTTCGCCGACGTGACACTGCAGGAGAAGCGGAACTGGACCTACTTCCCCAGGCACCCGTCGCGGGAGGTGCTCAATCTATGCCAGCGAGTGCTGGAGATGAAGGAGAGGGAGGGGCTTAGCGGCACAGATCTCATCGTCGCCTTCATCGTGCGTCGGGTGCTGCCGCTGCAACACCGCTCCCACATCATCGGCCAGATGGCGGGCCTCAAGACACCACCCGGATGTCTAACTTGCGCCTGGTGGCGGCCCATGTTGCCCGCCGGGTCAATGACATCTCCAAGGCCGGGTTGGCGGATGCCTGGCAGTTTGGGAAGGCCCCGTATAGCGAGGCGCACCCGGCTCCGCTAGTGAGTGCTTGGTCTCTGTTTTTTGATGTTGCTTATCTTCTTATCCGTCCCGACGCAACGAAGAAGGTGCTGCTGAATGCCATCCGACATCCATATGGCCGGGTGCCGACGCAGGTGGTGCGGGCCGGCTCGAAGGAGGCGGTGGTGCAACATGAGGGGCCGGGGGTGGATGGCGCCGACGCCGGCACGAGGCGCCAAGCGGGTAAGTTTTTCTTGCTTGACTTGTTGAGGTGTTGGCTATCAGCGGGTGAGTTGATGGGGACCGTCGATGTAGTGGTGGCGAGGGGAGGAGGCGGCGCATGCAATGCCGGGTCTCTCGTGGAGCGCCGGCGGCTAGCCGGCCGCACGGGAAGGAGGACGTGGCGCCCCATAATCTGGCCGCAAAGCGCGCAGTGGATCCGGCGGGCGGCGTAAAGACGCCTGCCAAGAAGAGGCGGCACGGTTCGCAGGTGGCACTAGAAAGGCCACCGGCTCCGGTGATACCCGGGTGAGTTTCTTCTGCCGAATTTTGTCTAGTTGTCGAGCGGCTTCCCTTCTTGCTTCTTACTTTGTTGTACTTCAGATCGCCGGTGTCGTTGGCACGGGTGGCGGCGGAGGCCGCGTCGCTCGGTGGCGCTGTGTTCCGGAAGACCCGGTCCAGCGTCATTGGGCGGGAGGAGGAGGAGGCCGACCCGGACCTTGGCTTGGACCTGGCCGATGCCGAGTGCCTGGCCTGGCAGGACATGAACTAGGCCATGGCCGAGCTAGAGTCGGAGTTGGCGCAGGCTTGGGCCAATGCCGCTGCAACGTGGGCGTGAGCCAAAGAGGAGCCGGCATGGCCTGAGATGCCGCCGGGCATGGAGCCTGCGGTGATGGTCTTCATGTCGTCATCGAAGGGGGAGCACGGCAAGGACAGCCGCGTGGAGGTGGTGGACCTTGAACGGGTGGTCGTGGAGATCGAGGATGACACCCCGCCACAGGCCAACACGGCCGTGCGGGCGGAAGCCAAGCGAGGCAGCGGTGACGCTGTCTTGGAGGAGGAGGCGCATGTGTCGCCTCAGGCGCCGGCAGGTGGGGCGCTGCAGCAGGAGACGCCGCAGGCGACTCTAGCTGTTGTGCCGGAGAGGGTGTCAGCCGCTGGGAGGTGGTCAGCGGCGAGTACGCCCTGGTCTTCAGGCCAGGGAGTCATCGGGTCGTTGGGTCGCAGCCGGCTCGGGCTGGGCCCAGCGAGGTCTTCTTCGGGCCCCTGACCCGGGAGGAGGCGGCAATGGCCGACGTGGGCCAGGGCCTCCGCGGGCACGCGGAGAGGGTCCAGGGCTTCACCCTGGCCGAGGCAGAGAGTGCCCGGGAGCTGGAGCGCGCCGTGATGGTGAGTTTTTTTCCTCTTCGCCTTGGTTTTTCTTCTTGCTGCTCTCTAGTGGTGGAGCGCTAGCGCACCCATGATACGTCCATTTTGCATCATGCTTTTATATCGATATTTATTGCATTATGACTTGTTACTACACATTATGTCACAATACTTATGCCTTTTCTATCTTATTTTACAAGGTGTACATGAAGAGGGAGAATGCCGGCAGCTGGAATTCTGGGCTGGAAAAGGAGCAAATATTAGAGACCTATTATGCACAACTCCAAAAGTCCTGAAACTCCACGAAAGTCAGTTTTGGAATATATTAAAAATATTGGGCAAAGAAAGCACCAGAGGGGGGCCACCCACTGTCCGCAAGGGTGGAGGGCGTGCCCTACCCCCTGGGCGCGCCCCCCTGCCTCGTGGGCAACCTGCTAGGCCCCCGATGCCCATCTTCTGCTATATGGTGTCTTTTTGCCCTGGAAAAAGTCATAAGGAAGCTTTCGGGACGAAGCGCTTCCGTTTCGAGGCGGAACCAATCTAGGGCTCCGACAGAGTTGTTCTGCCGGGGAAACATCCCTCCGGGAGAGGGAAATCGTCGCCATCGTCATCACCATCGATCCTCTCATTGAGAGGGGGTCAATCTCCATCAACATCTTCACCAGCACCATCTCCTCTCAAACCCTAGTTCATCTCTTGTATCTGATCTTTGTCTCAAAACCTCAGATTGGTACCTGTGGGTTGCTAGTAGTGTTGATTACTCCTTGTAGTTGATGCTGGTTGGTTTATTCGGTGGAAGATCATATATTCAGATCCTTTATGTATATTAATACCCCTCTGATTATGAACATGAATATGATTCGTGAGTAGTTACGTTTGTTCCTGGGGACATGGGAGAAGTCTTGTTATAAGTAGTCATGTGAATTTGGTATTCGTTTGATTTTTTGATGAGATGTATGTTGTCTTTCCTCTAGTGATGTTATGTGAACGTCGACTACATGACACTTCACCATTGTTTGGGCCTAGGGGAAGGCATTGGGAAGTAATAAGTAGATGATGGGTTGCTAGAGTGACAGAAGCTTAAACCCTAGTTTATGTGTTGCTTCGTAAGGGCTTGATTTGGATCCATATGTTTCATGCTATGGTTAGGTTTACCTTATTTCTTCTTTCGTAGTTGCATATGCTTGCAAGGGGGGTTAATCATAAGTGGGATGCTTGTCCAAGGAAGGGCAGTACCCAAGCACCAGTCCTCCCACGTATCAAATTATCAAAGTAACGAACCCGAATCATATGAGCATGATGAAAACTAGCTTGACGATAATTCCCATGTGTCCTCGGGAGCGCTTTTCTTTATATAAGAGTTTGTCCAGGCTTGTCCTTTGCTACAAAAAGGATTGGGCCACCTTGCTGCTGAAGGGGAACGTAGTAATTTCAAAAAAAATCCTACGCACACGCAATATCATGGTGATGCATAGCAACGAGAGGGGAGAGTGTTGTCCATGTACCCTTGTTGACCGAAAGCGGAAGCGTTAGCACAACGCGGTTGATGTAGTCGTACGTCTTCACGATCCGACCGATCAAGTACCGAATGTACGGCACCTCCGAGTTCAGCACACGTTCAGCTCGATGACGTCCCACGAACTCTGATCCAGTAGAGCTTTGCGGGAGAGTTCCGTCAGCATGACAGCGTGATGACGGTGTTGATGATGCTACCGACGTAGGGCTTCGCATAAGCACCGCTACGATATTACCGAGGTGGAATATGGTGGAGGGGGCACCACACACGGCTAAGAGATAAAGAGATCAATTGTTGTATCTAGAGGTGCCCCCCTGCCCCCGTATATAAAGGACCAAGGGGGAGGGGGCGGCTGGCCAGGGGAGGGCGTGCCAGGGAGGAGTCCTACTCCCATCGGGAGTAGGACTCTCTCCTTTCCTTGTCCAAGTAGGAGAGGGGAAGGAAGGGGAGAGAGGAGGAAGGAAAGGGGGGTGCCCCCCCTCCTCCTTGTCCTATTCGGACTAGAGGGGGAGGGGCACGCAGCCTGCCCTGGCCGCCCCTCCTCTGCTCCACTTTGGGCCGATAAGGCCCATTAACCATCCGGGGGGTTCCGGTAACCCCCCAGTACTCCAGTATACATCCGATAACCCCCGGAACCATTCCGGTGTCTGAATATAGTCGTCCAATATATCAATCTTCATGTCTCGACCATTTCGAGACTCCTCATCATGTCCGTGATCACATCTGGGACTCTGAACTATCTTCGGTACATCAAAACACATAAACTCATAATATAACTGTCATCTAACTTTAAGCGTGCGAACCCTACGGGTTCGAGAACTATGTAGACATGACCGAGACAAGTCTCCGGTCAATAGCCAATAGCGGAACCTGGATGCTCATATTGGCTCCTACATATTCTACGGAGATCTTTATCTGTCAAACCGCATAACAACATACGTTGTTCCCTTTGTCATTGCTATGTTACTTGCCCAAGATTCGATCGTCGGTATCTCAATACCTAGTTCAATCTCGTTACCGGCAAGTCTCTTTACTCGTTACGTAATGCATCATTCCGTAACTAACTCATTAGCTACATTGCTTTCAAGGCTTATAGTGATGTGCATTACTGAGAGGGCCCAGAGATACCTCTCCGACAATCGGAGTGACAAATCCTAATCTCGAAATACGCCAACTCAACATGTACCTTCGGAGACACCTGTAGAGCTCCTTTATAATCACTCAGTTATGTTGTGACGTTTGGTAGCACACAAAGTGTTCCTCCGGTAAACGGGAGTTGCATAATCTCATAGTCATAAGAACATGTATAAGTCATGAAGAAAGCAATAGAACATACTAAACGATCAAGTGCTAAGCTAACGGAATGGGTCAAGTCAATCACATCATTCTCCTAATGATGTGATCCCGTTAATCAAATGACAACTCATGTCTATGGCTAGGAAACTTAACCATCTTTGATTCAACGAGCTAGTCAAGTAGAGGCATACTAGTGACACTTTGTTTGTCTATATATTCACACATGTACTAAGTTTCCGGTTAATACAATTCTAGCATGAATAATAAACATTTATCATGAAATAAGGAAATACATAATAACTTTATTATTGCCTCTAGGGCATATTTCCTTGAGTCTCCCACTTGCACTAGAGTCAATAATCTAGTTCACATCACCATGTGATTTAACACCAATATTCACATATGTATGTGATTAATACCCATAGTTCACATCATCATGTGATCAACACCCGAAGGGTTTACTAGAGTCAATAATCTAGTTCACATTGCTATGTGATTAACACCCAAAGAGTACTAAGGTATGATCATGTTTTGCTCGTGAGAGAAGTTTAGTCAACGGGTCTGTCATGTTCAGAGCCGTATGTATTTTGCAAAATATTCTATGTCTACAATGCTCTGCACAGAGCTACTCTAGCTAATTACTCCCACTTTCAATATGTATCCAGATTGAGACTTAGTCATCTGGATCGGTGTAAAATCTTGCACTGATGTAACTCTTTACGACGGGCTCTTTTATCACCTCCATAATAGAGAAATATTTCATTAGTCCTCACTAAGGATATTCTTGACCGCTGTCCAGTGATCTACTCTTAGATCAAAATTGTACTCCCTTGCCAAACTCAGAGCAAGGTATACAATCGGTCTGGTACACAGCATAGCATACTTTATAGAACCTATGACTAAGGCATAGGGAATGACTTTTCATTCTCTTTCTATTTTCTGCCATGGTCGGGTTTTCAGTCTTAGTCGACTTCACACCTTGCAACACAGGCAAGAACTCCTTCTTTGACTGTTCCATTTTGAAATACTTCAAAATCTTATCAAGGTATGTACTCATTGAAAAATCTTATCAAGCGTCTTGATCTATCTCTATAGATCTTGATGCTCAATGTGTAAGCAGCTTCACCGAGGTCTTTCTTTGAAAAAACTCCTTTCAAATACTCCTTTATGCTTTCCAGAAGATTCTACATTATTTCTGTTCAACAATATGTCATTCACATATACTTTATCAGAAATGTTGTAGTGCTCCCACTCACTTTCCTGTACATACAAGCTTCACTGCAAGTCTGTATAAAACTATATGCTTTGATCAACTCATCAAAGCGTATATTCCAACTCCGAGATGCTTGCACCAGTCCATAGATGGATCACTGGAGCTTGTTCACTTTGTTAGCACCTTTAGGATTGACAAAACCTTCTGGTTGTATCATATACAACTCTTCTTTAATAAATCCATGAAGGAATGCAGTTTTGACATCAATTTGCCAAATTTCATAAAATGTGGCAATTGCTAACATGATTCGGACAGACTTAAGCATCGATACGAGTGAGAAAATCTCATCGTACTCAACACCTTGAACTTGTTGAAAACTTTTGCGACAAGTCAAGCTTTGTAGATAGTAACACTACTATCAGCGTCTATCTTCCTCTTGAAGATCCATTTATACAATATGGCTTGCTGATCATCGGGCAACTCCACCAAAGTCCACACTTTGTTCTCATACATGGATCCCATCTCAGATTTCATGGCCTCAAACCATTTCACGGAATCTGGGCTCATCATCGCTTCCTCATAGTTCATAGGTTTATCATGGTCTAGTAACATGACTTCCAGAATAGGATTACCGTACCACACTGGTGCGGACCGTACTCTGGAAGACCTACAAGGTTCTGTAGTAACTTAATTTTAAGTTTCATTGATCATCATCATTAGCTTCCTCACTAATTGGTGTAGCAATCACTAGAACTGATTTATGTGATGAACTACTTTCCAATTCAGGAGAAGGTACAGTTACCTTATCAAGCTCTACTTTCCTCCCACTCACTTCTTTCGAGAGAAACTCCTTCTCTAGAAAGGATCCATATTAGCAACAAATATCTTGCCTTCGGATCTGTGATAGAAGGTGTACCCAACAGTTTCCTTTGGGTATTCTGTAACACCGACGATGCGGCCATATCTCCCACGTGTCGAAGAATGACTTAGAGGTATAACCGCATGGTGGTTTTGTCGCAAGAAGGGTCATCTTCACACAATCCCATGTAATGAACAAGATTGGGATAAAGAGTTGGCTTACAATCACCACTTCACACAATGAACATATAATTCATACAACATTCAGAGTACACACATAGTCCGACTACGGACGAAGCCAAAAGAAAAGAAGATAACCCAACTGTTGGATCCCCGATCGTCCCAACTGGGCTCCACTACTGATCAACCGGAAAAAGAAACATAGCAACGACCCAGATCTTTGTTGAGCTCCCATCTGAGCTCGATTGCATCACCTGCACTGGTATCATCGGCACCTGCAACTGTTGTGATAGTATTTGGTGAGTCACGAGGACTCAGCAATCTCAAAACCCGCAAGATCAAGACTATTTAAGCTTATGGGTAGGAAGTGGTAATGAGGTGGAGTTGCAGCAAGCACTAAGCAAATATGGTGGCTAACATACACAAATAAGAGCGAGAAGAGAAGCAACGGAACGGTCGAGAAGCTATAAGTGATCAAGAAGTGATCATGAAACTACTTACGCACAATCATAACACAAAGACCGTGTTCACTTCCCGGACTCCGCCGAAAAGAGACCATCACGGCTACACACGCGGTTGATGCATTTTAATTAAGTCAAGTGTCAAGTTCTCTACAACCGGATATTAACAAATTCCCATCTGCTGCATAACCGTGGGCACGACTCTCGAAAGTTTATACCCTGCAGGGGTGTCCCAACTTAGCCCATCACAAGCTCTCACGGTCAATGAAGGATATACCTTCTCCCGGGAAGACTCGATCAGTCTCAGAATCCTGGTTTACAAGACATTTCGACAATGGTAAAACAAGACCAGCAAAGCCGCCCGATGTGCCCACAAATCCCGATAGGATTCACATGTATCTCGTTCTCTGGGCACACTGGATGAGCCAGACGTCGGGTTGGCATAGACCCTGGTTGCCCAGGGGGCGCCGGACATTGCTCGGTTTGGACCAGC
>NC_041387.1:99862188-99883139 GCF_002162155.2 Triticum dicoccoides
ATGACCCTTGAGTCTGCAGAACCCAAGGGAAAAAGGCTTAGGTGGCAAATGTTTAAATCAAGGTTGGGCCTTGCTGGAGGAGTTTTATTCAAAGCGAACTGTCAAAGGGGTCCCATAAATCACCCAACCGCGTAAGGAACGCAAAATCAAGGAACATAACACCGGTATGACGGAAACTAGGGCGGCAAGAGTGGAACAAAACACCAGGCATAAGGCCGAGCCTTCCACCCTTTACCAAGTATATAGATGCATTAATTTAAATAAGAGATATTGTGATATCCCAACATAATCCTGTCCATCATGGAGCAATCTTGAACTTCACCTGCAACTAACAATGCTATAAGAGGGGCTGAGCAAAGCGGTAACATAGCCAAGCAACGGTTTGCTAGGAAGGGTGAAAAGGTTAGAGGCTGACATGGCAATATGGGAGGCATGGTAAACAAGTGATATGTAGCGCAACATAGCAATAGAACGAAGCAACTAGCAAGCAAAGATAGAAGTGATATCGAGGGTAATGGTCATCTTGCCTGGCATCCCGCAAGGAAGAAGAACGAGTCCAAGAAAAAGACAAACGGACGTAGTCGAACGAATCCTCACAAACGCAACGTTACCGGAACTATCAAGGAGAAGCACAACCGGAAAGAAGCAAACAACATGGTAAACACACAAGCATAAACATGGCATGATGCACAATCAAGTATGATGCATGTCCGGTTTTATGAGGCATGGCATGGCAAAGTGCAACAAATAATACTACAAGTTAAGTGGAGCTCAATATGCAACGAGTTGCATATTGACAAAATGCCACATTGACATATTTAGTTTAATCTTGTTTAAGCTACCAAACAATATTAAGTGTTTTTAAACATGGCAAGAGGTGAAGCATAATTAAACTAACTAATTAGGCATGTTTAAATGAGGCCGGAAACTCAAACAACAATTCCAGAAAATCCTCATGTGCATATTTTGAATTTGGTACTGTTCTGCCCTAAACCATATTTTAATGTTGTTAAACAATAAAACAAAGTGCACCATGTTAAACTAGGCATTTTTTCACCCCATTTACATATAAAGTTTATTTAAAACCGAGCTACGATTATTTAGTTATGAAATAAATCATTCTAACATGGCATTTATGCAAAAATAAAGCAAACACCAAGGTAAACATTTTAAACATCGATGATAGTGGCATATTATGAAACTAGACAGAAATCTAAGCATTTTTCATATATAAATTATTTTAATCCGATGCAGGGTTGTGGAGTTATTAAATGCATGAACATGAGGGACTTTTCTGCAAAACTGGTAACTCTGGATATAGACAAATTCGTTGGACTGATAAAAAACCTAAACAGGCCAAAACTAGCTGGATCAGGCCCAACAGAAGGGGAAAAAGGGAGGCACTGGGGGGTGTGGCCTCACCCAGTGGGCTTCGGCCCGGTTCGGTGAAGGCAGCAGGCTGAGGGGCGGCGCGAGCGAGCTGGGCCTTGGCTCGGGCCCAATCTGGAGGGCGCTGGAGGCTCGCGCTCCTGTTCTGACGAAGCATAGGGAGCAGGGCGATGGCAGTAGGTCGAGGCAGGGGCCAGGCACGACAGCAGCTTGGTCTCTGGCAACGGAGCCACGACCTTGTCGGGGGTTGGGTGGGACATATGCCAATGGATGGCTTATCATGGTGGGACCGAGTAGAACGTCGCCGGTACCTGGAAGCGGGATGAGGCGTAGACACGTATGCCGGCGAACTTTACCCAGGTTGGGGGCTCTCCGTGGAGATAGTACCCCTACTCCTGCTCTGCAGGGTCTCCGCATGATCACTAAGGCACTAGTGATACAAAGTGCTCCTCGAGCTGTGTCTAGGGGTAGGAGAAGGCAAGGCCAGCTCTTCCCGGCCCTAGGTTTCTAGCTAGTTCTATCAGAGTGGGAACCCTTTGCATGGGTGGCCTGGGGGGTTTATATAGGCCTACCCCCTAGGGGTACAATGGTAATCTGGCCGGTTGTCGGGCCCGACCGTCAGTGTCTCCAGCCTCCGGCTTCTCCGCCGATCGCTGGGGCCCTCCGCCTGGTGGGCCCTGCCGACTGGTTGGTGGCTGTTCACTTTAGCCGTATCCCAGTGACGGGGGCTTGGTCATCTTAGTGTGGCTACAGTCCCACCGCCTGCTGGGAGGACACTGTAGCCACACCTGGTCTTATCAGCTTAATGGCATGCTCGCCTCGGGGCAAGGGACGGCCGCCTACTGGAGGCCGGCCCCTCTCTGATCTGCCTGGTCGAACTTTCGCCGTCTTCCTTGGGGTCACTGTCCGATAGGTCCCGCCTCTGGCGGGCCGTACCGACAGGCCGTCGTGGGGAACAGGGCTCCGCCTGCTAGGAGCAACGTCAGGATAGATACGGCATAGTGCTCCATCGTGCGGAGATCTCTGTCTGTACGGAGCATTGTAGCCACGCCCGTCTCGAGCGTGGGAGGCGACGTGCTTCAATGTAGCCATACTTCGTCTTGTACTCCTGAGTGGGAGCTCGGCCGCCCCGTAGTCGTGAAGTAGCCGCATGCCTGTAGCCGCCCTCTCTGGAGGGCGGCCGCCAGGAGCTGGTCACTCGGAGCATCGTAGTCTTGTGTCACCCGCCCTCTAGCAGCCGGCCGCCGAGCCAGCCGGCCTCAGAGGGCGGTGTTTTGGCTTGGGGCTCAGCTAGGCGGAGCTGGCCCAAAGTCTTGATAAATCTTGGGCCTCGGGTGAGCCTACCCGTGGCCCATTACTCTGACAGTAGTCCCCGAAGCCGGTGACGCGTCGTGGTTGAGGGGCCACGAGGTCTCAGCGGCTTCCCCCCTCCCCGTGCTCGGGAAAAACGTCGACCGCCTGGTGGCCAGTCGGCCGCTCGAGACGGCCTCTCCCAGGCGGAGCTAAGTGATCGATTTTGAACTCCAAGGCGGGAAACAGGTGGTGTGCCTGTTAAGCTTCCCCAAGCTGCCGCCCGCCACGGACGCGCCACGCGGCGCACGCCAGCCTGACAAGCCTGCCATCCCACGCTTTCGACGGGACATGACTCCGGGCCGGGCCCGCCACTACCACGCCTCGGCAACTGGGCGGATTTACTGTGCCAGAGGGGGCGGTTGCCATCCCCGCGACTATTCACGGCGGGGTGAATGCGTGGGAGACGGGGGGGTCATGGGGATGTGGGCGCAGTTAATCCCACGACCCCACGTCCCGCCCCCTCGGCTACATAGCCCGGGCGCTATAAGTAGGAAGGGGGAGAGGTGCAGCAAAGTTCCTGCGCCCCCTCCCACTCTTCTTCTTCTTCTCTTAGCCTCCGCTGCTGCTGCTGCCGTAACACCGCCGCCGTTGCTCGATGCCGACGTGTCTTTCCTCTCCGCGCTGCCAGTTGGAGCCATGGGCGACTGGGATGGATCGACCGTGATCGAGGACCACATCGCTTTCCTCCACGACACGCGCCGGATGCCCAGCGCGACCTTCGTCAAGGCGCGGGTGCCGCCGGAGACGGAGATCTCGCCGGCGCCGCAGGAAGGCGAGCGGGTCGTCTTCCGCTCGCATTTCCTGCGGGGCTTTGTCCTCCCTGCAAGCAATTTCTTCCGCGCCTTCCTCAACTTCTACAACCTTCAGCCCCATCACCTCACACCCAATGCCGTGACCTTGCTCTCCGCCTTCATCATGGCGTGCGAGGGCTACCTCGGCATCCTCCCCACCATCGAGCTGTGGGGAGCGTTCTTCTATGGAAAGCTCGGCACCTCCTCCAAGGAGATGGCGGCCGAGTGCGGGGGCTTCGTCGCCGTGCGCCGGCCGGCGAAACGGAACGCCTTCCCCGTCATCAAGCTGGCGCAGTCGATGAAGATGTGGCAGCAGTCCTATTTCTACGTCGGGAACGTGGACCCTGCTGCCGACTTCCTCAACCTGCCGGCCTATGAGGCCGGGCCCCCCACCAGAGCTCGCGTCTCCTGGAAGTACAAGCCGAAGCCGGTGTCGGGGGACGCGGCGGCTGCCATCGGCCGACTCCGAGTGCTCCAAGAGTCGGAGGGCCTCGTGGCCTCCGACCTTCTTGTTGCCTTCGTGGAGCGCCGGGTTCTCCCGCTCCAGAGCCGCCCTCATCCGATCTTCCGGATGGGCGGACACCGCAACCCGTGCCGGCTGTGCATGAAGGGAATGCCGCCTGCTGAAGTCTCGCGGATGGTAAACGAAATCTCCGACCTCAAGATGTCAGAGAAGGGGTGGCGGTTCAGGAAGCGGCCGTACTCTCGCCAAAACCCGCCTCCTGCTGTAAGTTTCTTCTGCTTTGTTTTTCTTTATGACGCCACTTCTTCAAGACTTGATTCCTTCTTGGTTGCAGATTTATATGTCCAAGGCAACGGCCGCCCTTCTCGGGCCGGGTGATAACCTCCAGGCGGACAGGGCGTAGAGTGACTTGGATGACCCCGACTTGGGGGCGGCCGCCCTGGTCGATGACGCGACAGGCGGCGGCGGCAGAGCGGACGACGGTGGCGGAGCAGGCGGCTCCGAGGGAGGTGGCGGCGTGGAGGCCTGGCCCGACGACGACGAAGACGAAGATGAGCCACGCCCCGCTCGGAGCTCCGCCACCACTGGCGCCTGCCCTTCTTCTGGGCCGCCCGCCCCAGGCAGCAAGCGCAAGCGGAAACAGGGCTCGACCCTGTTCGGCAGCGCCCCAAAAAAGCCCAAAAATCCGGCCGCGGTGAGCAGGCGGAAAGAGACCGCGGCCAGGGCGACCCAATATCAAAGGCAACCGAAGGTGCCAGTTATGGTGTCGGCGTAAGCATCATTTCCTTACTCCTCATTTTTTCATCAAACTATTGTGAAAATCTTCTGACTTGTCCTCCTATTTCAGGGCCCCGCTGATCCTTGTGAAGTCGGTTGCCGGCTCGGTCCTCAGGTCGGCAGCGACCTCCTCGACCAGCCGGCGCATCGACCCGGCCGCCGACCTCCGGGAGGCACCAGAGCGGAATGCGCGGGAGGCGAGTGATGAGGCGGAGGCCGACCGCCTGGCCAAGGAGCAGGCGGACCTGTCTGTCGCGTCTGCCACAAGGGTGCTGGCGCGGGTGGAAGCTCAGGCCGCGGAGAAGGAACGGCTCGCAGAGGCCGCCCACCGCCAAGAGCCACTATTTGTGGGCCCTCTGAACACTGCGTCGCGTCCGCCTGATTTCAAGGTGACAGCCGGAGGAGCCGGTGATGACTACCTGATCCAAGAGCGGGGGGCGGAGACGTAGCCATGCCGGACATCTTTGTGCTGCCGCCCCCGCCGCCGCCTCCGCCAGCCAGCGAGCCCCGAGACGAACAGCCAGTGGCGCCGCCGGTGCCACCGGTCGAGACCGTGGTGGCAACGGTCCTGGTTCCCGCGGTCCGCATCCCCACGTGCCGCTATCTAGAGAAGGCGGCCTCGGCGCCGCGGCCGCACGAGATCGGCACCTCGAGCTCGTCGGCCCTTGACATCGAGGTGACCAGTGCTGCGCCCATGGGCTGGGTACGCGGGGGCGGAACTGGCGCCCTGAACGAGGCGTCCCTTGACGTCCAGGCCAAGCTTCGGGCGGAGGCAGCGGCACTCAAGCACTGCAACGAGGCCTACTTGGAGTCGTGCACCGCCATCCGAGTAAGCCGTCTTTTGGTTTTCTCTCCAAATGTTCTTCTTTGCTTCTTTCGTGTGGGCGCGCAAGCGCACCCACTGGGTGTAGTCCCCAAGTTCTGGGCCGGCAGCTGAGCAGGCGGGTCGGAACTTTAACTTGTAGTTGCTGATGCTGATTTTCGTTTGGTTGTTTCTTCTGTAGGATTATCATAACCTCCGCGACCACCTACAACTCCAAGGTTCGGGAGCTAGAGGCGCAGATGGCCCATCTCGCCGAAAGCCGGCGTAAGTCTCTTTCTTCTTTCTTCGTGAGGGCGCGCTGGCGCACCCGCAGGCTGTAGTCCCCGAGGTTAGGGCCGACTGCTGAGCAGTCGGGCCGAATCTCCTCAGTTGTTCCTTTTTTTTGTTGGCTACTTCTTTTCCGCGGGGGCGGGCTGGCGCGCCTGCGGGCTGTAGTCCCCAAGGTTTGGGCCGACTACTGAGCAGTCGGGCCGAATCTCCTCAGTTATTTCTTTCCTTTATCTTGCCTGCTTGACTGATGCCTTCTTCTTTTCTTTCTTTCTTCAGAGGCTAATGCCGATCTGCAGTAGCAGCTGGGCAAAGCCAAGACCGCCCTTCGTGGCAAGGAGGCGGAGTGCAGCAAGCTGGCGGAGGAGCGGGACCGCCTGGCCGCCCGACTTGCCGAACAGGCGGAAAACCTCAAGGCGGCCTAGCTGAAGGCGGAGACGGCGGAGGCCAGCCTCCTTGCCGAGTTTGAGCTCGAACGCTCTGCCTAGGCCGACAAGGAGGCCCAGGTGACGGCCTGCTTCAGCAGTATTGAGAATTTGGTCAATGGTAAGCCATATTCTCTTAGTTTCTTGCCTTGAGTTATCAGTCCTTGCTTATAGCCTTGGCCTTTTTCTTCCTCTGCCAGGACAGACTTCTTCCCGGGCCATTCTATAGCCGCCACCCAGATGATCGAGGCCCAGCGCGAGGAGCGAAGGGCAAAGGGCGTGCAGATCGCCGCTGATGCCCCCTGGACCCTTGGTGAACAGGTCCTCAGCATTCAGGCCCGGCTTTGGCCTGCTCACCACTTGCTGTGTCGCCTGCAGCGTATCGGAGCCCAGGCGGTCTCCGCCCTCTGGCCAGGCTTGCCGACCCCACGCACCCCAAGTCGGACCGCCGACTGGCCGGAGGTGCGACCGGCCGCCTGGAGGCCTGGAAGGGCTCAGCAGCCCGGGCAGGAGCATGTCGGGCCTTGGAATTCGTCAAGGTGTGGTACCCTGGGCTAGACCTAGCCCAGTTAACCACGTTTCGATTGGAGGCGCAGGAGGAGCTGGCAGCGGTGGAAGCTGAGCTTGTCAGCAGGGCAGCGGCGATCGCCGACTTCACCGACACCAGTGTGTTCATCCCGGAGGTGGTCGAGGAAGGCGGTGAAGCTTCACATGAATGGCTTGGGCTAAACCTAGAAGACAGTGAAGACTCCGCTGAAGTCATCGCCTCCAGCGACGAGGGGGGGACGGGGAGGAGGAAGAGGAGGCGGAGGAGGAGGAGGAGGAGGAGGAGGAAGACGAGAGCGACGTCGACATGCCGGAGGTCGGGGCGGACGGTCAGCCCCAACCTGACCGGGCCTCAAGCAACGAGCCAGGCACCGAGGTGCCGCCCGCTACTGGAGGCGTTCAAGTGGGGGCAGACCTGCCGCCTGTTCCTCCGACGGATGCTAGCGACTCCGTCCTCCAGCACTCCAACGCTCTGCCTGCTGCCGGCGATCCCTCTGCTCAGACGGAGCCGCCTGTCGCGCCAGGTGGCGCGGCCAACTCCAACCTTCAGTCGGAGCCCTTGGCCACGCCATCCGGCACCGGCCAGCCGGAGCTCTCTGCCGCGCCAACCGGCACCGCCCAGCCGGAGTCCTCTGCTGCGCCTTAGGATTTTATCTGTTTTCTGCTTGCTACTTTGAACACTTTGGTTAAATTCGCACAATTCCACCCGTGGGGTGTATATCAAACTCTGTTTGAATGCTGGCCAGAGGCCTTTATCCATGTAAACATATTTTATCATCGCTTATGCTTACTGTGCCGACCTCCACTCTTCTTTCCTTTTTCTCCTTGGTTTTTTCCTTTGCCGTCAACCCTTTGGCTTTGCTTTCGCCGGCCAGGCGGCCGCTCTGCGGACCGTGGCTGGTTTGAGCGTTCTAGCGGTTTGTGAGGGGGGCTAGGATTTAACCATTCGGAGCTTCGGGTAGTAAGGTGGAGGCCGGCCGTCTGGCCGCCAAGCAGCCAGACGGCTAGGCGCGATGCCGCGTGCTACTATATGCGCTTCTCTCCTTAGTCTTTTTTCGTGTGGGGCACCTCTTTGCGTCCTTTGCCCGCCATGCAGTCGCTCTGCGAGCTGTGGCTTCTGACAAAGGAAGCTTTGGTGCCGGCACACTACTTGTCCGGCTGCAGGGGGCGGCATATTGTAGAAGGCGGCGAGGCTCCGGGCCGACTGGTCGAACCCGGTGCCAGGCGGGGAAAAAGGACTATACATTCTCATAGGCATGATACTTATCATATAG
This sequence comes from Triticum dicoccoides, assembly GCF_002162155.2. Classification (NCBI taxonomy): domain Eukaryota; kingdom Viridiplantae; phylum Streptophyta; class Magnoliopsida; order Poales; family Poaceae; genus Triticum; species Triticum dicoccoides. The sequence continues at coordinate 99,870,297 of NC_041387.1, forward strand.
ATAAAAGAGGGCAGTCCCCGAGCTCTTCTCGGGGGACCCGGAGTCTTTATACATAGTACAAAAGGTAGCGTGATACATACTGCTTTCAACTGTAAAACCTTCGGAGGAGGTTTGCATTCCACGGCCTCTCTGTTTCTTTGCCTGAATCATCTCTCTTGCGTGCTCTGGGCTTCTAGGCATCGATCAGATAGTAGGCATCGTTTCCCAACACCTTACTGATGATAAAAGGACCTTCCCAAGGTTCCGAGAGCTTGTGCTGTCCGGCTGTTCGCTGGATTAGCCAGAGCACAAGGTCTCCCTCCAGGAAGGACCTTGGCTTCACCTTGCGGTTGTGGTATCGTCGCAGGCTCTGCTGGTAGATGGCCGACCTGCTGAGTGCCAACAGCCGGCCCTCTTCCAGCAAGTCGACGCCGTATTCTCGTGACTCCTTGGTGTCCGCCTCGGTGTACATGGTGACCCTTGGGGAGTCAAATTTGATGTCCATCGGGATGACGGCTTCGGCACCATAGACGAGGAAGAAAGGCATGAAGCCTGTTGATTTGTTTGGAGTTGTGCGCAAGCTCCAGAGGACAGGCGGCAGCTTGTCGAGCCAGCAGCCGGCCGAACGCTCCAGAGGCTCGACCAGTCGGGGCTTGAGGCCGGACAAAATGAGGCCGTTTGCGCGTTCCACCTGGCCGTTTGACTGGGGGTGGGCAATGGACGCTAAGTCCAGGCGGATGCCCTGTGTTGCACAAAAACGGGCCAAGGCTCCCTTGGCGAAGTTGGTGTCGTTGTCGGTGATGATAATGTGCGGGATGCCATACCGCGTGGTGATGTCGGTGATGAAGGTCACGGCAGTCAGCCCATTTAGCTTCTTGATTGGTTTTGCCTCTATCCACTTGGTAAACTTGTCCACCGCAACCAGCAAGTGAGTCAGGCCACCGCGGGCCGTCTTGAATGGTCCCACCATATCCAATCCCCACACGGCAAAGGGCCACGCTATGGGAATGGTCTTGAGTGCAGAAGCTGGCAGGTGTGGCTTGGAGCGGAACCTCTGGCACCCCTGACACTTCTGAACTAGCTCCTTGGCCTCTTCTAGGGTAGTGGGCCAGAAGAACCCATGGCGGAAAGCTTTGGCCACCAGGGCTCTTGAAGCCGCGTGGTGGCCACATTCGCCCTGATGGATATCTTTGAGTATTGCTTGGCCTTGGTCCGACTCCACACACCGCTGATAAACCCCTATTACGCTTCGTCGCACCAGCTCTCTGTTGACTATGGTGTAGGCTGCAGCTCGCCTCTGCACCTGTCGGGCTGAGACTTCATCGGTTGGCAGCTCTTTATTCACCAAGAACTTGAGGATTGGCTGGGCTCATGAGGGCGCCGCAATTTCTTCGACTGTGACTACTGCAACTTGAATGAGGGCGGCTGGGAGGGGAGGCGGCGGGCTGGCAGCTGCTTCCACCTGCTGTGTTGGAGAAGTCCCCGGGCCGACTGCTGAAGTCCCCGGGCCGGGTTCTGAAGTCCCCGGGCCGGGCGCGGCTGTAGCAGTCCCCGGGCTGCCTGTCGAGGTCCCTGTGCCAGCCTCTGGGGCCCTCAAGTCGGATCCAACTGCTTCGGGAAGGGCCGGCACAAAGATGGAGTCTGAATCAGGAGACGGCTTGACAGATGGTTTCAGAAGGCGGCATAGGGCGATGCCTGCTGGTATTGCTTGTTGGGTGGAGCCAATCCGTGCCAGAGCATCTGCTTGCTTGTTGTCATTTCTTGGCACGTGAAGGAACTCGCACCCATCAAAGTATCCACTGAGTTGCTGCATGAGGAAGCGGTAGCTTGCCATGTTTGCATCCTTGGCGTCCCAGTCGCCTGACGACTGCTGGACCACCAAGTCGGAGTCACCATAGCACAGGATCCGGCGGATGCCGAGTTCCTTGGCAAGCCGGAGCCCATGTATGAGTGCCTCATATTCTGCTACGTTGTTGGAGGCGGCGAAGTGGACTTGCAACACGTATTTGAGCTTGTCGCCCTTGGGAGAGGTGAGGACGACGCCGGCTCCCAGGCCCGTGCGCATCTTCGAGCCATCGAAATGCATCCGCCAATGAGTGGAGTCTGGTGCAGGCGGCAAATATTGGGTCTCGGCCCAATCGACGAGGAAGTCGGCCAACACTTGTGATTTGATGGCGGTGCAAGGCTGGTAGTAGATGGTGTAAGGGGCCAGATCAATGGACCATTTGGCCACTCGGCTAGAGGCGTCTCGGCTCCCAATGATCTTAGCGAGTGGAGCTGTGCAGACAACAGTTATTGGGTGCTCTTGGAAGTAGGGCTTCAGCTTCTTGGTGGCGAAGTACACGCCATAACACATCTTCTGGTAGTGGGGGTAGTTTTGCTTGGAGGCGGACAATACTTCGCTCAAGTAATACACCGGTCTCTGGACCGGTAATGCTTTGTCCTTCTCCTTGCGCTCTACCACCATGACTATGCTGACAACCCGACTGGTGGCTGCAATGTAGAGGAGCATGGGCTCCTTCTCAGTCGGAGCCGCCAGGATAGGCGGGGTTGCCAACATCTTCTTGAGTTGGAGAAATGCTTCGTCCGCCTTGTCGTTCCACTCGAAAAAGGTGGTCTTCTTCATGAGTTGGTACAAGGGAAGGGCCTTCTCACCCAGCCAACTGATGAAACGACTGACTGACGCCAAGTAGCCGGTGAATTTCTGCACGTCCAGCAGTCGGGTGGGCACTTTCATCATCTCGATTTCTTTGATCTTCACGGGATTGCACTCTATGCCGCGCTCTGAGACCAGGAAACCGAGGAGCTGGCCGGCTGGTACTCCAAAGACACATTTCTCCGTGTTGAGCTTGATCTGGAATCGGCGCGGGTTCTCAAAGGTCTACTTCAGGTCCTCCAGCAGCGTGCCACGCTTCTCCGTCTTCACCACCACATCATCCACATATACATGGGAATTTCTGCCGAGTTGCTTGAGGAGGCACTTCTGCATGCAATGCTGGAACGTGGCGCCGGTGTTTCTCAAGCCGAACGTCATGGTCAGGTAGCAGAAGGCTCCAAATGGCATGATGAAGGCGGTCTTCAGTCTGTCGGCCGGGTTTAGTTTTATTTGGTGATACCCAGACTATGCATCCAAGAAACTCAACAGCTCGCATCCGACTGTGGAGTCTATTACTTGATCAGTCCTTGGCAGAGCAAAGGGATCTTTAGGGCAGGCTTTGTTGAGGCTGGTGTAGTCAATGCACATGCGCCACGACTTGTTCTTTTTCAACACTAGGACTGGGTTGGCCAGCCACTCTGGAAAGAATACTTCCATGATGAATCCGGCTGCTAGGAGCCGGGCTATCTCTTCTCCGACAACTCTTCTCTTCTCTTCTGACAGGCGGCGCAAGGGCTGCCTGACCGGCTTGACGTCTGGTCGGACATGTAGCTTGTGCTCGGCGAAATCCGTCGGAACACCCGGCATGTCTTGGGGAGACCATGCAAAGATATCCCGATTCTCACGGAGGAAATTGACGAGCTCGCTTTCCTATTTGCTGTCAAGGCCTGTGCCTACAACAGCGTGCCTCTCCGGGTGCTCCGGGTCCAAGGGTATTTTCTTTGTTTCTTTGGCCGGCTTGAACGAGCCCTCAGCCTCCGACTCCTGGGGGGGTGACATTTCCGGCTTCTTGCCTGCCAACGCCACCACCCGTTCAAGGAGCCGCTTCTCGACAGCGATCACGAGGGACTCGGCCAGCCTGGTACTATCTGCAGCGCAGGTGATCGATCTCTTGTAGTCTCCGACTACTGTCAGGATTCCCTTGGTACTTGGCATCTTCATCTTGAGGTAGGCGTAGTGGGGGACCGCCATGAACCTGGCAAGTGCAGGCCGGCCAAGCAGGGCATGGTAGGGGATCTCAAGGTCCACCACTTCAAACCAAACTGACTCTCGGCGGAAGTGATTCTTGTCTCTGAAGAGGACATCAATCTGGGTCTTGCCGATTGGTGAGCAGGAAAGGCCAGGGACTATGCCATGGAAAACAGTCCGACTGGGGGTAAGTTGCTTCTGCTTGATTCCCAATTTCTCCATTGTGTCACGGTACAGGATATTGATGCTGCTGCCGCCATCTATCAGGACTCTGGAGAAACGGGTGGCCCGCCTCTCCGTTGCAAGGGTTGCTTCTAAGACTAGGGCATACGAACCAGGGGAAGGCATCACTTCCGGGTGGTCAGCCCTGCTCCAACTGATAGGCTTCTCGGACCAATGCATGAACTCTGGAGTACTGGAGGCCACTGCTTGCACTTCTTGTTGTTGTTGTCGTCTGCTGCGCCTGTCATCAGCCACGCTGGTAAACACAACGTAGGCTCCGTGCTCCTCCGGGTACTCGTCTTGTATGGCGCCGACTAGTCGGGCCGCCGGCTGCTGGGGCTGAGGAGGCGGCGGTCCGGCAGGCGGAGGAGGCAGGAGTCCATCTCCCTTGGCAATTCTGGTGAGCCAGTGACACTTGTGAGTGGTGTGGTTGGAGGGCTTCGCGCCGCTATGGAACTTGCAAGGTGCATCCAAGGTTTGCTCGTAAGAGAAAGCAGGCAACCAATTGGTCTTGCCGCCCTTCTGCCGCTTGGGGGCCGGCTGCCCTTCTGGCTGCTGATCCTCGACCGTCGCCACCTGCCGGCTGGTGGAAGCTGGCTAGGTGGCCTTCCGCTTGTGATCTCCTGGTTGTTGTCGCCGACTGGTGTCACCAGCCGGAGTCCGAGGCGCCTGAGGGGCCACCTTGCCAAACGCATCAACCAGGATCTCCGCCTTCATGGAGGAGTCGGCTGTGGCATGCTTGTCGGCGATGACCAGCAGCTCATCGAGGGTCTCGGGCTCGTCGCAGAGGAGTCGGTGCTTGAGGAGGGTGCCCTCTCGGCACCCGGCAGTGAAGTACTCGATCGCCTGCACCTCGTGCACGCCTTCGCGAGAATTGCGCAGCTCGGTCCAGTGCATGAGGTAGTCGCGAGTCGACTCCGTGGGCCCTTGGACGCACAAGGAGAGCTGTCGGGGCTTGGGAGCCCGCTTGTAGGTGTTGGTGAAGTTGCGGATGAAGACCTCAGTGAAATCAACCTAGCTGTTAATGCTGCGGGGCTTCAGGCTGTTGAGCCACGTCCGGGCAGTGCCCTGAAGCATGAGCGGGATGTACTTCACGGCAACGCGCTTGTTGCCGTTCGCTATACTGACGGCCGTGGAGTAGTCGACCAGCCAGTCCTCCGGCTTCACGGAGCCGGTGTACTTGGGTGTGTCTTGTGGGAGGGTGAACCCTTTAGGGAAGGGCTCATCTCGGATTCGGGGGCCGAAGCAAGGCGGGCCCAGCGCATCTTCTTCTTCGAGCGTCAGGGATCGGTTGAGACGATCGATCCGATGGCGAGCATCATTCTCTCTGACTCCCTCCCGACGGCCAAGGCGGTCGCTGAGTGTCGGATGCGTGACAGGAGGCGGGGAGGGGTATCTTGCTCCACGAGGCGGGGGAGGCGGTAGGTTGCCTCGCCGCTCTACTGCACGAGGGCGGCCATCCTCATCCCGCTCGATGGAGAGGTGTGTCCGACTACTGTTGGCAGCCGACTCGTTGCCCTTTCCTCCGCGGGCGCCACCAGTCGGCGTCCGGGAGGTCACCCCATGATCTCGGCGTGGGGGCGGCTCGTTGTTTCGTCCGGGTGGGACTTCGGCATGGTAGGCGGCCTCGTGCTGCGCGGCTGCTGCATCTAGGAGCTGCTGGACTCCCTCTGTCATGAGGCGGTGCTCGTCGCCGTCGCATTTGTCCAGCTCATCTGTTACCGCCTAGGTGGCCCGGATGTTTTCCGCAGGCGTGGCATTGATGGGGCACTCTGCCCCGAACATGCTGGCGACGGTCGCGCCACGCTGCTGAACTATGTTGAGGCGGCTAGGCCCCTCAGGAGCCGGCGTGCCGCCTACGGCCCGGTCCATCTCGCGCCGATAGGCGTCCGAAAGCCGGCACATGTTGGCCAGGCGGCCAGCATTTTTGAGAAGCTGGAGGCGACGTGCCTCCAGTGCCTCAGCGTCCGCGCCCTCGGGAGTGGGCGCCATGAGGTCGCGCAGAGTGGCGTCGAGGGGATCTTGAGTAAGCCCGTCCGAGTGCCCCTCGCTGTTGATGACGAGCACCTCCGTGACGGTGCTCCCGCCGCTGTACTCGTGAGGAGGCGGCTTGTCGTACACCACCACGTTGGTGGGGAACGCATCGAGCGACGCCGTGTCGGAGTCGACGATCATCGGATCGGTCGAGCTGACGGACTCCAGGTCCGCAGCATGCTCGCTGGTGACATGGAGCTAGTCGAGGAGGCTGACGAGGCGGCTCTCAGGGCAGCTTGTGCCCGCGTCAGAGGCCGGCTCGTCGGAGAGGTCGATCTCGCCGACGAGGTCAGCGAGGCAGCTTGCCATGCAGGCGATCTCCGCGCCATGCAGCGCGTCAGGGCTGACACCGTCGGGCATGCCGGGTTGGCTTTTCTCGCCAGGAAGGAACAAGGTTCCCGTCTAGAGCAGATCTCCGGGAGACGGTGCACCTCGCCCCACGGTGGGCGCCAAATGTCGAGGGTTGGGTGCGAAATATGCCAATGGATGGCTTATCATGGTGGAAGCAAGTAGAACGTCGCCGGTGCCTAGAAGCGGGATGAGGCGTAGACACGTACGCCGGCGAACTTTACCCAGGTTGGGGGCTCTCCGTGGAGATAATACCCCTACTTCTGCTCTGCGGGGTCTCCGCATGATCACTAAGGCACTAGTGATACAAAGTGCTCCTCGAGCTGTGTCTAGGGGTAGGAGAAGGCAAGGCCAGCTCTTCCCGGCCCTAGGTTTCTGGCTAGTTCTATCAGAGTGGGAACCCTTTGCATGGGTGGCCTGGGGGGTTTATATAGGCCTACCCCCCAGGGGTACAATGGTAATCTGGCCGGCTGCCGAGCCCGGTCGTCAGTGTCTCCAGCCTCCGGCTTCTCCGCCGACCGCTGGGGCCCTCCGCCTGGTGGGCCCTGCCGACTGGTTGGTGGCTGTTCACTGTAGCCGTATCCCCAATGACGGGGGCTTGGTCATCTTAGCGTGGCTACAGTCCCACCGCCTGGTGGGAGGACACTGTAGCCACACCTGGTCTTATCAGCTTAATGGCATGCTCGCCTCGGGGCAAGGGACGGCCGCCTGCTGGAGGCCGGCCCCTCTTTGATCCGCCTGGTCGAACTTCCGCCGTCTTCCTTGGGGTCACTGTCCGATAGGGCCCGCCTCTGGCGGGCCGTACCGACAGGCCGTCGTGGGAAACAGGGCTCCGCCTGCTAGGATCAACATCAGGATAGATACGGCACAGTGCTCCGTCGTGCGGAGATCTCCGTCTGTATGGAGCACTGTAGCCACGCCCGTCTCGAGCGTGGGATGAGACGTGCTTCACTGTAGCCATACTTCGTCTTGTACTCCTGATGGGAGCTCGGCCGCACCGTAGTCGTGAAGTAGCCGCCTGCCTGTAGCCGCCCTCTCCGAAGGGCGGCCGCCAGGAGCCGGTCACTCAGAGCGTCGTAGTCTTGGGTCACCCGCCCTCTGGCAGCCGGCCGCCGAGCCAGCCGGCCTCAAAGGGCGGAGTTTCGGCTTGGGGCTCAGCTAGGCGGAGCTGGCCCAAAGTCTTGATAAATCTTTGGCCTCGGGTGAGCCTACCCGTGGCCCATTACTCCGACAGACCTGGAGGCAGGGATGAGGCCGAGGCGCAGGGACTCGCCGGATCTGACGGAGGCAGATACAAACAGAGCAGGACCGCAGCGGGAACTGCAAGGCCATGGCGGAACTGTTGCCTGAAGAAAAGACAGAGGAGAAATCAGAGAGAGACAGAGAAAGAACTAGAGGGAGGGAGATCACGGGGAAAGAGAGGGGCGGCGCTCATCTGCTCTTGGGCCAGGTGGCCGACAGTGCAGTAGCAGGTCTGGAACGAGATGAGGCGGCGATGGCCTGGACGATGAGGTGGCCGCGGACGAAGGACGACGACAGCTTGAGGCGCGTGGGACACCCGGGCAGAGGAGCTCGAGCATCGGGCTCGCGCGAGTCCTGGCGAGGACGAGGTCTGGAGCAGGGCGCTGGGGTTGAGTGGACGCGTGCACGGGAGGAGAGGAGGAGGTCGACGACGATGTTGCAGTTACTATCGGCGGCGGCGGCGAGCTTCAGATCGAGGAGGGAAAACGGGGTCGCGGCGAAGGGAGGCTGCAGGAGACTGTGAGGATGGTGGCAGCTCGGTTCTGTTGGCCGATGGTGGGAGGCTTGGGTAGGTGGATAGAGGATCTGGAGGGGATCGATGGATGAACTTGATCGAGAGGTGGAGGCGACGGGTTGGTCTGGTGTTGAAAACTAGGGAGGATTTTGGATCGGGGAGGATCCCGATGAGGAAGGGACAGGAAGAGTGGCGGCGCTCGAGAGTGGGTGGATGGGACAGGATCCCTTGTTTCTAGGGTTGGTCTGATATAAATAGCAGGTGGGATCAGGTTAGGTCCGTTCGATCTTAATCGGTCGATCGAGAATAAATAGGTTCGGTAGCCCAAATAAGAAAACGGAGATGTTTTATAGATGTTTTGGGATGATCCGGACACATCGGTCATGACAGCCCGGTTCGGGTTCGCAGCAGTTTTCAGACGCGCGCAAGAGGGGGTTGGTGGTTTGACAAGAGGGAAATGCGGTTGGTCTCGGAACGGTCAATGAACGCAATAGAGAGAAGCGAAGGAGCGGCAACTACGAGCGGATGCAAGTTTTAAGAAAACAATGCCGATGCAATGCGCATGATGCTATGAGATGAGATGCATGCCATGACCAAAATGCAAAATGAAAGACAAAACCCAACCACGGAGGAGATAACATATCACATAGCCGGAAATGGCAGGAGTTGGAGTTCCAAATATGGAAAGTAACATCCGGGGCGTTACATATTCTATGAAGATGCACTTCTCCGATTTGGGTTCGAGCTTATCAGGTTGAAACCTTTTCACATAAGCATCGCAGCCCCAAACTTTAAGAAACGACAACTTTGGTTTCTTGCCAAACAACAGTTCATAAGGCGTCGTCTCAATGGATTTTGATGGTGCCCTATTTAAAGTAAACGCAACTGTCTCTAATGCATAACACCAAAACGGTAGTGGTAGATCGGTAAGATACATCATAGATCGCATCATATCAAATAAAGTGCGGTTATGACGTTTGGACACACCATTACGTTGTGGTGTTCCAGGTGGCATGAGTTTGTGAAACTATTCCACATTATTTTAACTGAAGGCCAAACTCATAACTCAAATATTCATCTCCACGATCAGATCGTAGAAACTTTATTTTCTTGTTATGATGATTTTCTACTTCACTCTGAAATTCTTTGAACCTTTCAACTGTTTCAGACTTATGTTTCATCAAGTAGATACCCATATCTGCTCAAATCATCTGTGAAGGTCAGAAAATAACGATACCAGCCACGGGTCTTAATACTCATTGGTCTGCATACATCAGTATGTATTATTTCCAACAAGTTAGTAGCTCGTTGGATTGTTCTGGAGAACGGAGTTTTAGTCATCTTGCCCAAAAGGCACGGTTCGCAAGCATCAAATGATTCAGAACCAAGTGATTCCGAAAATCCATCTTTATGGAGTTTCTTCATGCGCTTTACACCGATATGACCCAAACGGCAGTGCCACAAATAAGTTGCACTATCATTATTAACTTTGCATCTTTTGCCATCAATATTATGAATATGTGTATCACTATGATCGAGATCCAATAAATTATTTTCATTGGGTGTATGACCATTGAAGGTTTTATTCATGTAAACAGAACAACAATTATTCTCTGACTTTAAATGAATAATGGTATTGCAATAAATATGATCAAATCATATTCATGCTCAACGCAAACGCCAAATAACATTTATTTAGGTTTAACACTAATCCCGAAAGTATAGGGAGTGTGTGATGATGATCATATCAATCTTTGAACTGCTTCCAACACTCATCTTCACTTCCCCTCGACTAGTCTCTGCTTATTATGTAACTCATGTTTCGAGTTACTAATCTTAGCAATTGAACAAGTATCAAATACTCAGGGGCTACTATAAACACTAGTAAGGCACACATCAATAACCTGTATATCAAATATACCCTTGTTCACTTTAACATCCTTCTTATCCGCCAAATACTTGGGGTAGTTCCGCTTCCAGCAACCAGTCCCTTTGCAGTAGAAGCACTTAGTCTCAGGCTTAGGTCCAGACTTGGGCTTCTTCACTTGAGCAGCAACTTTCTTGCCGTTCTTTTTGAAGTTCCCCTCCTTCCCTTTGCCCTTTTCTTGAAACTAGTGGTCTTGTCAACCATCAACACTTGATGTTTTTCTTGATTTCTACCTTCCCCGATTTTAGCATCACGAAGAGCTTGGGAATTGTTTTTGTAATCCCTTGCATATTATAGTTCATCACAAAGTTCTACTAACTTGGTGAAGGTGACTAGAGAATTATGTCAATCACTATCTTATCTGGAAGATTAACTCCCACTTGATTCAAGCGATTGTAGTACCCAGACAATCTAAGCACATGCTCACTGTTTGAGCTATTCTCCTCCATCTTTTAGCTATAGAACTTGTTGGAGACTTCATATCTCTTAACTCGGGTATTTGCTTGAAATATTAACTTCAACTCCTGGAACATCTCATATGGTCCATGACGTTCAAAACATCTTTGAAGTCCCGATTCTAAGCCGTTAAGCACGGTGCACTAAACTATTAAGTAGTCATCATATTTGAGCTAGCCAAACGTTCATAACATCTGCATCTGCTCCTGCAATAGGTCTTTCACCTAGCGGTGCATCAAGGAATTCTTCTGTGCAGCAATGAGGATAAACCTCAGATCACAGACCCAGTCCGTATCATTGCTACTATCATCTTACAACTTAGTTTTTCTCTAGGAACATATCAAAATAAACATAGGGAAGCAACAACGTGAGCTATTAATCTACAACATAATTTGCAAAATACTATCAGGACCGAGTTCATGATAAATTAAAGTTCAATTAATCATATTTACTTAAGAACTCCCACTTGGATAGACATCCCTCTAATCATCTAAGTGATCACGTGATCCAAATCAACTAAACCATGTCCGATCATCACGTGAGATGGAGTAGTTTTCAATGGTGACCATCACTATGTTGATCATATCTACTATATGATTCACGCTCGACCTTTCGGTCTCAGTGTTCCGAGGCCATATCTGTATATGCTAGGCTCGTCAAGTTTAACCTGAGTATTCCGCGTGTGCAACTGTTTTGCACCCATTGTATTTGAACTTAGAGCCAATCACACCCGATCATCACATGGTGTCTCAGCACGAAGAACTTTCGCAACAGTGCATACTCAGGGAGAACACTTATACCTTGAAATTTAGTGAGAGACCATCTTATAATGCTACCGTCAATCAAAGCAAAATAAGATGCATAAAGGATAAACATCACATGCAATCAATATAAGTGATATGATATGGCCATCATCATCTTGTGCTTGTGATCTCCATCTCCAAAGCACCGTCATGATCACCATCGTCACTGGTGCGACACCTAGATCTCCATCGTAGCATCGTTGTCGTTTCGCCACCTATTGCTTCTACGACTATCGCTACCGCTTAGTGATAAAGTAAAGCAATTACAGGGCGATTGCATTGCATACAATAAAGCGACAACCATATGGCTCCTGCCAGTTGCCGATAACTTTGTTACAAAACATGATCATCTCATACAATAAAATTTAGCATCATGTCTTGACCATATCACATCACAACATGCCCTGCAAAAACAAGTTAGACGTCCTCTACTTTGTTGTTGCAAGTTTTATGTGGCTGCTACGGGTTGAGCAAGAACCGTTCTTACCTATGCATCATAACCACAACGATAGTTCGTCAAGTTAGTGATGTTTTAACCTTCTCAAGGACTGGGTGTATCCACACTCGATTCAACTGAAGTTGGAGAAACTGACACCCGCCAGCCACCTATGTGCAAAGCACGTCGGTAGAACCAGTCTCGCGTAAGCGTACGCGTAACGTCGGTCCGGGCCGCTTCATCCAACAATACCGCCAAACCAAAGTATGACATGCTGGTAAGCAGTATGACTTGTATCGCCCACAACTCACTTGTGTTCTACTCGTGCATATAACATCTACGCATAAAACCAGGCTCAGATGCCACTGAAGGGGAACGTAGTAATTTCAAAAAAAATCCTACGCACATGCAAGATCATGGTGATGCATAGCAACGAGAGGTGAGAGTGTTGTCCACGTACCCTTGTAGACCGAAAGTGGAAGCGTTAGCACAACACGGTTGATGTAGTCGTATGTCTTCACGATCCGACCGATCAAGTACCGAACGTACGACACCTCTGAGTTCAGCACACGTTCAGCTCGATGACGTCCCACGAACTCCGATCCAGCAGAGCTTTGAACTCTCCATCAGCACGACGGCGTGATGACGGTGTTGATGTGTCTACCGACGCAGGGCTTCGCCTAAGCACCGCTATGATATTACCGAGGTGGAATATGGTGGAGGGGGGCACCGCACACGGCTAAGAGATCAAGAGATCAATTGTTGTATCTAGAGGTGCCCCCCTGCCCCTATATATAAAGGAACAAGGGGGAGGGGGCGGCCGGCCAGGGGAGGGCGCACCAGGGAGGAGTCCTACTCCCACTAGGAGTAGGACTCCCTCCTTTCCTTGTCCAAGTAGGAAAGGGGAAGGAAGGGGAGAGAGGAGGAAGGAAAGGGGGGCGCCCCCCCCCCTCCTTGTCCTATTTGGACTAGAGGGGGAGGGGGTGCGCGGCCTACCTTGGCCGCCCCTCCTCTGCTCCACTTTTGGCCCATGAGGCC
>NC_041387.1:99883357-99886364 GCF_002162155.2 Triticum dicoccoides
GATAACCCCCGGAACCATTCTGGTGTCTGAATATAGTCGTCCAATATATCAATATTCATGTCGCGACCATTTCGAGACTCCTTCATGTACATGATCACATCCGAGACTCCGAACTATTTTCGGTACATCAAAACACATAAACTCATAATATAACCGTCATCTAACTTTAAGCGTGCGGACCCTACGGGTTCGAGAACTATGTAGACATGACCAAGACACGTCTCCGGTCAATAACCAATAGCGGTACCTAGATGTTCATATTGGCTCCTACATATTCTACGAAGATCTTTATTGGTCAAACCGCATAACAACATACGTTGTTCCCTTTGTCATCGGTATGTTACTTGCCCGAGATTCGATCATCGGTATCTCAATACCTAGTTCAATCTCGTTACCGGCAAGTCTCTTTACTCGTTACATAATGCATCATTCCATAACTAACTCATTAGCTACATTGCTTGCAAGGCTTATAGTGATGTGCATTACCGAGAGGGCCCAGAGATACCTCTCCGACAATCGGAGTGACAAATCCTAATCTCGAAATACGCCAACTCAACATGTACCTTCGGAGACACCTATAGAGCTCCTTTATAATCACCCAGTTACGTTGTGATGTTTGGTAGCACACAAAGTGTTCCTCCGGTAAACGGGAGTTGCATAATCTCATAGTCATAGGAACATGTATAATAAAGCAATAGCAACATACTAAATGATCAAGTGCTAAGCTAACAAAATGGGTCAAGTCAATCACATCATTATCCTAATGATGTGATCCTGTTAATCAAATGACAACTCATGTCTATGGCTAGGAAACTTAACCATCTTTGATTCAACGAGCTAGTCAAGTAGAGGCATACTAGTGACACTTTGTTTGTCTATATATTCACACATGGACTAAGTTTCCGGTTAATACAATTCTAGCATGAATAATAAACATTTATCATGAAATAAGGAAATAAATAATAACTTTATTATTGCCTCTAGGGCATATTTCCTTCAGCTGCACCTTAGTTACTTCTGTTACTTGTTACCTGTTACGAACTATCTCATCACAAAACTAGTTGTTACCAATAATTTTAGTGCTTATAGAGAATACCTGACTGAAAACCGCTTGTCATTTCCTTCTGCTCGTCGTTGGGTTCGACACTCTTACTTATCAAAAGGACTATGATAGATCCCCTATACTTGTGGTTCATCAACCCACTGTTTGTATCCCTCGAGATTCAGGCCAACTACATAGTAGTTGGGTCGAATCTTAAGTTGTTGTATTTGTGCTGATGGTTGTTTTCTTGCAGCACCTGGATTCCCTCCGGGTCGATGTCATCAACCGGCTTGTGGAGAAGGGCCGGCAGCTCAAGGCGCATCTTGCTGCCAAGGAGGAGGCGCTCTGTGTTGCCGAAGGTGAGTTTTCTACATGCTCTTTTAGTGAGGGCGCGCTAGCGCAACCACTGGGTGTAGCCCCCAAGATTCGGGCCAACTACATAGTAGTTGGGTCGAATCTTAAAGTAGTCTTCTTTTCTTCTTCTAGTTCTGAATCTTTGTTGCGCAACCAAGGTGCAGTCCTGGTAGACCCAACTGGTCCGAGTCGGCTTTCAGTATGATTGGGTCGTTGCTAATGTCGTCCGGCTCGGGGCCGAGGTTGTGGGGCTGAAGGTGGAGGCGGAGGTGGCCTGACGGGAGCTTGTTGAGGCTAGCTAGCTGCAGGAGAGGTTGGTTGGCGACAAGAGCCGGCTGGAGGCCAAGCTGGACCGCCTTAAGGTGGAGGCGTCCAAGGCAGAGGAGGACGAACGGGCCCTTGCTGAAACCGGCCAGCAACGCGATAAGTTGGCCGACAACAAGGGTCAGCTCGAGGCAGAGGTGGAGCGGCTGAAGATGCTGGGGTTCCAGCTGCCGAATGCCCATCAGGCATAGCTCCACCACTGCAAGGAGTCCAAGAAGGCGGCCACGGCCAAGGACGACGAGCTGAAGGCGGCCCTCGCCAAGGTCGACGAATTGGAGAAGGCGCTTGAGGAGCATGACTGTGCCATCACCAAGGAGCGGCACAGTACGTTGCTCGAAGCACAACACCTGGATGAGACCTTCACCGGTAAGTGCTTCCTTTGAATTCTGTCGGGTTAGGAAGCCGACTTTCTCTTTTTGTTGCTGATTTGCCTTGCTTTTCTTTGATAGGGCACTTCCCGAAGACGCACCCGCTGGCGGAAGAAGCTATCCGCTTCCAGCGGGATCCGCAGGGGGTCGTGGGCTCCAGGACTGACACGCAGATCGCCTGGACTTTCTCGGAGATCATGGCCACCGCTGAAGCTCGTCTGCGCATCTTGGGCGAGTAGATGGCGCGGCTCTCCTAGGCCGGCGCGGGGATGACGGCGGCCCTCTGGCCTAGCGCCGTTGCGTCGAACGGCTTATCGCGGCTGGCACGGTGGCTGGAGGTGGGGCCGGAGCGGCTTCACGCATGGCGGGTTTCTGCCGCTCGGGCTGGTGCTGAGATGGCACTCCGGTTCGTGATGTCTTGGCATCCGGATCTGGAGCTGGATCGGCTGATGGGCCAGCGAGCCGGCGCGGAGGCCCAGCTGCAGGCGGAGGCCAGACGCATTGCTGCCCGGGCCAGCTACATCACTGGATTTGCCATCCATGATGAGTTCCAGCCGGGATGAACAAATGACGATGGAGTCGTTCCTCCTGACCCGGAGGGCAGCTCTGAGGAGACGGGCGTCTACGGAGATGACGACACCGAGGTGGAAGACACAGGCACCTCGACGGACCCGAAGGCCACCGAGGGAGAACCGGCAGCTGCTCAACCCGACGCTGGAGATGCCTGAGGCCGAAGCCGCCTGTTTTTATCTTTGCAAAAATTTCTGTCAGGTAGCATGTCCATCCACCCACTGGTTTTTTTGGGTGTATGTAATGAACTCTGGCCTTGGGCCTGTTTAAATTGTGATGTAATCATGTAAATATTTTGTGAGTCTTTGCGCTTTTTGCCTTTGTTTGTTGAGCCATTTTCTTGCTTGCT
>NC_041387.1:99886787-99910132 GCF_002162155.2 Triticum dicoccoides
CCATGACAAGGGGTTCGGTTGTTGAAAATAGGTCTGCAATACTTAGGCTTTTCAAACGTTGAGCGCGAGTGAAACACCCACTGGGCCGGCTGGAGGCAATCCAGTGTAGTCGGTTGGCGAGCAGACGGTCGTGCGGCAAAGTTAAGGTGGCGGGGACGGATTGGTCAACCCGGCGGCACTGACTTAGAATTCGTAGCGTGCTGGCACTTTTGGCCCTCATTTCTTGCTGGCCAACAGCCGAAGCCCGTTCTGTGGCATAGGGCGAAGTGGAGTGCCGCGGCGACCTGAACACGCCATGATTTGCTAAGGTGGGCGGCGGGTGATGGCCGAGCCGGCCAACTCCCGAGCCCCCGGGTTTGAGTGAGTAAACCTGGTGGTGGGGATTTTTAAGGAAATTGCACAAGTGCATGAGACACAATAATTTGTTCGGAAAGGGCAGCCCCCGAGCGTCATTCGGGGACCCCATGGTTTACATGCGGTTACAAAAGGTAGTGATCATACGTGCACACAGCTAGCTGTAAAATGGGTGGAGGAGCTCTGCATTCCACGGCTGGGTTGTCTCTTCGCCGGCGGTGTCTCTCTTGTGCTTGTAAGCCTTTGCGGGCATTGATGAGGTAGTACACGTTGCGGTCGCACAAGGCTTTGCTAATGATGAAGGGGCCTTCCCACGGGGAGGATAACTTGTGTTGGCCAGCTTGCTGCTAGACGAGTCAGAGGACGAGGTCTCCCTCACGGAACGCGAGGGGCTTGATCTTCTTGCTGTGGTAGTGCCTCAGGCCTTGCTGATAGATGGCTGATGGGCTGAGCGCCAAGAGGCGCGCTTCTTTGAGTAGGTCAACGTCGTCTTCGCGGGCTTCCTTGGCTTCGGCTTTGGTACATCACGACTCGGTCGAACTCAACGTTGGTCGGGATGACGGCTTTGACTCCATAGACGAGGAAGAACAGGGTGAACCTGGTCGACCGGTTTGGCGTTGTGCGGAGACTCCAGAGGACAGCCGGTAACTCGTCGAGCCAGCTGCCGGATAGAAGGAGGTTGTTGGCCCGCTCGACCTGTCCGTTGGACTGCGGATGTGCCACGGAGGCCAAGTCAAGGCGGATGCCGGAGATGGAGCAATATTGCGAAAGCGCGCCCTTGGCGAAGTTGGTGATGTTGTCCGTGATGATGTTGTTCCAGATGGCGTAGCGTATCGTGATATCCTTGATGAACCAGATGGTTGTTGGCCCATCCAGCTTCTTAATTGGCCGTGCTTCGATCTAGTTGGTGAACTTGTCCACCACCACCAACAAGTGTGTCATGCCGCCTCGAGTGGTCTTGAAAGGTCCCACCATATCGAGCCCCCACACCGTGAAGGGCTAGGTGATCGGTATGGTTCGCAAGGCTGAAGCCGGCTGGTGGTTGCGCTTGTTGAAGCGCTGGCATCCCTCACATTTGAGGACTAGTGACTCGACATCTTGGAGGGCCGTGGGCCAGTAGAAACCATGGCGGGAAGACTTGACCACCAGGGATCTCGAGGTGGCATGGTGCCCGCACTCGCCCCGATGTATGTCGAGGAGGATCTCTATCCCCTTGTCTTGCTCAACGCAGCGCTGGAAGACGCCCGTTGTGCTGCGCTTGACGAGCTCGTTGTTGATGATGTTGTAGGCGGATGCCCGGTGCTGGATCTGTCAGGCTTCGGTCTCGTCCATGGGGAGAACCCTGTTCTCCAGGAACTCCGAGATGGGTAGGGCCCATGATGGATCCGTCACTACGGCGAAGAGGGCCACGAGAGCGGGTTCCGGGGTGGCAGCCCCCGAGCCAGAGGCGGCAGCCCCCGGGTTGGAGACGGCGGCTGCCGGGTCAGACGGGGCAGCCCCTGGGCCAGGTTCGGCAGTCCCGGGCCAGGTTCAACAGTCCCCACACAGGGTTGAGGCGCGGACGGGTCGTCTAGGATGAAGATGCAGTCGGAGTCCAGAGATGGCTTGACGAATGGCTTGCGCAGGTGCTCGAGGGAGACACGGGCGGGATGGCCTGCCGGGATGAGCTGATCTTGGCTAGTGCATCGACGGCTTCGTTCTTTGCGCGCGGGACATGGAGAAATTCGCAGCCGGCGAAGTAGCCGGGCAGCTGCTAGACGAGGAAGCGATAGCCGGCCATGTTGGCGTCACGAGCGTCCCACTCACCCGAACACTATTGCACCACCAGATCCGAGTCGCCGTAGCACAATATGCGTCAGATGCCGAGTTCCTTGGCAATCCAGAGGCCATGCACAAGGGCTTTGTACTCGGCGATGTTGTTGGAGGCGGCGAAGTGGATCTGGAGCACGTAGCGAAGCTGGTCGTCCTTCGAGGAAGACAGCACGATGCCGGCTCCCAAGCTGGATCTTATCTTGGAGCCGTCGAAGTGCATGCGCTAGTGCGTCAAATCCGGCGGCGGCGGCAGGTACTGGGTCTCGGTCTAGTCGACTAGGAAGTCGGCCAGAGCTTGGGACTTGATCGTGGTGTGGGGCTCGTAGAGGATGGTGTGGCCAGCTAGCTCAATCGCCCACTTGGCGACTTGGCCAGAGGCATCCCGACAATCCATGATCTCGCCGATGGGGGCCGTGCTGACAACAGTCACAACGTGCTCTTTGAAGTACTGCTTCAGCTTCTTGGCGGTGAAGTACACGCCATAACACATCTTCTGGTAGTGCGAGTAGTTTTGCTTGGAGGCGGAAAGCACCTCGCTCAGGTAGTAGACTGGGCGTTGGACGGGCTGGATCTTGCCCTTCTCTGGTCGCTCGACCACCATCCCCATGTTGACCGAGCGTGAGGTGGCGGCTATGTAGAGCAACAACGGCTCCTTCTCGGTCTGGGCAGCTAGGATGGGTGTTGTGGAGAGCATGCGCTTGAGGTCCCGGAAAGCTTCGTCCGCCTGGTCGTTCCACTTGAACGATGTCATCTTTTTCATCAGTTGATATAGGGGCAAGGCCCTCTCACCCAGTCGACTGAGAAACCGGCTGACCGAGGCCAAGCAACCGGTGAACTTCTGGACATCGCGCAGCCGAGCCGGCTGGCGCATTTGCTCGATGGCTTTGATCTTCTCTGGGTTTGCCTTAATGCCGCGCTCCGAGATGAGGAAGCCGAGTAGCTTTCTGGCTGGGATGCCAAAAACACACTTCTCCGGGTTGAGCTTGATTTGGTACTCGCATAGGTTGGCAAAGGTTTCCTCCAGGTTCTCGAGGAGCGTGAGGTGCTGCTTGGTCTTCACCATGATGTCGTCCACGTAGATGTGGATATTGCGGCCGAGTTGCTGCAGCAGGCATTTCTGCATGCATCGCTGGAAGGTGGCGTCGGCATTCTTCAAGCCAAACGACATGGTGATGTAGCAATATGCCCCAAAGGGCGTGATGAAGGACGTCTTCAGGGCATCGGCAGGGTCCAGCTTTATCTGGTGATAACCGAAGTAAGCATCTAGGAAGGACAGGAGCTCACAGCCGGCGGTGGAGTCGACGACTTGATCGATCCGCGGGAGGGTGAACGGATCCTTGGGGCAAGCCTTGTTCAGACTGGTGTAGTCGATACACATGTGCCAGGTCTTGTTCTTCTTCAGGACGAGGACTAGGTTGGCCAGCCACTTGGGGTGGAATACTTCCATGATGAAGTCGGCCACCAAAAGCTTGGTGACCTCTTCACCGATGGTTCTTCTCTTCTCTTCGGAAAAACTACGTAGGGGTTGACTGACAGGCTTGGCATCCTTGCGGACGTGGAGTTTGTGCTCGACGTACTTCCTCGGAATACCCGACATGTTCTTTGAGGCCCATGCAAAGATGTCAGGACCCCAACTCGATGTCACATCGATCTAGCCGGTAACACCTCATATCACTTTGCGGCCTCACGCACGGTATCCCCACGGGTGTCGCCTTACCTTTGCCCGGGACCGTTTGCGCCTTTTGGCTCACGTATATGATAGTGTCGCTAGCATCCATATGATAAGGAGCCCGGGCTGACATGACTAGTCGTAAACCCAAAGTGGCACAGACTTACAGGGACAGGCATCCATGACCCAGCTTCGAACGTGTCGGTCATCAGCAAGTGGGTCCGGGCTGTAGCACTGGGCTAGCAGGACTCCGGTAAACCGGGCTGTAGCGGGCTAACAGGACTCCGGTACTCAAAGCGTGACATTTCCCCGAAGGGACAGACACCGGAACGAAGAAGGACACATGCCGGCCAGCCTAAGTGTTCCAGAGCAGTAGCAAGCTACCAGGGCTCAGCGGTAACACTAGGAGACATTTCCCGGTAAGAGAGGCTACTAAAGATAAACAACTAGATAGTCAGATCCCACACATACCAAGCATTTCAATCATACACACAATATGCTCGATATGTGCAAATACAACGAAGCATCACAACATGACTCTACGACACAAGTACTTTATTTAAGGCTCAGGGAGCCATACATAACATACACAAAGGTACGGGTCTCACGACCCAACATACAAGTCATACAGTCATACAAACCAGCAGCGGAAGTAACTTGTCTGAGTACAGACAACTAGTAAAATAAAAGAGGCTTGGAAAGCCTAGCTATACTACGTGGTCCTTCACAAGCTCAGGGTCACCACCTGGGTCTTTAGCCTACTCGTTGATGTCAACGTCTACATAGAACCCATCAGAAGGGGTTGCAGCGTCTTCTGTAAAATGTAGATTATAGCAACATGAGTACAAAGGTACTCAGCAAGACTTACATCAGATCCTACATATATGCATATTATCAAGAAGGGTTGGTGGAGTTATTGCAGCAAGCCAGCTTTGACTCTTGGCTAGACTATCCTACGATACTCCAACTTGAAATGGTTTTGCGCACACGAGTCCACTACTCACCACTTCAATACACTACCGAGGATCCGCCTCCGTCTTCCTACGGAAGAGCCATCCTCGGCACTCACACTTATCTTGAGGCTTTTAGCAGTTTCCATTTACTTGTCTATGAAATGTATAGGCAACCAAGTAGTCCTTTACCGCGGACGCGGCTATTCGAATAGATCATGATAACCCTGCAGGGGTGTACTTCTTCATGCATGTTTCCACCACTTAGCGTCTGCACACGATATGTGCTCGGCAGACTTCAAGCAAAAGCCGACGTGGGTGTAGACCACGACCTACCTAAACACTTAAGCCTCTAGTCCAGGTTTATCGCCTATTCAGGTTCCATCCGCAGGGAGTCCGGCCGAGGTTTCCCATACGGCCCCGAACGATGTGAACAGGGTTCCCGAGATACCTAACGGGTATTCGGTACACCGTGCCACGTACCTACCGCATCACAGCCCACCCCTACGGTCAGCGTTGTCCACGGCCTCCAGTAGGCTACAAACACCAGAAACTACTTGCAACTCCTGGACAGAGAGCTAGGGTGAATAAGAAGTCGAGCGGGGTCATATTTCAGGGCCCAATGCATGGTAGTAGCTGTATCTTAAATCACACATACAGATCTCAGTGCTTAAGGTCGGCTTCAATGAAATAACCCACCATGTACTCCTACATGGCCTCTCATCGATACCTTTACCAAATCGTGTTCACCACACCACTCTCATTTCCGACATAATCATTTCACTCTAGCCATCACCCAGATGAACCAGACCTGACACAACTCTAAGCATAGCAGGCATAGCAAGGTAGGAACAACACATACATATGGCTCAATCAACTCCTACACATGCTAGTGGGTTTCATCTAGTTACTGTGGCAATGACAGGTCATGCAGAGGAAATGGGTTCAACTACCGTAGCACACAGCAGTTTGAAACGCGTTGTCTTAATGCAGTAAAAGAGAGCAGGAGCGAGAACATGGGATTGTATCGATATGATCAAATGGTTGGTTGCTTGCCTGATGGTTCGATGCACTGATACGGTTCTTCGTTAGGGTAATCACGGTACTCCTCGGAGGCAGAACCTGTCGCAAAGGACATCGATACACAACCATCACCAAACAATGTGCAACAAAATGATGCATGCATGAAACATGGCAATATGAGTGTGTTGGGCTAATGCAACTAAAACCAGAAGGGTTTGAACAAATTTGAATCAAAGATTCAAATTTCAAACTCAAACATGGCCTTTTAAAGTGCTTTTCCTTGTTCTTCTTAAAACATCAATTTAACTTGTTTGATCATGCATGAAAATAGTACAGATGGATAGATTGGATTTTTCTGATCATTTTTCATATATAATTTGTCCAATTTGGAGTTACAGAATAAAAGTTATGAATTTTTGAAGTTTAAATAATATTCTGGAATTTCCTGATTTAATTTAAATCCAGAAATATAATTATTGCGCCAGCATGACGTCAGTGTGACATCAGCAGGTCAACAGAACAGGTCTGGGTCAAACCTGACGTGTGGGGGCCACACGTCAGTGACAGGGGGGGTTTAACAGGTTTAAATTAATTCTAATTAGGGATTAGTGGCGCTGGGGCCCACTGGTCAGTGTCAGGGGGTTAACTAACAGTGGTTAGCGCTAATTCTAATTAGCTACAGGGCTGGGCCCACCTGTCAGGGACTCAGGGGGGTCCTGCCGTGGTCAAAGTGGGTCGAACCCACCGGCGACATGACGCCGGCGAGGCCCGAGACGGCGGCGCGATGCGGGATCGCGCTACAGAGCACGGGCGAGGCCGTGCTTGGGCTCGTTGGAGAGCCCTTGCTCCCGCGCGTCGAACGGTGGTGGTGGCCGTGCCTGGGGTGGTCTGTACCGTCGACGGCGAGCTCGTGAGCGGCGGTCGGAGTTCGGGTGCGGTCGGAATCGGCGTTGCAGGGTGTTTGGGGAGGCGTTGGTGCGTGCTGCGTGCTCCTAGTGAGGTGTGGAGCACGATAGTGTGCTCGGTTGGGCGCTACGGTGACCGTGGCCACGACGGCGACATCGCCGGCGGCGTCGAGCTTCGGAGCTCAAGGGGGCGGCAGCTACAGAAGGCTAGGGACGACGGGGCAAGGGGGAATCGAATCGGTGGCTCACCGCGGAGCTGCAGGGATGGTTAGCGGGCTCGGGGACGGCCGGAGTGCAGCGAATCGACGGCGATGACCTCCGGTGGCCGAGGAGGGGAACGGCGACGTAGGCGGCGGTGCAGGGCTTCCGGAGACCCGTGGAGCGGTGGGGAGGAAGAGGGGGTCGAGGCGGAGCTCCTGAGCTAGTCGGGGAAGCGAGGGGTGGCCGGAGACGGCTGCTGTGGCGAACGGCGGCGAGGGTGGTGTTCGGCCGTGTGAGAGAGAGAGCGAGGGAGAGGAGGGAGGAACTGAGGGAGAGTGAGAGAGAGCAGGGGGGAGGCGTGGCGTCGTCCGGGGCATCGAGCGAGGAGGGGAGGGCAGGCAGGCAGCCGAGCAGGTGGCGTGGCGCGGTGGCGCGCGCGCGCGCCGGCCACACTCCCCTCCCTCTGTCGAGGACGAAGACGACAGAGGAGGGAGGCGGGCTGGGCCGCCTGCTGGCTGGGCCAGCCAGCTGGCTGGGCCGCACAGTGGAGGAGCCCAGGTAAGCCCCTCCTGTTATATAATTTTCTGTTTTCTAATTTCTGACATTTGTTTTGATTTAAATAATATATTAAATCATTTATTTACCTTATGCCAATTTTTGCAGGAGCTAGATATATTATTCCAGAGCTACTTTATAATTGGCATAATATTTGGACATATATTAATATATATAATTAATATATTTCCAATGCAAATATTTATGCATTAATTCCAAATGCCCAAAATAAATACCTATGAGCTCTTAAAAATATTGGTTTGATTTTTATCTCTGTCCAATATTTTCAGGGAGCAACATGAGCATTTTCTTGGACCCTTTTGGAGAAATTTTTATTTGGATCATTTTCAAAAATGATTCTGAGGGTTTCACAGATCCCCATTTCAAGTTTCTGATGAAAGAGTAAACATGATGCAACACTCTAATGCATGACTAGCTAGGGTGTGACAAAAGATATCCAGATTATCACGGAGGAAGTCGACGAGCTAGCCTTCCTATTTGTTGTCGAGGCGGGTGCCCAAGATGACGTACTTGCTGCAGCTGGGGTCTTCCGGGTTCAGCTTGACTCTCTTGGTCTCCTTGGAGGGATGGAACGAGGCTTTGTCGGCCAGCTTCTTGGCCGAATCCAGCACGGCCGGGACCTTGTTGGCCAGCGCGATGATCCGGTCGAGCTGGGGCCGCTCCTCGGCTATGACCAGCGACTCGGCCAGTCTGGCACCGACTTGGGCGCACGCCAGGGACTAGCGGTAGTCGCCGATGATGGTGATGAGGCCCTTCGAACCCGGCAGCTTCATCTTTAGGTAAGCATAGGGGGGCTGCCATGAACTTGGCGAGCACGGGCCGGCCCAGCAGCGCGTGGTACACGCTGGATAGGTCCATCACCTCGAACCAGAGTGGCTCGCGTCGGAAGTGGTCGCGGGTGCCAAACAGGACGTCTAGCCGGATCCAGCCGACTGGGGAGCAGGAGAGGCCGGACACGATGTCGTGGAAGATCGTCCGGGTCAGCTCCAAGTCTTTGGCCTCGAGGCCAAGCTTTGTCATGGTGTCGCGGCAGAGGATGTTGATGTGGCTGTCGCCGTCGATGAGGACCCGAGAGAACTTGCACGTGCGCTGGGGCGCGATGATGGTGGGGTCGAGGATGAGGGCGTAGCCACCCGGGTTGGGCATGACGGCCGGGTGGTCCTCCCGGCCCCAGGTGACCGGGCGATCTGACCAATGCATGTAGTCCAGCTTGGCCGGACGAGGTGTTCACTTCCTGCAGGAGCAGGCACTCGTTGCGCTTGTCCTCACCAAGGCTGGTGAAGACAACGTTGGTCGCATTCTGGGCGGGGTAGACGTTATCGCACATCGCGCCATTAGCCGGAGGTGGAGGCGGAGGAGGAGGAGACACGCCGGGGGCCGGAGCCGAAGGAGGCGGGATGTCGCCCCTCATGATGCGCTTGGTGATGGCACAGTTCTAGAGCGTGTGCGTGGATGGCCTCGCGCCGCTATGGTGCTTGCAGGGAGCGTCGAGCATCTTCTCGAAGCTCTTGGCGGGCTGCCACGCCATCTTGTCAGTTTGCCAGCGCTTGGCGGCCGGTTCGTCCACGGGCGCCTGCTCGGCGGTCGCAACGAGGCGGTTGTTGTTCTCCTGGTTGTGCTGTTGTCGGCTATTCTCACCAGCCGGCTTGGGAGGAGGAACCGGCTTGTCCTTGCCGGCTTCGTCCAGTGCCACCGGGATCTTCATGGCGGAGTCGATGTTGGCGTACTTGTCTGGCGTCACCATGAGCGCGGCCATGGTGGTCAGCTCAGAGCGCAGGAGCTTGTGCTTGAGGAGGGTGTCGTCTCGGCACCCGTTGACAAAGTAATGGATGGCCTGAACCTCGTGGACGCCCTTGCATCCATGCATGGTCAGTTTCTGTCAGCCCCTGCACGCACATGGCGAGTTGGCTTGGGCGACCGGGTCGCTTGTAGGTGCCGGTGAAATTGCGCACGAAGGCCTGCCGAAGTCGACCCACGCATTGATGTTGCCAGCCAGCAGGCTATTCAACCATGTGCGGGCTGAGCCCTGGAGCATGAGCGGAGCATAGAGCATGACGAGGCGGCGATTGCCGCCCGCAATGCCGATGGCGATGGTGTAGTCGATGAGCCAGCCCTCCGGCTTGACGGTGCCATTGTACTTGGGGGTGTCGCGGGGAAGTGTGAACCCTTTGGTGAAGGGCTCGTCCCAGATGCGTGGGCCAAAACAAGCCGGCCCAACTGCGTTGTTCTCCTCCAGCTCCAAGGAGAGAGCGAGCTGGTCAAGGCGGTGGTGAGCGTTGGTGTCGTCAATGGCGCGCGGGTCTAGTTGGCTAGCGACCGCGC
This sequence comes from Triticum dicoccoides, assembly GCF_002162155.2. Taxonomy (NCBI): domain Eukaryota; kingdom Viridiplantae; phylum Streptophyta; class Magnoliopsida; order Poales; family Poaceae; genus Triticum; species Triticum dicoccoides. The sequence continues at coordinate 99,896,600 of NC_041387.1, forward strand.
CGCAGGGGGCTGGGTCAGCCGAAGCTGGGCAACGGTCGGGTCACGGGGCAGGGTTGTGCGGGTGTCGATCTTATGGAGCTGGCTCGTCGGCCAGGGCACCGACAGTCGTCGGAGCGCGGTTGCGCGGGGTCCGGGTGCGACCGGAGTGGGCTTTGCCGGGTGGCGAAGAAGCCATGTTCCGCTCGTCCTCGGGGTCATTGGCATGGAGCGAGCCGGATCCCGCAAGCTTGTTGAGCTGGTTGAGGTGGTCCTACTACGCGTGGGTCGCGTCGAGGAGGCCGCTCACCCGCTTCAGGCGGTCCTTCCGCTCCTTGCCCTGGAGCTGGTCCAGGTCGGCCGCAGCCGCCTGGGCGGCGCGCATGTTCTTCGCGGGGGTTTCGTAGAGGGGGGGATCACGCCAAGGGCGCGGCCGATGGCGCCGCCCCGGATCTGCGCGTCGGCGACCCGGCTTGGCTCGGTAGCGGCAGGTGTGAATCCATAGGCGGCCTCGCGCTCCCGCTGGGCAGAGTCCGGGCGACGCTGCGTGGCAGCGAGTATCTCGGTCAGATCCAGCAGGCCCTGGTGATCCTGCTCCAGCCAGGCCTGGACCTCAGCGGTGTTGGAGGCGTCCACGTCGGTGGTGAGGGGGATGCAGAGACTCTGCATCATGGTGCGCAGTGGGTCCGGCGCGCAGGCATGGTCCGATGCGGCCCTGGCTTCGGCGGCCTTCCTCGCCACACTGGACGAAGAAGAGGCGTCGGTGTCGGCGGCGAATACCTCCAGCGAAACACAGAGGTCCATCGCCCCGGCGGAAGCACATTCACCGAGGGGAATGGGGGAGTCGGTGATGTCGAGCACCCTGTTGGGGTACTCATCGACCATGGGCGCATCGGAGATGCGCAGCACTGTGAAGGAGGTGGCGAGCATGTCGATGACGTCATTCGCAAGCGAGGACGGCTCGTCGGTGTCGGAGGAGAGCCCCGTCTGGAACGTGACTCTGGCCGAGACCTCGAGTTATCCCACAGTGGGCGCCAACTATTGTGGTGGGCGCACGGCAGATGCCAAAGGATGGCTAAAGAGAGGAGACGACTCAAGGGCACTGGTGGGCTCTAGAAGCGGGGTCGGCATGAGCGAGCGTGGGACGCAAGACATACCCAGGTTTGGGGCTCTCCGGAGAGATAACACCCCTAGTCCTGCCGAGGTTGGTTTATAGAGTTGCTCTTGGAGCTGTTTGGGGAAGAAGGAGGATAGGCCAAGGCTTAGGCTGCTCCCTCTCCCTTGCTGGTGTGTGTGTGTGTGTGTATGTGTATGTTCTACTGATGATCTGATCACCCCGGTGCATGGAGGCCTCCTGGGGGGTTTTATAGGTAAACCCCCAGGGCTACAATGGTAAAGTTACAGGGCCATGGGGTCGGGTTATCATTGTCTCGGGAGCCGGTGCTGGGACCCGCCGGGTGTCAGGGCTCGTCGGGTTCGCCATGCTTGGGCCCCATGTGCCAGGGGCACTGTTCGCCGTCTTGTCAAGCTTCACAGAGTGGCCGGATTGAGTCAGCTACAGTGGCGCTCTGCCCGGTCACTATCTGCTGGCGTTAGCAATGACGATAGCCATACTGTAGCCACGCTGGCCTCAGTCAGCAGGGTAGGTGGGACACTCTTTCCATGCCTCTGCCGGTCAGAGGAGTTGGTGGGGCACTATTGCCTTGCTCATCTCAGAACATAGACTCGTCCCATCATATGGCTGGAATGTTACAGGCGCTGACCTGTGGCCGGGTTGAGGAACACGCCATGGGGCAACTAGCTTGCTGGGCAAGTCTTGATGCGCCAGGTCCCGCTGGCTTGTGCCTGCCGGCAGGGCCAGGTTGCTGTCTTGATTGTATTGAAGAGTTCGACCAGGTTGGTGGACTTGGCCGGGTTGTGGGGCCCGGCCGAGTGCGAGCAGGACTGAGGGGCAATGCTGGCCCCGATGTTTTGAAAAAGATCTGGGTTCCGTCGCCTGCCCGGGTGTCGTGGTGGGCGCACGGCAGATGCCAAGGGATGGCTAAAGAGAGGAGGAGTCTCGAGGGCACTGGTGGACTCCATAGGAGGGGTTGGTATGAGCGAGCGCGGGACGCAAGACATACCTAGGTTTGGGGCTCTCCGGAAAGATAACAACCCTAGTCCTACCGAGTGTAGTTTGATGTCCGACAGTACAACGTTGCTCCTAGAGCTGTATGGAGGAGGAAGGAGGGCTGGCCAAGGCTTAGGCTGCTCCTTCTCCCGGGTGAATGTTACTGTGTTTGGTGGCTAGTTCCTCTCTTGCTTACTTCTGCTTCCTTTGCCCGTATGCGTGGGCTCCTGGGGGGTTTTATAGGCCAACCCCCCAGGGATACAATGGTAATGTTACAGGTTGGTGGGTCAGGGTTGTTGGCGTCCGGGGACCCGGGCTGGGACCCGCTGGGGGCCTGTGGTTCGTTAGGTTCCCCTAGGTGCGGGCCCCGCGTGCCTAGGGGGACTGTGCGCCATCTTGTCGATCGTCAGGGCGTGGCCGAGTCGAGTCGTGTACGGTGGCGTTCCGTCAGGTCGCCGCTTGCTATTGTCAGCGGTGATGGCGGGGGCACTGTAGCCACGCCGGCCCTGGTCAGCGGGTAGGTGAGGGGCATTGTTGCCACGCTCTGGCTGACCACAGGCATGGGTGGGGCACTATTGCCTCGGTCATCAGTGGCTGAAGACTCGTCCCATCGTACGGGCTGGATGGGATGGGAGCTGACCCGTTGCTAGATTGCGGAGCACGCCATGGGTGGAGCTGGCTTGTTGAGGAAGCCTTGGTTGCGCCGGGCTCGGCTGTCTTGTACTAGTTGTTGAGGCCGAGTCGACGTGTCTTGCTGGGTCGTAGAGTTTGGCCGGGTTGCGGGGCATGGCCGGGTTGAGCGACCCGGCCAAGCGTGTGCCGGCTTGAGGGGCGACGCCGGCCCCGTTGTTTTTGAAAAGGATCCGGGTTCCGTTGCCTGCCCGGGGTTCATCCCCCCGATAGTAGTCCCCGAAGCTGTGAAGGTCCGCCGTCTTCGGATGAGTGGGCCTTCGCAATTTCTCCCTTAAGCAAGGTCGATTCTGCGAGCGCCGGGTCCGGCAACACCCACTGTGTGCCGGTTTTTTCGGAAACCGGGTCGCGGCGTCCCGGCAAGGGCGGGAACCGAGGAGTCCGTCGAATCTTGGGGCAATCCCTCGGGCTTCGCACGGGCGCCATGTGGTGCCCGAAAGTCGGAGGGGCCTAACAGGCCACGCGTGTGACGGGACTGGACGACGGGCTGGGGCCCGCCGCCACGCACCCTTGGCCCGCGTGTGCGGATTTATTGCGGCGCCTGAGGGTCGGTTGCTCTTCCCGGGACAGTTATTGCATGCGTACATGCGCACTTATTGCGGGGTAGTGGAAAGGCCGAGTGTAGACGATCCCACTCCCCCATGTTCAAACCGAGGGTTATAAATTGGGGGAAGGGGGGCGGCGGACATTATTCTCACTCGTGCCCTCCTGCCCCTTTGTTCTTGCTCTGCTTCTTGCGACCGATGCACTGCGATGCCCGTTGCTTCAAGCAGAACTTCACCGTCGTCCATCTTCTTTCTTCCTCTCCTTCTTTCATTGATGGCGTTGTCGTCGGGCTCTTGGATGGGCTCAAACGTCACCACCGAGGACATCGCCCATCTTCGCGCGTCGTGGTGCTTGCCGCGAGAGACGGATGTCGCCGTCTGACGGTGTCCAGGATTAGGGGGTACTCAACACGTCATCTCCCGGTCAGTTGGATTGGGCCGAGGACCCCCATGGTCGTATACTCATGGGCCAGTCCGGACAGCTGCCGCATACAAGAAAGAATCCACAAGATTTGGCGATCAAGACAAGGACTCCTCCCCCACCGGCGTATTCGGCTAGGACTCTTGTTATCCTAGGCCTCTGGTGCATTATATAAACCAGGGCCAGGCTAGTTGATAGATATACAACAACAATCATACCATAGGCTAGCTTCTAGGGTTTAGCCTCTCTGATCTCGTGGTAGATTAACTATTGTACTACCCATATTATCAATATTAATCAAGTAGGAGTAGGGTTTTACCTCCATCGAGAGGGCCCAAACCTGGGTAAACATTGTGTCCCTTGCCTCCTGTTACCATTGATCCTAAGACGCACAGTTCGGGACCCCCTACCCGAGATCCGCCGGTTTTGACACCGACATTGGTGCTTTCATTGAGAGTTCCGCTGTGTGATCGGCGAAAGGATCAATGGCTCGACTGCAGGTCAACTGCGACGTCGGCTTCTTCGTCACCAGCTCGACTGGTCACCTTGGCTTGACCGAGGACTGCGCCCTACCTCCGATCGTCATGTTCGGATGAGGTCCTTCATCAACACCAACTCCGATCTCTATCAAGATCATGGAGTCATCCATGGAGCTCGGGGGCTCTACGTCAACATTGCCCTCAGGCGACCGTGCTTGGACAGCAAACTTGTATCCGCCGCCGCCGCCTCCTCGAGTGTCGCCTAAACAATTAATTAGGTGGAATTATGTGGAATTAAGTCTACAACAACCCTGCAAAAATTTCGTCGAGTTCCGATGGAGGAATCTCCGGCAATCTCCGATATACCGGAGCCCTGTTGAATCTGGACGAGAATCCGGACGAGTTTAGAGCGTGGTATCTAGCATCTAGCTCGGATGTCCTTTGGAAGATCCAACCGTTGATTTGCTGCGGAATTCCCATATCTACCACCTACCAAAAATTCAGCTCGATCCGACCGTCCAAACTCCGGGAAACTTCCGATTAGTGCATCACTTTTTGGATCTGTTTTCTGCGCGAGAACGAATCCAACCCGAATTCATCTTCTTTATGAACGGGATCTCGGACATCCTTTTTGAAAGAAGTTTTCGTATGGGGTGTTGTGTTTTATTCTCAAACACATCCCAGTAGTATTAAAAGTATTCTTGCAATACGAACTTCACCGTTGCATCGGTGTCAAACCAGCCCGACAACACCACTCCACGGCGGCCGACCTGCGTTAAACACGTCGTCGCTTTGTTGAGCCGAGCTCAACTTCTTCGGATCATCAACTTGGCAAGCCAAACAAGAGTCTGGCATTACGAAGGATAAATCATCAGCAACATCACAGCCCCACGGATTACACGGAGCGGGCATACCGGCATCGCCGCACGGTCGCTTCATCAAGCCGGCATCGACCACGTCACGACCTGCATCGGCAGGGCCGCACTATTGCTTCATCGAGCCGGTGTCCATCACGCCGAACTACTTCAACACCTCGGCTAACACATCTCCTCACCGACCTGCTCCGTCTCCTCGCCTGGACTGGGGGCTTCGCCATCTCTTCATCAACCTACTCCGGACATTTTGGCGTCACTAGCCGACCAGCTCCGTCACGTTAGCTGGACCGAGGGCTTTGCCTCGGTGAGCCAACCTTTGCCAGCATCGTCATGCCTTCGCTTCATCACCCATCAGGCAATGGGTGTGCGGATCGAGTCCCAATTTTGGGAGTAACCTTTCTTCGAACCGCTACAACAAATAAACCAGGTGCTATTAATCCCAGCAATTTTTGCTTGTTCGGGTTTATTTTTCCAAGGAATTATTACTCTGCTTTGTTCCATCATCTATAACCAGGTCTATCAAATGGTGGCCGCATTAACGACAGTCGCATGGTGGTTCGGTCAGTTTCCGTACATAATTCGGCGAACGCCGTATCCGGAACTTGAACCGACCTGTGAATTCAGGCCTTGCCATGCCTTTACCGCATCACGTCGCCGCCCTGCATCGACATTGACTTTCGCGCCAGGCCATATTTCTTTTATTACTCACTTTGCATATATTATTTGTTATGCAACGATTTTTTTATTATTATTCCTATTATCTCCGGTTTGCACTATTTTTTGTGCACAGGAAAATGATCTAGCCGGACTATATCCTTTGGCGTCACCTCGGCTGGACGGGGGGCTTCGTCAACACTTCATTACCCCATGCCAGGAACTTCGGCATCACCCTCCCGTCATGCATTGACTGTGCTATGTCACCACTTCGGAGTGCCGAGCTCTTTGCTCCGCCACCTCAGGACCGGCTTGGGGGATGGAACATTGTCCCGCATCAAGCTCGGACCGCGTCATCAATACCGAACACATTAACCAGCTAAGTTGCCTTCATGCTCAAAGTTTTAAATTTTGAACTTGTGTTCAGCTTGACCAAGCATTATACTTTTTTGGAAAATAGTTGCTTGTAAAAATTTCCTTGTCCAAACTTTGTTTGTGACGCGCAAATTCAAATACCCAATTCATTTGAGGGCTTCCTTCATGAAGCTTTTCCTCTTGCATATGATTATACTTGTACGGCTTCGTTCCTTGTTTGTGTATTACACCACAATATGCACCATATTGACTTAAGCGATTTGCAAGATGGGTTGCCTCGCTCCTGTGTTTACCCCTACGTTCCCGATTGTTCGGCTAGGGAGTAAAGGGAGCACCTCTGCGATTGTCACAATCGAGTCATCCAAGCCGGACCTAAGACTGGGTGAAGCCGAAAGCTAGCACTCTTATAGTTTTCAATGATGGTCGGCACACAACGGAACTCATGAGTACAAAAAATCTATTGCACAAGTCTCACAATAACAATGAGCACCGAAGAAAGGTATCGGTGGGGGTACTATTTTCTTCGAAGATGCTTCTTACACTTCGTGGTAATATAGCATAAGTTCCCTGAGCGCGCTTTGTCTGTTACAGCCTTATGGCCTGATTGCCTGGTTATTGGAAACACCGTCGATATTCTCGACAGATGGTGTACATAACACTTCTCGGTCCTTAACCGAAGAGGGAGAAGCCGACGGTCGGTTAAGACGCGTTTAAAGTTCGGTTGAACATAGATATGATATAAGTACTTCGGTACATACAATCATTCTTTTACCCAAGTCACTTGGGGGCTCTTAAATTTATATGAGCCGTTTTATGATAAGTGTTCTTCTTCTTAGTCGTTGCAAAGTTTTATTATTCTTATTATTATTATCTTTCACTCCTTTTTTCGACACGAGCATGTGGTCACTAACCGGGGAGAATAATTTCTCTCTCAAAGCCGCTAGAGTTTAGTTTGCTAAACTGGCCTAATGAGAAGTACTCCGCCCTCGGGATAGGAGGTTGAAGACGTAGGCTAGCCCGCTTGAAGTCTTGAGATAGGATGTATCATGTTAAAGCACGACAGAAGCACTTCTTTTTTCTAAAGTCCAATTTTCGGATTGGCACCGAACACTTGATCTAGTTTGGACATTAACCTTTGAATAAGTTTTTTTTGCTTTTCGAGCCCATGGCACTTTTACACTCTTTGTGTGTTTTCAGCACAAGTCTCGCAGTGCAACGCCGAACACCTTTAGAGATTCGGCAAAAACATTCTCGGATATTGCTCTATATGCATCGGTTTCGAATTGTGTCTTCGGTCAATAGTTGGGTTGCCCGGCTCCTGCGCTTGCCCCCTACATTCCGCTTTGTTCGGCTAGGTGTGCAAAGGGAGAACCACTGTGATGGTGCTTCTAGCTCACATGGTTAAGCACCTCAGTGGAGAAAGCCAAAAACTGACTGTCACAATAAGCATAAACTGGTCAGCGATCCAATGACTGTGTTAAATGATGGGCCATTCATAACATTGGCCGAAGTGTTTACGGCTTGACCTCAACTGTCGCCGAACACTACCGGGGGCTAGTAACTGGCCTCCCAAACTAAATCCTCAATATTTTGCTCTTACATTAGAGCTGAGGTTTCATGATCATGCTTAGCATGCCAACCCAAAGAAAGGAACCGATAGCGGAACTATTTTCTTTGGAAGACATTTCCTATGTTAAACAGCAATATAACATATCTCTCTGCGTACCTTTGTTTATAAAACCGTATGGCCAGATTGCCTTGTTTGTCGTAAATATTTGCCCTCCTAAAGGCTTTATAAAGTAGGACAAACACTCCTCGGCTACCGGACGAGGAGGTTGAAGCCGATGGTCGGTCAACAAAGTTTTGTACAATGCGGATCCGAGCATTAATGACGTAAAGTACTTGGATACATAGAGTCATTACACATAATTTGTGATTTTACTATGGATATCGATCCTTAATTCGGCCTCCCGTGCCCGCATTAAGGCTCGGGGGCTACTAGGCTTCGGGCTTATTATTTACAAATATTAAAAGGGCATATTGATCCCCTAATCTGGTGTTGCCACCCGACCAGTGTCTCGGGGGCTACTGCATTGGCAATCCAATGCAGAAAATTAAAAGTGCAATATAGTTTTCGAGGAGATTATTATCCTCAGGTTGGTCGGCCGCACCCAACCTGAGTCTCGAGGACTTTGCACACCGCATTTCTATTCCTATGTATGCTGCCGAGCTAGGAGTTGATCCTCAGGCCGATTTCGTGCATCGACCTGAGTCTCATGGGCTACTAGGATCAGCGGTTTCGTCTTTTCCTTCAGGTGCATCCTGGACATAGTCCAGCGTTGGAGCTCGGATACAGTCCGGCGTTGGTGCTCGACTACAATAGACACCCCGGAAGTAGTCCGGCATAAAGCTCGGATGCTGGTGGCAGGCTCCCTAGAGGGCATTTCCGGCATTAAGCTCGGCTAAACTCCTTCAACTTTTTGAACCCAGATGATCTATGACATCTCGGATATAGTCCGGCGTTGGAGCTTGGATACAGTCCGGTGTTGGAGCTTGGACATAGTCCGCCGTTAGAGCTTGGATAATTTCCGGCGTTGGAGCTCGGAAGCAGTCCGACATTGGTGCTTGGCTGCAAAAGATACCTCGAATGCAATCCGACGTTGGAGCTCGGATGCAAGAGGACGCTGCCGCTCGGAATAACTTCAAACCCGAGGTGTGGTATAATAATAACAAGGCATTGATAAAGGCCGGAAACTTAAAGGGGCTCCTCGGATACCCGACATATAAACTCTTTGGATTTACTTCACGATCCTCAAGATCGAAGATGAGAAGATTTGTTGAACCAGTTTTCAAGACCGATGACCGAAGATGAAGAACAGTTCAGAAGAATCGAGGAGCGTCCCCAACTTGAAGACCGGTTTAGGGGGCTACTGACGGTGTCCAGGATTAGGGGGTACTCAACACGTCGTCTCCCGATCAGTTGGATTGGGCCGAGGACCCCCATGGCCGTATACTCATGGGCCAGTCCGGACAGCTGCCGCATACAAGAAAGAATCCACAAGACTTGGCGATCAAGACAAGGACTCCTCCCCCACCGGCGTATTAGGCTAGGACTCTTGTTATCCTAGGCCTCTGGTGCATTATATAAACCGGGGCCAGGCTAGTCGATAGATATACAACAACAATCATACCATAGGCTAGATTCTAGGGTTTAGCCTCTCTGATCTCGTGGTAGATCAACTCTTGTACTACCCATATCATCAATATTAATCAAGCAGGAGTAGGGTTTTACCTCCATCGAGAGGGCCCGAACCTGGGTAAACATTGTGTCCCTTGCCTCCTATTACCATTGATCCTAAGACGCACAGTTCGGGACCCCCTACCCGAGATCCGCCGGTTTTGACACCAACACGGTCCATCTGCCGCGTGGCGAGCGGAGGCCGCAACCCGAGGAGTCGGAGCGCGTGGTCTTCCTCAAGCATTTTGAGCGCGGATTTGGGTTGCCGGCGAGCACCTTCTTCCGCACGTTCCTGGAGTTCTTCGGGCTCCAGCCTCATCATCTCGGTGCCGACGCCGTTGTCCAGCTCTTGGGCTTCGTCACCCTCTGCGAGGGGTATCTGGGAGTCGAGCCCACGATCGACCTCTGGGCCCGCTTATTCTCCTTGAAGCAGCAGGGCCCGATGGCCGGAGAGTTTGCCGACTGTGGCGCCGCCGTCATCTCGAAGCGGTCGGGGGCGGACTGCCCCAAGATCCAGCTGGAGGATTCTGCCAAGAAATGGCAGAACTCCTTCTTCTACGTCCGCAACTTGGGTGCGGACTTCATCAATCTTCCGGCCTTCGCCATTGCGCCGCCACGGGCGAAGATGAACTGGGGCTACTCCCCCAGGCGCCCGTCGCAGGAGATTCTCAATCTCTGCGAGCGGGTGACAGTGATGAGGACGTGGGAAGGGCTTACCGGCAACGACCTCATTGCCGCGTTCATCATGTGCCGGGTTCTCCCGCTGTAGAGGCGCTCCTGCCTCATCAGCGAGATGGCCGGTCTTCAAGATCCCAACCGCATGGGATCGACGCGCCTGACGGCGGAGCAGATTGCACGCCAAGTGAACGACATCTCCAAGGCCAACCTTGGGGAGGACTGGTGGTTCGGCAAGGTGTCGTACAGCGAGTCGAATCTGGCGCCACAGGTGAGTGTCTGGTCGCCTTACTTTGCTGTTGTGCATCTCCTCATCTGTCCTGATGCGACGCGGGAGGTGCTTCTGAATGCGATCCGGCATCCTTACGCCTGGACTCCATTGCAGGTGGTGCCGGTGGTGCCGGAGGAGCCCGCGGCCCACGGCGAGGAGGAGGAAACCGAGGCCGACGCCGGCGATGGGCATTGTGCGGGTAAGTCTTGTCCTTCTCTTTGTGTTTCTAGAATTGTTGACCGCGGCACGTCATGGGTGGTGCTGGCGCCAGTTGTTGGTGTAATGGCATTGGCGGTGGAGGCGGCGACGCGGGCGGAGCCGGGTCGTCATGTGGGGCGGCACCGAGCCGCCCGCACGGAAAGGACAGCGTCGCGCCGTGGCCCCGAAGCGCACGGCAGACCCAGCCGGGAGCGGGAGGCCGGCCAAGAGGAAGCGCGGCACCGGGCATGGGAGGCCGGCCCCCGTCCCGGTCCTAAAAGGGTAAGCTTATCTCCTGTATGCGTCCGAACTGTCGAGCCAGCTTTTTTTTGCTCATTCTGTCTCTTCCTCTTCAGGTCGCCGATCGCGCTGGCAAGGACGACGGTGGACGCCGTGGCCGCCGAGGGGGCCGCGTTCCGCAGGAGCCGGTCCGCCCTTGTCGACCAGGTCGAGGGGGAGGGCTGGGTTGACCCAAACCTCGGCCTGGACCCGACCGACGCTGAGGGACTGGCCTGGCGGGACAGAAATAGGGCCGAGGCGGAGCTGGAGGCGGCGTCGGTCCGGGATTGGACCGACGCGGCCGCGGCATGGGCGCGAGCCAGCGTGAGCCAGCCTGGCGCGAGATGCCGACAGTTTTCGAGTCGTCGTCGATGAGGGAGCGCGACCGTGAAGGCTGGGTTGAGGTGGTGATCCTCGACCAGGAGGTCATGGAGGTGGAGGATGATACCCCGCCGCACGTCAATGTTGTCGAGCAGGTGGGGGCCGATGGAGGCGGTGGTGGCGCCGTCTTGGAGGAGGCGCTGCGAGCGGCGGCGCGTGAGACGCCACCGGTGCTGGAGGAGGCTCTACGGGCGGCGGTGCCGGAGGCCACCCCGGCAGCTGGGCCGGCGGCATTGATGCAGGGCGTCCCGGCGTCCGGGTCATCAACGACGCCAGAGAGGGTGTCGGAGGAGGTGCCGGCCGCGTCGGGAGCGGCCAGCGGGGAGCACGCCTTGGTGCCCCAGCAAGGAGGGCATCGGGCCGCCGCGCCGCAGCCGGCGCAGAGCGGAGGTGCCGTGGTCTTCGGACCTCAGACCCAGGAGGAGGCGGCGATGGACGCTGTCAGCCGCCGTCTGCGCGGCCGGACGGACCGCCTTGAGGCCTTAGCCCACACCGAGGTGGAGCGGACGCGGGACCTGGAGCGCGCCATGCTGGTAAGCTTCTTTTTGCAACTTCTTCTTTGTGGGGGCGCGCCAGCGCACCCGCTGGGTGTAGCCCCCGAGGTTCAGGCCAACTATGTAGTACTTGGGTCGAATCTTAGAGTGTTGTCTTTGTTCTGATTTCCGCTTTCTTCAGCAACTCGACGCCTACCAGGTTGGCGCCTTCAACCATCTCCTGGGAAAGTACCAGGAGCTCAAGGAGCAGCTTGCCGCCAAGGAGGAGGAGCTCCGCGTTGCCGCAGGTATCTTCATGCTTTTTTCTAGTGGGGGCGCGCTAGCGCACCCACTAGGTGTAGCCCCCGAGATTCGGGCCAACTGTGTAACAGTTGGGACAAATCTTAAGTCTTGCTTTCTTCTGTCCTGAATCTTCTTTTTTTGTAGCCGAGGTGCTGTCCTGGCAGCCCCGACTGCTCCAGGCTGGTCATCACTATGGCCAGCTTGTTGCTGACACCGGCCGTCTTGGCACCGAGGCGGCGCAGGCGAGGGCGGAGGCGGTCGCGGCCCGGCGGTCGCTTGACGAGGCCAACCAGCTGCAGGAGCAGCTGGCGAGCCATAAGAGCCGCCTCGAGGCTGAGGTCGAGCTCTTTAAGGCGGAGGCCGCCAAGGTGGTGGAGGCGCAGCAGGCCCTGGTCAAGGCGGACCAGCAGCGCGGCAGGCTGGCCGACGACAAGGGCCGGCTCCAGGCCGAGGTGGAGTGCCTGCAGGGGCAGGTTGCCATGGCTGAGGGGGCCTGCCGGGATGAGGCCCATCGTTGCAAGGTGGCTAAGAAGGCGGTTGATGACAAGGACGGCGAGTTGAAGGTGGCCCTTGCCAAGATGACCGATCTAGAGAAGACGCTCCAGGAGCACGACCGCACCATTGACCGGGAGTGGCGTGGTACGTTGCTCGAAGCGCAGCACCTGGAAGAGTCCTTCTCCAGTAAGTGATTTCCTTGTATTTTGCCGGGTCAGGATCCGGCCTTTCGTCCTTGTTGTCTTTTTCCTGATATGCTTTGCTTTTCTGGCAGGAGCCTTCCCGGAGACGCATCGGCTGGCGGAGGAAGCCGTCCGCTTTCAGTGCGACCCGACCAGAGTCGTCAGATCCGGGACGGACCCGTAGGTGGTGTGGACCTTCCCGGAAATCACCACCGCCGCCGAGGACCGCCTGCGGGTCTTTGCGGAGCAGATGGGGCGGCTGTCCCAGGCTGGCACCGCGATGACGAAGGCCCTCTGGCCGGACTCCGTTGAGCGAAACAGCTTCACGCGCCTGGCGCGTTGGCTGGAGATGGGACCGGACTGGCTTCACGAGTGGCGCGTCTCCGCCGCTTGTACCGGTGCTGAGACCGCGCTCTGGTTTGCGATGTCTTGGCATCCGGACCTGCAGCTGGATGCGCTGATGGGCCAGCGGGCCGGCTCGGAGCAGCTGTTGCAGGAGCAAGCCAGCCGGATTGCTTCCCGGGCCAGCTACATCGCCGAGTTTGCCTTCCATGACAAGTTCCACCCTGAGCGGGCGGAGGACAGTGGGGTCATGGACGGTGACGACTACGGCCTACTTCTTCACGATCCAGAGGGGAGCTCCGAGGAGACACGCGTCTACCGCGACGGGGGTGCCGAGGAGGACACCGGTGCCTCGCTGGACCCGGAGGCCGCAAGGGGAGCGTCGTCGACGTCGCAACGCGGTGCTGGAGATGCCTGAGATATCTTAGTAGAATTTGTTAGGTAGCAAGTCCACCCACCCACTGGGGGTTTAGGGTGTAATGAACTCGGGTCGTGGGCCTTTAAATATTTATGTGCATATGTCATGAATGTTTCTACTCTTGCTTTTCGTTTTTTGGACCGATTTCTTGTG
>NC_041387.1:99910386-99925136 GCF_002162155.2 Triticum dicoccoides
CGAGTCAGACGGCCGAGGCTCCAGTCCGTGACAAGGAGTTCGGTTCTTCGAGAGAAGCGTGCAGGACTTGGGTTCTTCAAAACGTTCAGCGCGAGCAAAACACCCACTGGGCCGGCTGGCGGCAACCCGACGGAGCCGGTTGGCGAGCAGCCGGTCATGTGGTTCTTTATTTTTATTTTCTGAGTGGCGGGCCGGGTTGGTCGATCCGACAGCTTTTGGCTTGGTGTTTGGAACGTGAAGGAGCTCTGGCCCATTGTGCTTGCTGCTACGTCTTGAGCTAGCGTTGGTTTTCCCCGAAGAGGAGAGGGTGATGCAGCAAAGTGTAGCGTAAGTATTTCCCTCAGTTTTGAGAACCAAGGTATCAATCCAGTAGGAGGCTCCTCAAAAGTCCCACGCACCTACACAAACAAATTGAGAACTCGCAACCAATGCAATAAAGGGGTTGTCAATCCCTTCACGGTCACTTACGAAAGTGAGATCTGATAGAGATAGTATGATAAGATAAATATATTTTTGGTATTTTATAATATAGATGCAGAAAATAAAGATGCAAATAAAAGTAGATTGAAAGCAAATATGATAAGAGATAGACCCGGGGGCCATAGGTTTCACTAGAAACTTCTCTCGAGATAGCATAAGTATTACGGTGGGTGAACAAATTACTGTCGAGCAATTGATAGAAAAGCGAATAATTATGACGTTATCTAGGCATGATTATGTATATAGGCATCACGTCCATAACAAGTAGACTGACTCCTGCCTGCATCTACTACTATTACTCCACACATCGACCGACTCCTGCCTGCATCTAGAGTATTAAGTTCATAAGAACAGAGTAACGCCTTAAGCAAGATGACATGATGTAGAGGGATAAACACATGCAATATGATATAAACCCCATCTTGTTATCCTCGATGGCAACAATACAATACGTGTCTTGCAACCCTTTCTATCACTGGGTAAGATCACCGCAAGATTGAACCCAAAGCTAAACACTTCTCCCATGGCAAGAAAGATCAATCTAGTAGGCCAAACCAAACTGATAATTCGAAGAGACTTGTAAAGATAACTCAATCATACATAAAAGAATTCAGAGAAGATTCCAATATTATTCATAGATAAACTTGATCATAAACCCACAATTCATCGGATCTCGACAAACACACCGCAAAAAAGAGATTACATCGAATAGATCTCCACAAGAGAGGGGGAGAACATTGTATTAAGATCCAAAAAGAGAGAATAAGCCATCTAGCTAATAACTATGGACCCGTAGGTCTGTGGTAAACTACTCACAACTCATCGGAGAGGCTATGGTGTTGATGTAGAAGCCCTCCGTGATCGATTCCCCCTCCGGAAGAGTGTCGGTGAAGGCTCCAAGATGGGATCTCGCGGATACAGAAGGTTACGGTAGTGGAAATTGTGTTTCGTGGCGCTCCTGGATGTTTTCGGGGTCCGTGGACATATATAGGAGGAAGAAGTACGTCGGTGGACGCCCGAGGGGCCCACAAGACAAGGGAGGCGCCCTAAAGGGGGGGCGCGCCCTCCTATCTCGTGGGGCCCTCGGAGCTTTCTTGACTTGCACTCCAGGCTCTCCGGATCAGATTTGTTCAAAAAATAACGCTCCCGAAGGTTTCAGTCTGTTTGGACTCCGTTTGATATTCCTTTTCTTTGAAATACTGAAATAGGCAAAAAAACAGCAATATGGGCTGGGCCTCTGGTTAGTAGGTTAGTCCCAAAAACGATATAAATGTGTAGAATAAAGCCCATAAACATCCAAAGGGGGTAATATAATAGCATGGAACAATCAAAAATTATAGATACGTTGGAGACGTATCACTTGCCAACCGATAGCCGAAGCCGGGTCTGTGGCTTTGGGCGAAGTGGGGGACCGCGGCATCCTTGGCGCACCAGGAATCGCCAAGCAAGGCGGCGGGGTGACGATCAAGCGGGCCAGCCCCCGAGCCCCCGGGTCGAGCGGGTCGGACCGGTGGCCGGGTTCAGGAGCATAGTGATGCAAAAAGGTAGGAACACAATAAGTTGGTCGACAGAAGGTAGCCCCCGAGTCTCGTTCAGGGGCCCCATAGTTTCATGTGTTTACAAAAGGTGACGATACATACATTCGTGTGGCTAACTATAAAACGGGCGGAGGAGTTCCACGTTCCACGACCGGGTCGTTTCTTCACCGGCGATGTCTCTCTTGCGCTTGTTTGACTTGCTGCATCGATGAGGTAGTAGGCGTTGCGATCGCGCAAGGCCCTGCTCACGATGAATGGGCCCTCCCATGGAGGGGACAGCTTGTGCTGGCAGGCTTGCTCTTGGACGACTCGGAGGACGAGGTCGCCCTCGCGGAACGCGATGGGCTTAATCTTCTTGATGTGGTAGTGCCTCAGGCCTTGCTGGTAGATGGCCGAACGGCTGAGTGCCAGGAGGCGGGCTTCTTCGAGCAGGTCGACGCCATCTTTGCGGGCTTCTCTGGCTTCAGCTTCGGTGTACATCGCGACGCGTGGCGAGCCGAACTCGACGTCAGTTGGGATGATGGATTTGGCTCCATGGACGAGGAAGAACGGGGTGAACCCGGTCGATCGGTTCGGCGTGGTTCGGAGACTCCAGAAAACGGCCGACAACTCGTCGAGCCAGCTGCTGGGTGAGCGGATGAGTGGCTCGATGAGTCGTGGCTTGATGCCGGACAGGATGAGTCCGTTGGCCCGCTCGACCTGCCCGTTGGACTGCGGGTGCGCAACGGAGGCCAGGTCGAGGCGGATGCCGGAGACGGAGCAGTATTGTCCGAGCGCGCCCTTGGCGAAGTTGGTGTCGTTGTCCATGATGATGTTGTTCGGCAAGCCGTAGCGAACCGCTATGTCCTTGATGAACCGGACGGCTGTTGGCCCGTCCAGTTTCTTGATTGGTTGTGCTTCAATCCACTTGGTGAACTTGTCCACCGCCACCAACAAGTGTGTCATGCCGCCTCGAGCGGTTTTGAAGGGTCCCACCATGTCGAGTCCCCAGACCGCGAAGGGCCAGGCGATCGGAATGGTGCAGAGTGCTGATGCCGGCTGGTGGCTGCGCTTGTTGAAGCGCTAGCAACCCTCACACTTGAGAACGAGCAACTCGGCATCTTGGAGGGTCGTGGGCCTGTAGAAATCATGGCGAAACGCCTTGGCCACCAGGGATCGTGATGCAGCATGGTGCCCGCATTCGCCCTGGTGTATGTCGAGGAGGATGTCGATGCCTTGTTCCTGCTCGGCGCAGCGTTGGAACACGCCGGTGGAGCTGCGCTTAACGAGCTCGTTGTTGATGATGCTATAGGCGGACGCCCAGCGCTGCACTTGCCGGGCTTCGGTCTCATCCATGGGGAGAACCCCGTTCTCCAGAAATTCTGAAATTGGGAGGGCCCATGATGGAGCCGTCACCACGGCGAAGACGGCCACCAGGGTGGGTTCCGAGTCGGCAGCCCCCGAGCCGGGTTGAGCAGCCCCCGGGTCGGGGATGGCGACGGCCGGGTCTGGGGTGATGGCGGTCGGGTTGATCTGAGCAGCCCCCGGGCCGGGTTCGGCAGCCCCCGGGCCGGGTTCAGCAGCCCCCGGGCCGGGTTGAGATGCGGCCGGGGCATCTGGGACGTGGATGGACTCGGAGTCCGGCGACGGCTTGACAGATGGCTTGTGCAGGTGCTCGAGGGAGACGCCGGACGGGATGCACTGTTGGGACAAGGCGATCTTGGCGAGCGTGTCGGTCGCTTCGTTCTCCGTGCACGGGATGTGGAGGAACTCGCAGCCCTCGAAGGACCCGTACAGCTTTTGGACGAGGAAGCGGTAGCTTGCCATGTTGGAGTCGCAGGCGTCCCACTCGCCGGAGCACTGCTGCACCACCAGGTCCGAGTCACCGTAGCACAAGATGCACCGGATGCCGAGTTCCTTGGCAAGCCGGAGGTCGTGCACAAGGCCTTCGTACTCGGCGACGTTGTTGGAGGCGACAAAGTGGATCTGGAGTGCATAGCAGAGTCGGTCGCCCTTTGGGGATGACAGCATGATGCCGGCCCCTGGGCCGAGTCGCATCTTGGACCTGTCGAAATGCATGCACCAATGCCTCGAGTCGGGAGGCGGCGGCAGGTACTGGGTCTCGGTCCAGTCGACGAGGAAGTCGGCCAGGGCCTGAGACTTGATCGTGGTGTGGGGCTCGTAGAGGATGGTGTGGCCGGCCAGCTGGAGTGCCCACTTGGCGACCCAGCCAGAGGCATCCCAGCACCCGATGATTTCTTCGATAGGAGCCGTGCTAACCATGGTGATGACGTGCTCTTGGAAGTACTACTTCAGCTTCTTGGCGGTAAAGTACACGCCGTAACACATCTTCTGGTAGTGTGGGTAGTTCTGCTTGGAGTCGGAGAGCACTTCGCTCAGGTAGTAGACCGGGCGTTGGACGGCTTGGATCTTGCCCTTATCCGGTCGCTCAACTACGAGCATCGTGCTGACCGCCCGCGAGGCCGCGGCTATGTAACACCCCAAAAATTTAACCAGGTTTTAGTTATTAAAATTTTGCCAAGAGATTAAATTTTTTGCCTGCAAGTATATCTTTGTTGATTTCAAAACTTTTCCTTTCATATTAAGGAATTTTTCCCAAGTGGATCCTTCCAAAACATATTGGAATTTTATGCCATCTCATTAAAACAATTTCCTAATCAGTAGGTTTATTTATTAAATTATTCCACCCTGAGCTATATTCATTAAAATGACTTGTTTTAAGTTTTGGAGCTCTTTTTGTACGACAACCAGTTGATAACTTTAACTAATATTCCAACCAAAATTTGGAGATGTCATGTGATGCCCCTAAATCACTTTTGTGCAATAATATATTTCATTCATTGCATATTTTGAGTGTTACACCTGTTTTTCTTCTCTGGTCCAGTGGACAATTTTGCACTACAACCCTTTTAAATATTTGTTTCTAGCTTCCACCAAAATTATGGGATGTCAGTAGCAGCATATGATTCCATTATATGCAAAAATCCAGGGATGTTCTTTGAAATTTTTGAGTGAATCAACCTCATCTTCATTCTGGTCCAACTTGATGGTTTGTACAGCAACCATATTATTGCTTGCTCTTTGGCCCTTGATTATTTCTCCTACTTGTAGTCCTCCATGCTAAACCCCTAAGTCCAGGAGCATGCAACCATTGGCATATTTTTGGTTCATAAAATAATGCCATTCACCTCCTATCCAGAATTGAAGTTCTGCAAAACTTGCACTAGCAAGTTTGTGCTTTTCACCAACTAACCTCACCACCCTCTTTTGCATCCAAAGAGACTTCAATCTGGAAGATTTGGCCACTCCAAGAAAAGCCTAAGTACCTGTGGCATTTTGTCAAACACCTTGAGAGCATGACCAGATTTGACATGAGTTGTTGTTGGCATTGTGAACTTGGTCTCCTGACCAAACCACCATGTCCCTTGTTACCCTTACTAAACCTAGACTAGCCCTAGTTCTTGCCAACCTCACCTGAGGCCTGTAGCATGACACGGCATTGTATCGAACACCTACCGTGCATGCACTAGACGCGCCCAGAGCGCGCGTACTGCACGAACCGCGCCCGAGCCGACACGTTGCCCCCCCTGGTTTTGGCCCGCTCTGCAGCGCCATGCCATGCACTAACCTCCTCACAGCAACGCGCCAAGCCGCCCTGGCAGCCAACAGCACCACCGACAGAGCTCTTGGCGGCACGCCGGCGTCCGCAGCGCGCCTCTGCCACGGTCGGCGCCGCCAAAGCCACCCCGGCTTGCCACCTGCCCCCTGGAATAGTGCAAGCTCATCCGCAGCCTCGTCCTCTAGCGCTCGTCGCCGCCACGTCGCCCAAGCTACAGGGAGGCGGTTCGCCGTCGTCCTTATCGCCGGCCGCCTCGGAACCGACCTCCACCGCGTATATAAGGGCCTCGGAGCTCAATCGAGTCCTCGAGCAACCTCAAATGACCTTCCTAGTGCTACCTTGGCCAGCAGTCGAGGAGGGGAAGGCCTTCTTCCCCGAGTCCGGCCGGTTCGGTCGCCGCCATTTCCCGGCCTATTCCGTCGCCACCAGTGCCTCCCCCTCTCCACTCTCTCCACCAAGAACTCTCCCTCCCTCTCGCGAGCACAACCCCACGCTCAATTTTGGCCGGAGACCACCGCAGCCCCAAACTCACTATCCACCCGAATGCCTTCTCTGCCGTGAAGCTCATCGTCGGCGACTCCGTTCATGTCGGCGACCATGGCGGGTACCCACGGGTTAGTCTCGACCCCCTGAGCACACCCATGTCCTCAGATCTCCAAGGGACACCCCCGTTTGCCGGCAAATCCTCGCCGGAGCTCCGCCTCTGTTCGGTCGGAGGGGAACGACGCGCGTGTGGCTGGTCAAACCTGACCAGTGGGCCAGGCGGGCCCACCGTCAGTGACCCAGCGCCGGTCCACGCAGGATTAAGTGGAAGCGCACTTCCGAAGTACGCTTTCGACGTGTACGTTTTTATTTGAAACGTTTTTCTTTTTGTTTTATTTTTTTTAAATATCAGATTTTGACCAAACTTTGACCTGCTGTATCTTTTTAGATACAACTCCAAATGAATTAATTCCTTTTCCTACCTCTCTCGAATATTGTCTAGTTTATTTTAAGATTTATTTGAAAAAGATTCAAAACAACTTTTCGTGCTGTTTTTATTTTGTGTGTTAATTCATTTATATTTTCAAAAATAGGATTTTTGAAGAGAGGAGAAGTATTTCAAGAGTTTGAAATGCACCCTGCCTTCCCATGACCTGAAGGCAAGCATTCTTAACCCCGGCATAATATTTTTGTGTGTTCGATAACACATTTATAACATCACCTCACTTTGGAGAAACTTGTTATTTCATGTGATATGATCATATGCTTGGGTGCATGTTAGTGATTTCCATGCTGTTGGAAATGAACACACTTGTGATGATAATCATCCTCATGTGCCTTGCATGCATACCAGCAGGAACCCGGGAAAACCTCTGCCTTGGGTAGGCATGAGTTTGTCGCCGGTCTCCGTCGGGACGGTTATGTCTGGTATGGCATGGTAAGGTAATATGAGCGGTGACTCTGTTGGTTGAAATATATTCGTTATGCTAATCATGCAGGGAATACTTAAACCTCCTGAGTCGACCGTAGATCGAGTCTTGTTCCAGTAACCCCCATACTTGTTTCGTACTACCACTCGTCTCTACAACAAGTAGAGTACGGTTCAGTAAGTTGTCAACCTCTTTCTAGCACACACCGTACAGAGAGGCCATGGTGGAAGATACCGGTTGTAGCTGGTAGGCAGGCCACCTGGTCCGGGGGCATGGGTGTTTCCGGTTGAGACCGAGAGGGGAGGCCACCCCTTAGAGCGCGCGATATAAATTTGATCCCATGCTACGCGAGGTTGTAGCCTCCCCACTTAGAGTTTGCTTGACAGGTGTCGTGGGTGATTCCAGACACGTGTGAGTTAAGCTGGTGTGTGCAAGACAGGTGTGTTTTCAACAAAAAGGCCGTAGACGGAATTAGTCCTGATGGACTAAAGGAATCTGTTACTCGTGGGTAAAGAGTACACCCTCTGTAGAGATTAAACCTATTCGAATAGCCGTGTCCATGGTTAAGGATTATAGTCTGGGATGGGTCGAGTGTCAGTCTTAGTGTCGGTCTTCGGAGGTGAAACTGTTAAATCAGAACTGGAATTACTACTTGTGACTTGTGATAATTATGATTATTATTATTGTTGACTAACCCGTGATATTATTGTTATCATCGAGTATCTCTGGGATGGTTCTACCTCCAGGATATTCACTATGATTGTTTCTTTTAAAGCCCTTTATGTGGTGTCGCTCAGACGCCCGACTGTGGCATTTCTTTTAAAGCCCTTTATGTGGTGTCGCTCAGACGCCCGACTGTGGCATTTTTTTAAAACCCTTTATGTGGTGTCGCTCAGACGCCCGACTGTGGCATTTCTTTTAAAGCCCTTTATGTGGTGTCGCTCAGATGCCGACTGTGGCATTTCTTTTAAAGCCCTTTATGTGGTGTCGCTCAGACGCCCGACTGTGGCATTTCTTTTAAAGCCATTTATGTGGTGTCGCTCAGACGCCCGACTGTGGCATTTCTTTTAAAGCCCTTTATGTGGTGTCGCTAAGACGCCCGACTGTGGCATGTTTGTTATTTATTTCATAATTTTAATACTGCTATGTTATTGCATATTCATATATAACATGCTTACACACATCAGAGTTATATTTATCTTTTGTGACTGACGTCATGAGTATAAAATATTTTTAGCACATCGTTATTATATTATACCAGTGTTCATAGTGTTTGTGAGTACATTCAAAGTACTCACAGGCTTGTCCCTGGCTATTGTCTTGGCCAGATTTCTTGCGCGGAAAGGAGCGACCGTGTTGATAGCCCCAGAACCCACGCAATGGTGATAGCAGCCCCGCGAAGATAGGAGTTAACCTGGTCAGCTGTTCTCGTGGGAAATGGAGTCCCATAGACACTGATGATTCACAACTCGCTTCCGCCATCAACCACTAGAAACCATTTGTTGTACTCACAGACCAGAATGGTCTTGTACTACCTATGTTGTATTTTGCTTGGAATTTCTGTATCAAGTTGGTGCCTCATCAGCTAACAGTTATCCTGGGGCTGGTGAGCACAAGGGCCATTTTCTGGAATTTAATACCCAGAGAATCGGTCGCCACAGACTTGGTATCAGAGCCAGGCTGACCATTGGCTAATCCTATCCTAGCCAGGTCAAAAATATTAGGCAAACCAACCCACCAGACCTTAACCAAACCCCAGCCAAGCTTCTCGTGCAAGATAGCCACACAGTGACCCCAACACTTTTGGCAGTTGGTGCTCAACCTATCAACCTAGCCTGTCGATCACACGCCAGTAACCAGCGCCCAAGATGTCTACTTCACAAGCGTGCGAAGGAAGACTTCGTCCCCTTTTCTATAAAAAGGGCACGCTAGCCCCAACCCAGCACAGCCTCTACCCCAAACCGAGCCATAATGCCAGGCCCCGTTGTGCACAACGAGACCACAGCAACCAATCTTGGAGGTTTCGTGACCATACTCGCAAACCTCACCCGTCGTGCCTACGCGTTAGAAGAGCCCCCGGAATATGTTGTGTACCAAGGACCCATGGGCGGTGAAAGCCGTCAATTCTGGGCCACTATGCACATCTACGGTAGGGGTCTATCTCCAGAACGCCCCTACAGGTTCACTGGAAGAACAACTTCCTTCAAGCCACAAGCCGTCCAGCTAGCTGCTCGAGAGGCTATAGTTCAACTTCGGCAGTTGTCGCCCAGACTTAACTGTCGCTCGTTCTACTACTACCCCAGGCGTGAAGGGTATGGTAGACCACCCCAAGTTGCCAACGGAGATCACGAGACAGATCCCGCATTGTTGCACCTAGTGCGCTATGTAAGTGCACTGGAGGCACTATTCGACCAGATCACCATTGATCTGATCGCAGCTCGAGGAGAGCTGGTTCGTCGACCCCGGCAAGAAGAGAAGACGAGCCCGATGCCGACAACCCAGTCGTGCTGTTCGGGCACCCGATCGAAACCCTGAGTTCAGCCCCAGCCGCCAACCGAGACGCTTTGATGACCCCAGAAGTGCTTCGTCGCCTTTTGGGAGCACACTCCAACGGGATTGTGGCCAACAATCCCCGTGATGGTCATCATCGCTACCCCGACCCTGCAGTTCCTCCGCCATCTCCGACTAATCCAGGCAGTGAGACACATGGAGAAGCCTCGTCATCCACCAGGCACGCCCGTTTAGACATAAACGAGGTAGATTAAGTCGTACGAGTAGTACCGAGTTTCAGTGTATTCTCGCTTTGTAATCGTGTAGCCTTGTGAATAAACGCAGCCTGTCGTTGTGCCTCTGTTTTAATAGTAGCCTTGCATTTTTGTTAGCGCATAGTTGCACATTTTCCAGGCACAGCTACCAAAACCAACCCCGACGACAACCACAGTAACACGTCTCTTTTTGAGATATGTGTATCTCTGACACTGACCCGACCTTTGGAGCTAAGCTGGCAAATTTATTACCTTTCACCACGGTAAAATGACCCAGCTCCATTGCTACATAAAGGCCACCTCGTGACCTTACCAAGCACCCCACACCTTGTGCACCACCCTCACAACCTTTTCCTGTCATGCCGAGCCCCAGTATTTATCTGAGAACCCCAGATGCAACCCCAGGTAGCTTTGTCAAAATATTGCGGGACTTTACCTACAGTACCATGGGTTCTACCCAGCCACCCCAGTATGAGCTGTTCAAATCGAGAATCACTTTTTCCACCTCGGAATATTGGGCAGCAGTACACATCCCTCCCGTAGACTCAAATCAAGATCCAACAGAAGATTCCTTCGTGGGGGAATCCATGCCAACCCCACACCTGGCCATAGAAGCTGCTACGAAAGAAGCGATTACTCGCCTTCGGTCCGCGGTACCCTGTGCCCGCGAACGAGGATATTATTACTTTCCGAGCCGTGCAGCACCCGGAGGAGTAACATCTTTTCCCGGTGGACGGATTGGGAAGGACCCGGTACTGGCCAACCTTATCCAGTACATCATTGCTCAAGAGCATCTGAACCAGCGAGTAATGGATTATCTCCAGAGTCTCACTAATCTGAACCCTCAAGTTGCCATGGGCAGACCACTGAGACCCGATCCGGAGAGACGCATACATCGATTGGTCAATCCACTTCCTTCGATAGAAGAGGAGTGTATCCCATTGCCAGAGACATTTTATCGAGACCCCGTCCATTTACCGTTTTCATTTTAGACGTCACTGTTGTGTTTGTTATTGCAGCATTTATTATTACGTTGTAACTTATGCATGGTACCTCGAATTTGTGCGATGAGTCGTGTATTTAGTTTCTACTAGTATGAGTAGTTTTCTTCGTGATCAACTTGCGTAACCGCGAAAAATCCTAGAATGAGATATCTTTTCCCTGCGTTGCTGCATCGTTTATTCCCCTCACTGCATGTATTATTTTTTTATTCAAGCAGCACCACGACAGCAGACTCACAACCGCTCGAACACATATGGAGTATTTTTTTCACAACGGCTCTTAGCAAATCTCGAGGACGAGATTTTTCTTAAGGGGGGTAGTAATTGTAACATCCCAACAATTTAACCAGGTTTTAGTTATTAAAATTTTGCCAAGAGTTTAAAATGTTTGCCTGCAAGTATATCTCTGTTGATTTCAAAACTTTTCCTTTCATATTAAGGAATTTTTCCCAAGTGGATCCTTCCAAAACATATTGGAATTTTATGCCATCTCATTAAAACAATTTCCTAATCAGTAGGTTTATTTATTAAATTATTCCACCCTGAGCTATATTCATTAAAATGACTTGTTTTAAGTTTTGGAGCTCTTTTTGTACGACAACCAGTTGATAACTTTAACTAATATTCCAACCAAAATTTGGAGATGTCATGTGATGCCCCTAAATCACTTTTGTGCAATAATATATTTCATTCATTGCATATCTTGAGTGCTACACCTGTTTTTCTTCTCTGGTCCAGTGGACAATTTTGCACTACAAACCTTTTAAATATTTGTTTCTAGCTTCCACCAAAATTATGGGATGTCAGTAGCAGCATATGATTCCATTATATGCAAAAATCCAGGGATGTTCTTTGAAATTTTTGAGTGAATCAACCTCATCTTCATTCTGGTCCAACTTGATGGTTTGTACAGCAACCATATTATTGCTTGATCTTTGGCCCTTGATTATTTCTCCTACTTGTAGTCCTCCATGCTAAACCCCTAAGTCCAGGAGCATGCAACCATTGGCATATTTTTGGTTCATAAAATAATGCCATTCACCTCCTATCCAGAATTGAAGTTCTGCAAAACTTGCACTAACAAGTTTGTGCTTTTCACCAACTAACCTCACCACCCTCTTTTGCATCCAAAGAGACTTCAATCTGAAAGATTTGGCCACTCCAAGAAAATCCTAAGTACTTGTGGCATTTTTTCAAACACCTTGAGAGCATGACCAAATTTGACATGAGTTGTTGTTGGCATTGTGAACTTGGTCTCCTGACCAAACCACCATGTCCCTTGTTACCCTTACTAAACCTAGACTAGCCCTAGTTCTTGCCAACCTCACCTGAGGCCTGTAGCATGCACGGCATTGTACCGAACACCTTCCGTGCGTGCACTAGACGCGCCCAGAGCGCGCGTACTGCACGAACCGCGCCTGAGCTGACACGTTGGCCCCCCTGGTTTTGGCCCGCTCTACAGCGCCATGCCACGCACTAACCTCCTCACAGCAACGCGCCAAGCCACCATGGCAGCCAACAGCGCCGCCGACAGAGCTCTTGGCGGCACGCCGGCGTCCGCAGCGCACCTCTGCCACTGTCGGTGCCGCCAAAGCCACCCCGGCTTGCCACCTGCCCCCTAGAACAGTGCGAGCTCATCCGCAGCCTCGTCCTCTAGCGCTCGTCGCCACCACATTGCCCAAGCTACAGGGAGGGTTCGCCGTCGTCCTTATCGCCGGCCGCCTCGGAACCAACCTCCACCGCATATATAAGGGCCCTGGAGCTTAATCAAGTCCTCGAGCAACCTCAAATGACCTTCCTAGTGCTACCTTGGCGAGCAGTCGAGGAGGGGAAGGCCTTCTTCCCCGAGTCCGGCCGGTTCGGTCGCTGCCATTTCCCGGCCGATTCCGTCGCCACCAGTGCCTCCCCCTCTCCACTCTCTCCACCAAGAACTCTCCCTCCCTCTCGCGAGCACAACCCCACGCTCAATTTTGGCCGGAGACCACCGCAGCCCCAAACTCACTATCCACCCGAATGCCTTCTCCGCCGCGAAGCTCGTCGCCGGCGACTCCGTTCACATCGGCGACCATGGCGGGTACCCACGGGTTAGTCTCGACCCCCTGAGCACACCCATGTCCTCAGATCTCCAAGGTACGCCCCCGTTTGCCGGCAAATCCTCGCCAGAGCTCCGCCTCTGTTCGGTCGGAGGGGAACGACGCGCGCGTGGCTGGTCAAACCTGACCAGTGGGCCATGACGGCCCACCGTCAGTGACCCAGCGCCGGTCCACGCAGGATTAGGTGGAAGCGCACTTCCGAAGTACGCTTTCGACGTGTACGTTTTTATTTGAAACGTTTTTCTTTTCTGTTTTATTTTTAAAAAATATCAGATTTTGACCAAACTTTGACCTGTTGTATCTTTTTAAATACAACTCCAAATGAATTAATTCCTTTTCCTACCTCTCTCAAATATTGTCTAGTTTATTTTAAGATTTATTTGAAAAAAAATTCGTGTTGTTTTTATTTTGTGTGTTAATTGTATGTTTTTAAATACAACTCCAAATGAATTAATTCCTTTTCCTACCTCTCTCAAATATTGTCTATCTTTTTAAATACAACTCCAAATGAAACAACTTTTCATGTTGTTTTTATTTTGTGTGTTAATTCATTTATATTTTCAAAAATAGGATTTTTGAAGAGAGGAGAAGTATTTCAAGAGTTTGAAATGCACCCTGCCTTCCCATGACCTGAAGGCAAGCATTCTTAACCCCGGCATAATATTTTTGTGTGTTCGATAACACGTTTATAACATCACCTCACTTTGGAGAAACTTGTTATTTCATGTGATATGATCATATGCTTGGGTGCATGTTAGTGATTTCCATGCTGTTGGAAATGAACACACTTGTGATGATAATCATCCTCATGTGCCTTGCATGCATACCAGCAGGAACCCGGGAAAACCTCTGCCTTGGGTAGGCATGAGTTTGTCGCCGGTCTCCGTCGGGACGGTTATGTCTGGTATGGCATGGTAAGGTAATATGAGCGGTGACTCTGTTGGTTGAAATATATTCGTTATGCTAATCATGCAGGGAATACTTAAACCTCCTGAGTCGACCGTAGATCGAGTCTTGTTCCAGTAACCCCCATACTTGTTTCGTACTACCACTCGTCTCTACAACAAGTAGAGTACGGTTCAGTAAGTTGTCAACCTCTTTCTAGCACACACCGTACAGAGAGGCCATGGTGGAAGATACCGGTTGTAGCTGGTAGGCAGGCCACCTGGTCCGGGGGCATGGGTGTTTCCGGTTGAGACCGAGAGGGGAGGCCACCCCTTAGAGCGCGTGATATAAATTTGATCCCATGCTACGCGAGGTTGTAGCCTCCCCACTTAGAGTTTGCTTGACAGGTGTCGTGGGTGATTCCAGACACGTGTGAGTTAAGCTGGTGTGTGCAAGACAGGTGTGTTTTCAACAAAAAGGCCGTAGACGGAATTAGTCCCGATGGACTAAAGGAATCTGTTACTCGTGGGTAAAGAGTACACCCTCTGTAGAGATTAAACCTATTCGAATAGCCGTGTCCATGGTTAAGGATTATAGTCTGGGATGGGTCGAGTGTCGATCTTAGTGTCGGTCTTCGGAGGTGAAACTGTTAAATCAGAACTGGAATTACTACTTGTGACTTGTGATAATTATGATTATTATTATTGTTGACTAACCCGTGATATTATTGTTATCATCGAGTATCTCTGGGATGGTTCTACCTCCGGGATATTCACTATGATTGTTTCTTTTAAAGCCCTTTATGTGGTGTCGCTCAGACGCCCGACTGTGGCATTTCTTTTAAGGCCCTTTATGTGGTGTCGCTCAGACGCCCGACTGTGGCATTTTTTTTAAAACCCTTTATGTGGTGTCGCTCAGACGCCCGACTATGGCATTTCTTTTAAAGCCCTTTATGTG
>NC_041387.1:99925392-99942774 GCF_002162155.2 Triticum dicoccoides
TTATGTGGTGTCGCTCAGATGCCGACTGTGGCATTTCTTTTAAAGCCCTTTATGTGGTGTCGCTCAGACGCCCGACTGTGGCATTTCTTTTAAAGCCATTTATGTGGTGTCGCTCAGACGCCCGACTGTGGCATTTCTTTTAAAGCCCTTTATGTGGTGTCGCTAAGACGCCCGACTGTGGCATGTTTGTTATTTATTTCATAATTTTAATACTGCTATGTTATTGCATATTCATATATAACATGCTTACACACATCAGAGTTATATTTATCTTTTGTGACTGACGTCATGAGTATAAAATATTTTTAGCACATCGTTATTATATTATACCAGTGTTCATAGTGTTTACGAGTACATTCAAAGTACTCACAGGCTTGTCCCTGGCTATTGTCTTGGCCAGATTTCTTGCGCGGAAAGGAGCGACCGTGTTGACAGCCCCGGAACCCACGCAATGGTGATAGCAGCCCCGCGAAGATAGGAGTTAACCTGGTCAGTTGTTCCCGTGGGAAATGGAGTCCCATAGACACTGATGATTCACAACCCGCTTCCGCCATCAACCACTAGAAACCATTTGTTGTACTCACAGACCAGAATGGTCTTGTACTACATATGTTGTATTTTGCTTGGAATTTCTGTATCAAGTTGGTGCCTCATCAGCTAACAGTTATCCTGGGGCTGGTGAGCACAAGGGCCATTTTCTGGAATTTAATACCCGGAGAATCGGTCGCCACAGGCTATGTAGAGCAACAGCGGCTCCTTGTCGGTCAGCGCGGCCAGGACTGGTGCGGTGGAGAGCATGCGCTTGAGGTCTTGGAAGGCCTCGTCCGCCTATTTATTCCATTCGAACGGGTTCGTCTTCTTCATCAGGTGGTACAGGGGTAGCGCCCTCTCGCCCAGCCAACTTAGAAACCGGCTGACCAAGGCCAAGCATCCGGTGAACTTCTGGACATCGTGCAGCCGAGCCAGCTTGCGCATGCGCTCGATGGCCTTGATCTTCTCTGGGTTTGGCTCAATGCCGCGTTCCGAGACGAGGAAGCCGAGTAGCTTTCCGGCCGGGACGCCGAAGACGCACTTTTCCGGGTTGAGCTCGACCTTGTATTCGCGGAGGTTGGCGAATGTTTCCTTCAAATCGTCGAGGAGCGTGAGGTGCTGCTTGGTCTTCACCATGATGTCGTCCACGTAAACGTGGATATTGCGGCTGAGTTGCGGCAGCAGGCATTTCTGCATGCAGCGTTAGAAGGTGGCACCGGCGTTCTTCAAGCTGAACGACATGGTAATGAAGCAATACGCCCCAAAAGGGCGTGATGAAGGACGTCTTCAGGGCGTCGGCCGGGTCCAGCTTGATCTGGTGGTAGCCGGAGTAAGCGTCAAGGAAGGACACGAGCTCGCACCCGGCGGTCGAGACGATGACTTGGTCGATCCGCGGGAGAGCGAACGAATCCTTGGGACAGGCCTTGTTGAGGCTGGTGTAGTCGATACACATGCACCAGGTCTTGTTCTTCTTCAGGACAAGGACTGGGTTGGTCAGCCACTCGGGGTGAAACACTTCCATGATGAAGCCGGCCACCAAAAGCTTGGTGACCTCTTCGCCGATGGTTCTTCTCTTCTCTTCGAAAAAACGTCACAAGGGTTGACGGACAGGCTTGGCGTCCTTGCGGACGTGAAGTTTGTGCTTGGCGTACTTCCTCGGGATACCCGGCATGTCCTTGGGGGTCCATGCGAAGATATCCCGATTCTCACAGAGGAAGTCGACGAGCTCGCCTTCCTATTTGCTGTCGAGGCGGGCGCCTACGACAATGTACTTGCTGCAGTTGGGGTCTTCCGGGTTTAGCTTCACTTTCTTGGTCTCCTTGGAGGGCTTGAAGGCGGCTTCCTCGGTCGGGTCCTTGGTTGGGATCGACGCGGCCGAGGCCTCGCCTACCATGGCGATGATCCGGTCGAGCTGGCGCCGCTCCTCGGCAATGACCAGCGACTCGGACATCTTGGCGCTGTCTCAGGCGCACTCCAGGGACTTGCGGTAGTCATCGGTAATGGTGATGAGACCCTTGGGACCCGACATCTTCATCTTCATGTACGCGTAATGGGGGACCGCCATGAACTTGGCGAGCGTGGGTCGGGCCAGCAGCACGTGGTACACGCTGGACAGGTCCACCACCTCGAACCAGATTGGTTCGCGCCGGAAGTGGCTGCTGTCACCAAACAGGACGTCGAGCCGGACCCGCCCAATGGGAGAGCAGGACAGGTCGGGTACGATGCCGTGGAAGATCGTCAGGGTTGGTTTCAGGTCCTCGGCCTTGAGGCCGAGTTTGGTCATTGTGTCGCGGTAGAGGATGTTGATGATGCTGCCGCCATCGATGAGGACTCGAGAGAACTTGCACGTGCACCACGCGACGGTGGTGGGGTTGAGGACGAGGGCGTAACCTCCCGGATTCGGCATGACCGCCGGGTGATCCTCCCGGGTCCAGGTGACCGGGCGGTCCGACCAGTGAATGAATTCTGGTTTGGCCGGGACGATGGTGTTCACCTCCTGCCGAAGGAGGCGCTCACTGCGCTTGTTGTTGTCGAGGCTGGTGAAGACGATGTAGGCCATGTTCTGGTCCGGGTAGGCGTCATCACGCATCGTGCTGCCAGCTGGAGGCGGTGGTGGAGGCGGAGGCGGCTGCCCTGCCTGGAGGCGGAGCCGGAGGAGGCGGGACGTCGCCCCTCATGATGCGCTTGGTGATGGCGCACTCCGAAGCATGTGCGTGGATGGTCTTGCGCCATTGTGGTGCTTGCAGGGGGCGTCGAGCATCTCTTCGAAGCTCATGGCGGGTTGCCACGCCGTCTTGCCGGTCTGCCGGCGCTTCACCACCGGGTCCGCCGTGGTCTCGGTGGCTGCGACGAGCCGGTTGTTGTGGCGCTGCACCGGCTGGTCGGCCTTGCGCTTGTTGTTCTGGTGATGCTGCTGTCGGCTGCTTTCGCCGGCCGGCTTCAGAGGGGGAACCGACTTTGCTTTGCCGGCTTCATCCAGGGCCACCTGGATCTTCATGGCGGAGTCGGTGTTGGCGTATTTGTCCGCCGTCACCATGAGCGCGGCCATGGTGGCCGGCTCGGAGTGTAGGAGCTTGTGATTGAGGAGGGTGCCGTCTCGGCACCCATTGACGAAGTACTAGATCGCCTGGACTTCATGGACGTCCTCGCAGCTGCTCCGGAGCTCGGTCCAGCGTGCGAGGTACTCGCGATCGGTCTCCGTAGGCCCTTGCATGCACATGGCGAGCTGGCTAGGGCGGCCGGGTCGCTTGTAGGTCCCGTGAAGTTGTGGACGAAGGCTTGCTCGAAATCGACCCACGTGTTGATGCTGCCCATCGGCAGACTGTTCAACCAGGTGCGGGCCGACCCCTGGAGCATGAGCGGTGCGTAGCGCACGGCGAGATGGTGATTGGCACCGGTGATGCCAATGGCGGTGGTGTAGTCGGTGAGCCAATCTTCTGGCTTCACGGTCCCGTTGTACTTGGGGTGTCGTGGGGGAGCATGAACCCTTTGGGAAAGGGCTCCTCCCAGATGCATGGGCCGAAGCACGCCGGCCCGATAGCGCCGCTTTCCTCCACCTCCAAGGAGTGAGCGAGCTGGTCGAGGCGGTGGCGAGTGTCGGCGTCGTCGATGGCGCGCGGGCCGAGACGACTGGCGACCAAGCCACGGGGGGCCGGGTCGGTTGGAGCCAGATGCCGGCCATGTTGGCCGGGTCCGCGCTGGGTCTCCGGGATGGGCTCGTCGCCCAAGTCGCCGGAGGCTGTGGCGGCCGGATCGCGCCGAGTCCGGGCTCGGCCGGAGTGCGCCTCGCCTGGTGGCGAGGAAGCTGTGTGCTGAAATTCACCAGGTCCACCAATGCGGGCGGAGCCGGACCCCACCGGCTTAGCGAGCTGGTTGAGGTGGTCTTGCTGAGCGTTGGCCGCGTTGAGGAGGTCGTGCATCCGCCCGATGCGCTCCTTCAGTTCCTCGCCCGTGAGCAGGTCCAGGTTGACTGCGGCTGCCTGGGCAGCGCGCATGTTCTTTGCTGGGGTCTCGTAGACGGTAGGAACGGTGCCGAGGGCCCGACCGATTGCTCCTCCCCGGGCACGCACGTCGGTGACCCGGCTTGGCTCGGCCGCGGCGGGCGTGAATCCGTAGGCGGCGTTGCGCTCCAGCTAAGCGGAATCTAGACGACGCTGAGTGGCAGCGAGCGTCTCGGATAGGTCCAGCATCTGCTGGTGCCTTTCCTCGAGCTGGGTCCGGGCCTCAGTGACGTTGGTGGCGTCGACGTCGGTGATGATGGGGATGCGGAGGCTCTGCATCCCGGTGCGCAACGGATCAGACGGCTCAGTCCATTCCGCTGCGGCCCTGGCTTCGGCAGCCTTTCTCGTCTTGCTCGATGAAGAAGAGGCGTCGTCGCTAGTGACAAGACCTCCACGTGGACGTCCATCACCCCGGCGGAAATGCCACCGCCGAGGGAGAGGGGGGAGTCGGAGTAGCTGAGTACCTCGCTGGGGTACTCGTCGGTCATGGATGCCTGTCCCTGTAAGTCTGTGCCACTTGGATTTACGACTAGCCATGTCAGCCCGGGCTCCTTATCATATGGATGCTAGCGACACTGTCATATACGTGTGCCAAAAGGCGCAAACGGTCCCGGGCAAAGGTAAGGCGACACCCGTGGGAATACCGTGCGTGAGGCCGCAAAGTGATATGAGGTGTTACATGCTAGATCGATGTGGCATTGAGTCGGGGTCCTGACAGCGTTGGTATCAGAGCTTGACTGCCTGTAGGATTACCAAGCCAAACTGGTCGATGTTGAGTCTAGAAATTCTTTCGTTATATGTAGGGGAATTGATTGTGGGATGGAACGTAAGGCTCTTTTTACTCCTTATACCTCATGGCCTTCTGATCTGAGTCATCATCTTCTCTTCTACGGGGATTAAGAACTAGGCTATCTCTTCTTTCTATTAGGATCACGTGTTACTAATCAGTGGACTTATAAGATTGTTGGATTTAAGTCTCAGTTCAGTTCCTACTACTTCCGTATGTTAATTGTTGATCTCGAAACCTTGATATTGTGCTTCTGAGTGGTTATGCCACCATTTTTGTGAATGTCTCAAATCTTTTCTGAGCATTTACAGCCGTTATGCTGTCCGAGTCATCCCAGGTTTCTAAGTAGTCTGTTGCATTTGCAAATCCTTTCTTCCCGTTTCAATGTTCCCATGGGCCAGATTAACCACACTAATCAGTGAGTTGAGGTACTCTGTTACCTTGACATATATGTTGGAGATATTATTATGACCCTAGGTGTCTTAGGGGATCATCTAGTAATTTAGCCATGATTTGTGTTCCCAGTGTGATGATTCTGGCCATCATTCTCGAAAGCATCCCGTGATGCTACTTAGTAATAGGTATTCTGTTCCTGGGTTCTTGAACCCGAGATTCACTCTACCTACTTCATGTTGATAGTAATTGCTAGTGCCTTTAGGATACTAGTAACCTTTGCGATAGTCCTTGAAGTCCGTGGTATTTTCTTCTTCCAAATACCATGAACTACTTATGGCAGAAGTTCCTCGTTGAACTGAAATATCACAACAGGATTATTCTTGATGAGTTCTCCATTTTATATTGTGGCTCTGCCAGTTCTACCTTTCTGCATGGGTTATCCGGAAGAAATATGTTGAACTTCGTTCGACATGCTAATCCATGCATCCACAACTCAGAAAATCATATGTTCTTTTGAGTTGTCCCATCTTAGTTGTTTCCGACCCTCGCCTATCAATTGATAGTCAAGAGTATGCGTGCATTCGTTCGTCGATGCCTATTACCCTTGTGGTCCGCCAAGCCATTCTATTTCAGAATGAATAGGAGAAACAAACTCCAGAATCCCATCCATATCTAGGATTGGGTCAAAGCAATTGTATTCCGCAGATCAAAATGCCAATCCAGCTTTTGATTCTGTTCTACCCTGAAGTATTACCGTCCTTATGCCAGGATTTTCATGAGGATTGCACCGGCTCTTGTGAATTCTTGATGTAGTGACACTTCTCGCCATCATTATTCATCCCTCGGTTCCGTGTTGTCGCAACCGGAATGCCGACAGGTGAATCGTGATGTGTGAAATCAATACTGCTAGCAACTCTGTTGCTTGGTAGTTAAATGGACGATAACCTCATTCTTAGCATGTTGATTTTTGAATCGTCACCCTAAGACTGGTTGTGCCACCTAGTCCTTGTTCTCGGTGCACTCCTCGATCGATGAGTTAGGATTATTTCAAATCCTTGCTCTATTGATCATATCGTCTTGCCCTGAAAAGCAAGATTGTTCTCGAGCTTAGTAACATACCGGTGGTTCGTGACTTTCCAAATATCTTCTTGGAGGTGTTACCGGGTTGTCACCTGACCGCTATGTTGAGTTCGTGATCAAGTTGGTTTCTTGTGAACCACCTTATCTCCAAAAATCGGTGTTAGATATCCCTGAGCTAGTTGGTTAAGCTAGACAACAACTTGGAGAGTTGGAAGATAAAAGCTTGCCTGACTTAGTTCGTTCCAAAGGGATATTCTTGTGTAGGGTGTGCTGAAGAAAGATGATATCTTCATCGATTGGTCCTTGTGATCAGTTGTTGGACCTATTGTCTTATCAATCCTTTGATTTGAGTGTGGGTTATCGTCAAATCAAATTAGTACCAACGATGCTCGTAATGTTGTCTTATTCGTGGTTGATCCCTCGAGCATACACCATTACATCTTTGGTCTGACCAATGCTATCACCGTGTTCATTTAACTATGGAATTCCTTTTTAAAAGGAAACCTAGATGAATTGTTGTTGAGCCCATTGACAACATCCTTATCTCCTCCATGATTTTGTTGAACATTAAGCTAGTGTTGGAAACTTTTGAAAGCATTTGTTCATGCTAGCCCATGAAGCATATGTTCGGATGTAAGAAGTGACTTCCTCTAGTTCATGTGCATTTGATGCAAGTTGCCGCCGTGGACTCGAGAAAGTCAATGTTGCTTCCTCTGGAATCATCGCAAGTCAGTCATGCACACGTGCGAAGTATTCTGTGGTCTGGAGACTTGCAACCTTCATTCCATATGTGTATCCTAGCACACCAAGCCACTGACTGATTTGTTCAAGGAGAAGGAGTATCTTCATAAGAGCTAACCCGGGCTTAATCAAGAACTTTGATATCCTCGATGATGGTTCCCAACCAGAACTCGGTAGTGCTTTATTAAAAGACTACCATGTGGTCATGCTTGTCTGGGACAACATGTTCACATGTTTGTAGCAGAACCAGCTCATGTTTTGGAGCTTGCTATCATAGTTCATTTCCCGAGAATCTCGCAACGTCATCTCGTCGATTTGTGTTGCAAACTTTCATTTTTCTTCCCAGACTCGATGAGTCTGGAATATCCTGACACCAACCAGATCTGAATCTCAGGCAGATATGATGGTTGGAATATTTCCCAAGAATTATAATATTGGCCGCGCAATAACCGGTAAAGTGGATGTCGTGCCCAACACACCCAGCCGGAAGACCTGTTATTATAATATCTTGATTGATGAAGTTGGCCACCTCCCCATAGGGATTTCGTAGGATTTACTCCCTAGTTGCCCCTATGGATTTTGAGATCCCGAAGTCCGACCTTTTTACTTGATGTTCTAGATATCAAACCATATCTATGAATGGTTATGCTAGCACATCAAGGAGAACATTAGAAGCGGAGTGCTAAATGTCTCTCGGTCGATCGTCCAGATTTTGTTCCTTGGCTCGCTAAGGTGAAATCTGAGAAAGTGTTATCCTCCTTTGCATCTGCATCGTCCATCGCTATTCATCATGGTAGTATGTTGTGTTGTCAGCATCCTTGACACGGATGTTGGTAAAACCTTGATGATTATGGAATTGCTCAAGTTCTTGAGAGCACGCACAAGCGCTACGTGTTATCATCGGCTCTAACTAGGATTCCTCCCGTTTCCCCGGCAATGCTATGACCTTTCAAACAGTGAATTTACTCTCTATTGCTGGGTTCTTCCCCAGTTACCAGAATCATTCCCAGCATTTGCATTTTGTTCCTAGCTTGCACCGCCAATGTGCCATTCTACCATGGGTCTCTTCCACCTCCGGTGATAAGCAAATTCATCCATTACGTTGTCTTCAACAAGGTAATCCACATCATCCAAGTCCGAGTATGCCATTCTACCGACCCCCTCCAAATGATCGCTTGTGATTGCCTTAGGCTGGTATAAAGAGTCTCAATGATCTCTGAGTCAAAGGTAATTCTTTTTGCCACTTAAGGGGATATTTCTATGAGTCACCTTCCCTAAGGTGCATCGTTATGGTATTATGGAAACACAACTCCTCGCTACGTTGACAACCGTTCACCACCCTCTTAGGTGTGGAATTGTGGTCTACCTAGTGAACCTTCGTCATCTGCTTCACTCCATTCCTATGGATCTGTGCTTCGTCTCTCAGCTCAAGAGATGGCTCTATGTCTCATTCCCTGAGTTGTTCGGTCTTCTAGAAGATCGATCCTGCTAGAGTTTCCCTTTCCTCTCAATGTCATGTCAATTGGAGTTCTCAGAACAAGACGACAAGACAAAGATGGTGATCGAATCAACGTTCATTTGAAGTGCAACCTGGATCGTGAAGATTGTTCTAGTTTGCGTTTCCCCTTCATCTTACCCTACGCTTAAATCTCGAGACGAGATTCTTGTTTAGTGGGGGTGAGTTGTCACATCCCTAGCTTCAGGCATTGCTCTAGGTTAGCTAGTCATGTGTTGCATCATGTTTATTTCCTCTTAAACTTGAAATGAGGAAAGTGAAAGCCTCAGAAATCAAATTAAAAGAGGGGCAAGAACCCTTAAAATTGCATTCATTGTTTCCAACATGCTTTCATAAATGTTTGATAATTTTGGCAAGGCTTTGAAGACCAAACCAAAAATAGTGAACATTTATGTGGAATATTTTGGGCACTGAATTTAAATCATTATTGTATTTGAATCTGGGATTATATTCATAATATATGGGATATATTTTCGGATAACTTTGAAATGTTTTATGTGCTGTTGGAAAAGTCCATCTAGCAACATAAATTATTCAGAGGATATTTGGCACTGTTTTGAATTTGTTTAAATTTGAAAACAGTGGCAAATAAAAAAAGAAAAAAGAAAACAAAACAGAAGAAATAAAACAGAGACAGAAACTTACCTAACCTCACCTCCGGCCCAGCTTCTGTGTAGCCCAACCAGCCCAACACTGTTGGTCCAGCCCACCTCCCCCCCTTGTCCTCTTCTTCCTCTGCCAGTAGGCAGAGGCGAGGCGTGGCGCGCGCCCGAAGAGCTCCAGCCACCTCCTGCTTCGCCGTGGCAGCCTCCCCGACTCCCTCGCGACGCCACGGAGACGCCTCGACCCCCTCGACCGCCTCTCTCTTCCCCTGGACCCCGTTCCCTCCTCTGCTTCCCTCCCGCGCACACCACCGAGCGGAGCTCGCCGTCATCGTCGCCGTACCCATGGCCACCGGCCACCCCTAGCCTCGCCGACGCCCCAGGAAGCTCCGCCGGTCCTCCCTCTACCTCCCCACCAATCCACAGCCCTCCGGAAGCCCTGCATCGCCGCCATCGCCGTCGTCTTCTACCTCGGACCCGCCGGCCATCTTCGTCAAATTCGCCGGCTCCGGACCGTCCCCGACCTCGCCGAGCGTTCCCTCGTCATCCCCGTGAGTCCCTGCTACGTTTCCTCTCTCTCCCCGTTGGTTTTCCCGTGCAGTAGCCATGCTAGCCACCGTACCGAGCGCCGCCGTCCGCCATGGACGCCGGGCATGGCACTGACGTGCTGTTGCGGCCAGTCCGACGAGCCTAGCGTGCTCCTAGCTGCCCCAGGAGTCCGCATAGCCCCTCAGCCAGCCCCCTAGCGCTCCGTAACCTCGCTCCGCCCAAACCCAAGCTCCGGCAGCCGCCGCGGCCCCCACTCCGGCGAGCTCCGGCCACCCCGCGCCTCCCGCATGCCTCCTTTGGATGCGCGCAAGCAAGGGCAACCCTCTGGTGCCCTTGGCTTGGTCCAAAACCGCTCGCAGCGCCACTCCGGCGAGCTCCCGCCGCAGTTTTGGTCGTCGCCGGCCGAACTCCGGCGACTGCCGACGTGGCACGCCTAATTAGCACTAATGACGCCTAAACACCCCCCCCCCACAGCCACTGACAGTGGGCCCCGTAGTGGGTCAAAGCCCGGGTCAACGCGGGATTAGCCCCTGTGTCACTGACGTGTGGACCCCACACGTCAGGTTTGACCCGAGCCGGCCCCTGTTGACTTGCTGACGTCATGCCAACGTCATGCTGACGCAGTAATGCTTTCTGGATTTAATTTAATTCTGAAATTCCAGAAAAATGCCTAAAACTTCTAAAATTCATAGAAAATTAACCGTAACTCCAAATTAAATAATTTATATATGAAAAATTATCAGAAAAATTCAAGGAATCCATCTGTACCATTTTCATGCATGTTAGAACAACTTATAGCTGCTGTTTAGCACAAATCAATTAAAGGGCATTTATTTAATCACATATGGAGTTTGAATTTGAATTTTATATTCAAACCAACTTCATTTAATCTATTGCTAGTTGCATTAGCCCAAAACACATTCATTTTGCCATGTTATGATCATGCATCATATTGTGCATTGCATTGATTGTGTTCCTTTCTGTGTTGCCGGTATTTGTCCCCTCTCGATAGACATGATACCGATGATGTGATCGTTGACACTGATGAAGACTCAATGTTATCTTCAGAAGTGCCAGGCAAGCAAAACCCCCTTGTTCATTCCGATACAATCCTACTCTCTCGCTCCTGCTCTCTTTTACTGCATTAGGACAACAACGACATATCGTTACTTGCTGCGGTAGCTGAACCCCTTTAACCTTTGCATGACCTGTCATTCCACAGTAAATAGATGAAACCCACTAGCATGAGTAGGAGTTGTTTGAGCCCTGTTGTGCCTACTCATTCATGCTTGTTTGTCATGCCTGCTACTGCTTAGAGTTGAGTCAGGTCTAATTCATCGGGGATGAATCAGAGGTGTGTGAACATGTCCTACTGTGTGTGAGCTAAGTGTGTGAACACGATTTGTTAAAGGTAGCGGTGAGAGGCCATGTAGGAGTACATGGTGGGTTGTCTCATTGCAGCCGTCCTCAGGAACTGAGTTCTGTGTTTGTGATCCATGATTCAGCTACTACCACGCATTGGGCCCGAAACCAATGGACCCTCTCGGCTTCTTGATCACCCTTGTCCTCTGTCCAGGAGTTGCAAGTAGTTTCTGGTGTTTGTAGTATGCTGGAGGCCGTGCGCAGCGCTGACCGTAGGGGTGGGCTGTGATGCGGTAGGCACATGGCACGGTGTACCGGGCGCCCGTTTGGTGTCTCGGGAACCCTGTTCACATCGTTTGGGGCTGTGAGCGAAACTCCGGCCGGATCTCCTCATGGATGGAACCCGAATAGGCGATAAACCTGGACTAGAGACTCGAGTGTTTAGGCAGGCCGTGGCCGACACCCACGTTGGGCTTCCGCTTGAAGGTTGCCGAGTACATGTCGTGTAAACGGCGGTAAGTGGTGAGAGCGTGTGTGAAGAAGTACACCCCTGCAGGGTTAATATGATCTATTCGAATAGCCGTGTCCGCGGAAAAGGGACTTCTGGGTTGCTTATATCAGTTCATAGACAAGTGAAAGTGGATACTCTAAAATACGCAAGATAAGCGTGAGTGCTATGGATGGCGTTCTCGTAGGGAGACGGGAGCGGATCCATAGTGGTGTATTGATATGGTGAATATGTGGACTCGTGTGCGCCACCTCAAAAGAGTCGCTTGCAGTCATAGTTTAGGATAGCCACCGAGTCAAAGCTGGCTTGCTGCAGTTAAACCCCACTATCCCCTTGTTGAAAATGATGCATATGTAGTTAGTTCTGATGTAAGTCTTGCTGAGTACATTTGTACTCACGTTTGCCCCTTTTATGTTTTTGCAGAGAGACTTCGGTCTCACTAGTAGTTCCGCGTGGACTTCGACGTTTAGCTTGATACCTCAGCTACGATCTTGTGCCCTCGGCAGGATCTGATAGATAGTCAGGCTTCTCAGCCTTTTTCATTTATAGATGTCTGTACTCAGACATGATAGCTTCCGCGTGTGCTTTGACTTGTATGCTCTGAATGTTGGGTCGTGAGACCCCTGTTTGTAATATCTCGCTCCTCGGAGCCTAATGAGCAAAATACTTGAGTCGTAGAGTCATGTTGTGATGCCATGTTGTATTTGCACATATCGAGCATATTGTGTGTATGTTATTGAAATGCTTGGTATGTGTGGGATCTGACCATCTAGTTGTTTATCTTTAGTAGCCTCTCTTACGGGGAAATGTCTCCTAGTGTTTCCACCGAGCCATGGTAGCTTGCTACTGCTCCGGAGCACTTAGGCTGGCCGGCATGTGTCCTTCTTCGTTCCTGTGTCTGTCCCTTCGGGGAAATGTCACGCGATGAATACCGGAGTCCTGTTAGCCCGCTACAGCCCGGTTCACCGGAGTCCTGCTAGCCCAGTGCTACAGCCTGGATTCACTCGCTGATGACCGACGCGTTCGATGCTGGGTCATGGATGCCTGTCCCTGTAAGTCTGTGCCACTTGGATTTACGACTAGCCATGTCAGCCCGGGCTCCTTATCATATGGATGCTAGCGACACTGTCATATACGTGTGCCAAAAGGCGCAAACGGTCCCGGGCAAAGGTAAGGCGACACCCGTGGGAATACCGTGCGTGAGGCCGCAAAGTGATATGAGGTGTTACATGCTAGATCGATGTGGCATTGAGTCGGGGTCCTGACAATCATAGGCTAGCTCTTAGGGTTTAGCCTCTACGATCTCGTGGTAGATATACTCTTGTACTACTCATATCTTCAATATTAATCAAGCAGGAAGTAGGGTTTTACCTCCATCGAGAGGGCCCGAACCTGGGTAAACATTGTGTCCCTTGCTTCCTGTTACCATCAGCCTAAGACGCACAGATCGGGACCCCCTACCCGAGATCCGCCGGTTTTGACACCGACAGTCTCTACGTGGCGGCGAGCCCTCTTTTTTTTCCGCAGCCTTGGTTGTTGCTCCCTTGTTACAAGTAGTTCTCTACCTAGAGCTGTGCTCACCGGCCATGGCAACGACGGACGAAGAAGAAGCACTTATGAGGAGGAAAGGTAGAGTAATTTTCGGTTAGGTAGTTCCCCTTTTTATAACCTAAGTACTAGCACTAGTAGTACTAATACCTGCATAGTGGGAACACGTTCAGGTTTGGTACGTACTAGTAGGTGTGAGCAGGCTTTCGAATGTGATGGGAACAAGGTAAAGATTAATTGATGGTTTTGGTTTCGAGGCCCGAAACGGCTCCCGATGAGTTTAGCGGAACATAAATTTCAAGTACTACACTGCTCAAATGCGTAAATATTATGTTACTATCAAAAATTGGCACAAAATACGAAGGAGACCAATGGAAGTACTACTAGCAACCCACGATTTAACTACTCGCATGCGCGCAGTGGAGTAATAATGTCTTTCTTCCGCCCTCACGTCCACTCAATTTGCATGTGCTATATTAATTGACCATCAATGAAGTGAACGACTTTACACGCGTCAAATTATCACATGGGGTGGATCTTGGTACAAAATTGCGTCTGCCCGTGTACCCGCGTGTGCGTGCGAGGGAATGAGTGCGTGCGTGGCGTGCGTGCACATCTTCGCTTCGTGCATGTACCGTCAGTATGGCTCAGGGAGGACGAGTACATTCTTCTGGAACCAGCAGCACGTCACTGTGATCAATCCACGCAAGGAGGTCGCGACAACTCCTCCACATGTGCCACGTGGCTTCATGAACTGTAAGAGAGACACTATGTAGTGTGCCATTGGTATTCTAATTTACGTGTTTTGCACATACTCGAAGTACTAGTAAGGTACACATGCATTGCACGCATCAGGTTTTGCAACCAAATTATGAATAAATACCACACTATAGCATGTAAGCTCTAAGTCATATATGCGTGATGTAGCCCTTCGTTTAATTCTTATAGTTCATCTCATTCAAAATCAATTAGTTTTTATAAAAAAGCTAAGAACGCGTGAATAGGAAAAACATGGGATTATAGTGGAATGTCGTCTTGAATCCTACAGGATTGTACGAGTGTTTGATTGTGCATAGAAAAAACGTAGAATTCTTTCAAAGAGGTTTGAGTGGATGGGATGTTTCCTATGA
This sequence comes from Triticum dicoccoides, assembly GCF_002162155.2. Lineage (NCBI taxonomy): Eukaryota > Viridiplantae > Streptophyta > Magnoliopsida > Poales > Poaceae > Triticum > Triticum dicoccoides. The sequence goes on from NC_041387.1 coordinate 99,939,643, forward strand.
AATCTAGTGCAAATGAATCATATGGAAAAAATCCTATGGTTTACAATCCTACGAATCAAACAATCAAGATAGGAAAAATTCCTAATGATTAGAATCCTCCAAAATTCCTTTGAGAATCCTTTGAATCAAAGAAGCCCTTAATCTATTTTATGATTCATGGAATTGTGCATTGTAAAGAATAAAGTAAAAACAAATAATGGCAATTCAACTAGAAAAAAAGTTTGGGCAGTTATGATACGGAAGATTCTAGAACAAAAGAGAACCACTGTTGTTTTGGGGTTTGTGCATTATGCTTAAGTTCAACCATGGAGTCTGCTAGATTGTACATGTGGCAAAATCCGGTAGGGGGCTAGAAGATGGTGCGAGGGGCCGAGTGGAGGGAGACTATGAAGGAATGCACAAGCGCGAGATCGATATTTAGAGAGAGGGGGCGAACACGTGCGCTGTTGCACGCAGTGGCGGAGCCATGAAAAATAAATGAGCTAGGGGCCAAGCATTGCTAATCCTTTACGAGGAGGGTTAATTCATGAAATTAAACATTTTTTAGCAGCAATTGTCTAATGATCACATTCATATTAGCCTCGATATATAGTGATGTTAGGGGGGGCAAGGCCCTTAGTTCCCCCTGTCTTCGTCATTGTGCACGCGTCTGAGAGATGAAGTGGAAGGCATGGATCATGAGAGGGGGACGTTGGATATATAATTAATGTGGGTGTATTAGCTATTTATGTTAATCCTATATAGAGAGGTATAGATTGATCGATGTGGACGTGGGAAAGAGGGTGAGACCTCACTGGATATATCGATTGATCGGTTTGTGTGGAAAACTATGAAAGACCTAGCTATATACACACATACTTAGAGGAACATCGATCATTGCGCATGCACGCGTGACAGATAAAGAATGCCCGATATGATGGAGAGGGGGGTGTGTGTGGGTGTGTGCCTTCATGGGATACCGACCTGAAGAAAAAGATTGCATGCGTGCGATAGATAATGCCGACTGGTAGTGTGTGTGCATGCATGCACGGGAGAAAGTTAGTGGTACAATTATAAAGAGAAGACTACTGTGTGGGTGTAAAAGAATAGGTGAGGTCATAATCAATGTAAAGTTGAATTCAAATATTTGAATAAGAGATCCTGATGTTTGAAACCCATGCATGCATGAATATAATGGAGATCTGCGCAATGTGGTTTGGAAACGAGCATGTTGTAATGTATACACATTGAACAAGGTCAGACTGATTTGAATTTGAGATACCGATGGCAGACATCATTTGCCCACGTCGCATCCGTGCATGGACACACTATTCTAATTGGAGATGATGGGCGGCTTTCGCATCACATATCTATATCTATACCCCTATATATATATATATTATATTATATATATTTTTATATTGTGTGCGGGTAACTTTAACTTTGAAAGATGGTCGTTGGATGAGGCGAATCCGATGGTCCAAAGATGGCAAATTTGAGCACTATTGGCCATTGGATATCATCTGGATTCCACCAGATTTCGCCACATGTATAATCTAGAAGACTCCATGGTTGAACTTAAGCATAATGCACAAACATCAAAACACAAGCACTTCTTATTTGTTCTAGAATCTTCCGTATCATAATTGCCCAAATGTTTTTCTACATGATTTGCCATTATTTGTTTTTACTTTATGTCTTACAACGCACAACTCCATGAATCTTAAAATAGATTAGCTTTCTTAAAAACTAGATGATTTTGAATGAAATGAACTATAAGAATTAAACAAACATCTACATCATGCATATATGACTCAAAGCTTGCATGCTATAATGTGGTATTTATTCATAATTTGGTTGCCAAATCTCATGCGTGCAATGCACGTGTACCTTACTCTAGTCTAAATGGTGTTTGTGTGTGTGTTGTGCGTGTTGAGGTGCAAATTGTCTTTTTTGGGGTACACGTTAAGCTTGTTCTTCCGAAATTTCAAGCCGCGCCTTGTTATGCCGAAAATTGAAGCTAGCGTCTCTGTCTATCGTGCTGCGAAACTCCCGCCTCTTCAACCCGCGCCTTGTTAGCTCGAAATATTTAAGATATATCTTTGTCTCGTTGTGCTCCGACAACTCCCTCCATCTCAACCCGTGCCTTGCTATTCCGAAATTACAACGCACATGAAAACTCCCACCTCCTGTGAAATCCCGACATGTGAAATGCCCATGGTACCCCTGAACCGAAAGAACCGCCTCAAATCGGTGGGGGGTACTTTCGTAACTTACCCCACATTTCGGACAAGCGCGTCTCTAAGCCATGGTTCCCCACTGCCATCCCATCCGCCCACCCATTCGTACACCGATGCCACAAAAACCTGCGACGAAACCCCACACCCTGCTCCGTCCGCCACCCAGCCGGAGCCTCTTCCCCGACGACGTCGTCGACAGCAACACCTCGACGTCCCTCATCCATCTACTGGATGAGGATCCGTCGTCGATCTCATCATCCCGCCGGTTCAGCCACCCCGTCCTCCACCTCCAAGGAGCTGCCCCGACGTTCCCCTTGTCTTTCGCGCCACCTCCATTCCCACACCACCGTCTTCACCTGCACCACCGGAAGAGCATCACCATCACTATTTCCTCGGATGAAGTTGCGGCCTAATCGGCGCCACCAAAGAGGTTGTACACTAATCGCCGCATTTTCTTCTTGATTCGATCTCACGGTGCTGCCGGCGCTTGGTCCTGAGCCGACACGGCACGGCTCCATCCACGGCGGCGTCGCCGGCCACTTCTTCTATGGCGTCGCTCCCTCAGCGGCGACGTCCACATCAGTAGGAGCTGCTGCTGCTTTAGCTCTTGCTCGCGCTGCTGCTCTGCTCTTGCTCTCAGTCCCCTGCTTGGTCTGCTCTTGCTATTGCTCTTGCTCGCGCTGCTGCTCTCGCTCTTGCTCTTGCTTGCGATGCTGCTCCGATTTGGCTACACTTCAGTCGACTGAATCGACTTTTGGGTCAGTCGATTTTCAAGGGGTGGGCTCGCCGGGGTGAAGGAAGAACCAGCCGCAGCAGGGAGGGGGGCTCGCCGGAGAGGTACCCCACTATCTATCTTAGGGTTCAGGATGGGAGCGGTGGTCGCCGGTGGTGGCGGGGCGGTGGCGGGGCGGTG
>NC_041387.1:99943184-99954349 GCF_002162155.2 Triticum dicoccoides
ACCGGCGGTGGGGAGCGTTTTCGGGGCGGGCGGGGTGGCGCACCGCCGGCCGCGGGCGGCGGGGGGCTGCTGTTTGGCCGGTGGTGGCTAGCGGCTCAGGGGGGTGGAGGTTGAAGATGAACCGCAGGCCCTTGATTTCGTATCCAACGGCTGCAAAATTGACTGACCAGAGATGAAAAAGTCAGTCGACCGACGTGTAGCCTCACCTTGCTAGTGCATTCAGTTTCGACAGCAAAATTCAGTTTCGACAGCAAAATTCAGTTTCGATAGTTAGGTTCAGTTTCGATAGTTAAGTTCAGTTTCGACAGTTAAGTTCAGTTTCGACAGTTAAGTTCAGAGATGAGCGGCTGATGTATTTTACATCTAGCACTTTGTGGTCATGTATTTTACGTCATGTATTGGAGATGCTATTAGAATTCCACTCATGTTAACATTGTTCATTGTCTCTCTTGTCCTGCTTCAGCCTCGGCGTCGTACAACTCACCAGAGCTGCTCCAACGACGAAACCCTCCATCACAGCAGAGCAGTACCTCGGGCTCCATCTCGAGATGCCTAAGATCTTCTTCCCCTCCTCTGACAGCAAAGTCAGCCGGAGCATCCTCACCGGCCAACCCAATCATGCTGAGATCAACATGGCTTCGCCAAAGAGGTTGTACACTTGTTGCATCTTTTTTTACTATACATGTTATATATATTGTCCACTGAGCAGTCGTAGTAATGGGAAATACGATTATTTTATCCTACTATATGACAAGCAGTGAGGTATCAGACAACTTAGCTATCCGTGATGGACTCTCTTGAACGCCATTATTATTTATCTCTGCGCGTTTGAGCTGTGCATTTGTCGATGGGCCTGGGAGTTGAGCTAGTATGGCAGTGGCCTGGGTCCAAAGTAATAGAAGTAGCACAAAAACATTTTTTTAGTGTAGGATTTTCCTTGCTCAAGCCTGCCTACTAGAATCGCCAGTGCTTGAAAGGAAAAGTGAATGAAAAACATAGGAATTGGAAAGTTTCCTATGGTACTACTTTTCATGAATTTGGTGCAAAGCAATGGAGCAAAGGAAAACTGTAGGATTTGTTCCTTTAGTGTCTCCTTGAAAGAAAAACCATAGGAATTCTAATTTCCACTTCTCCTCCTTTTCATATTCCTATTCATCAAGCACGAGACTAAGAGATAGTAGCATAATAGCATTATAATCGTACATTTTCTTGTGGTTTGACTTAATCTCACCATGCTTTTTTGCATCCTGTGATCTTCCAATTGTTGTGAATCAAACACCCAGATTGACAGAAATCCTGTGTTTTTAAATTCTCTGTTTTGCACGTGCATTCCTATCATATTCCTGTCTATTTCCTATCCCTGCATTGTTAGAATCCTCAAATTCAAACAAGCCCTTACTCAATTACTTATGTTACAGATATGTGTCAAAGAAAACCTTGTGTGGTTTGTCCTGCTCCTGCGGCGCTATGTTCCACCCCAGCTCAGCTGCTCCAATGACGGAAGGGTTCACCACAGCAGGGATCCGCTCTTTACACTATCTTTCGCCGCCTCAGATCTTCTTCCCCGCCGCCGGCAGCCACGACAACTGCATTACCATCATCAACTGAGCACATGACCTTGAGGACTACACAGGTCCGCAAGAGAGGTCACACTCTTCCATGTCTGCTTACGTTATGCGTCGCTTAATATGATGACATGCTACATTATCATCGTGTTCACCTATTAGACTCCGAGTCAGGTCCAAACTAATGTTGAAACTTGAGTATTTAAATGGTTGTGGGGTACATATTGGGGCAGCAATCGGTACTATCTGTCTACTATCTGGTTAATCTCCGGTGTCTACTATGAGTTTCATGTTGAGTGCAAACAAACATTAAAGGAGCCATTATCTGTATTTTTTAACTAAAGCTATTATCTGCCTGCTATCATTGGTTTTGGGTCTATCCACAGTTTGCTACCATCACTCTAGATTTGTGCATGCACTCCTTACATAATCTCACTATGTTTTATTTCTATGCATGCCAGTTATTGTACACAATGGAACTGATCATGTAGAGCAAAAGAGACGAGCCTTGCGTGGCAATAAAATTTCATGCAGACGTCGTTCCATGGTGGGCGCAAAGGCAGCCCCCCTCCACCCATTTTGGATCGTAATCAAGAGGAAGATAACTGTTCTGAGGGGGATTCAGAAGGAGAAGACCACTCCTATTTACCCCATGAGGTCTTCGCTCTAACTTGGCATGCTGATGTTGGTAATATCATGCATATGGTGCCTTGCATTGCTTACTGTATACATTAAAGATGTCATCTGCTTAGTTTAGACATGCTTTGTGTCAATGCCATCTGTTTAGTTTCTTTATCGTATATGTGAATCATGCAATGCCATCTTGTCTAGCCAGGCATCATATATGTGAATTTTGCAATGCCACCCTGGTTAGCCATTCATCTTATATGTGAATTATATCATGCCATCATTTTTTTATTATGTGTTAAATTTGTCAACAATTTTAGTACATTCAATTACTCTTCCTGTGCATCAGCCATTCGGCACGGTCATGGAAAAATCTGGAGTGGAAACAAGGTCTTTAGAGCAGACAATGCTATTTGACGGAGCGCATGTCTTGCTGGTTACCGATAGCTCCTCAGAGGAGGATTCAGAGACAGATGACCAATCATATTTCCCCCTGAGGTGCATGCCCTAACTTGGCAGGGTTATGTTACTCATATCGTGCGTATGGTATCTTGCATTGCTATGTCATTTGCTTAGTTTAGACATGCTTTGTGTGAATGCCACCTGTTTAGTGTCTAATTACCATATATGGGAATTATGCAATGCCATCTTGTTGCAAGACATTATATATGTGAATGATGCAATGTTATCTTGTTGCAAGGCATTATGTATGTGAATTATGCAATGCCATGCTGTTTAGGCAAGCGTCATATATGTGAATTATATCATGCCATACTTTTTTTGTATTTCTCATTGCTTTTGTCGACAATGTTTGTATATTCAACTGCTCTTCCTATGCATCAGCCATTTGAATTGGTGATGGAGAAATCTGGAGTGAAAACAAGGTCTTCAGAGCAGACAATGCTACCTGCTGAAGCAGATATCTTGCTGGTTACAGATAGCTCTTCAGAGGAGGATTCAGAGGCAGATGACCAGTCCTATTATCCCCCTGAGGTGTATGCTCAAACTTGGCAGGGTTATATTACTCATATAATGCATATGTTGTATTGCAATGCTTAGTTTTTACATCATATACACAACATTGAATGCCATCTCCTTAGTTGACACATCATATATGCAATTGCTCTCTGCTCACTTCCTTAGTATATAGATCATATATTTGAATTATGTCATGCCATGATGTTTACATAGACAACATGTATCTGAATTATGGCATGCCAACCCATTTTCTAAAGACATAATATAGTTATATCATCTCATCCTGTTTACATAGTCATCATATTTTAAATTATGTCATTCTATCCGTGAATTATATCACGCCATCATGTTTCCATCGACGGCATGTTTGTGATTTATGGCATGCCAACCACTTTAATAGACACATCGTATAGTTATATCATGTCATCCTGTTTACATAGTCATCATATTTTGAAGTATGTCATTCTATCCTGTTTAGTTAGCCATCATACATATGAAATTGTGTCATGCTATCCTGTTTAATTAGCCATCATATATGTAAAATTATGTCCTGCTATTCTATTTGCTTAGACAACATAAATGTGAATTATTTCATGCCCTATTTTCTTCCCTACTATCCATTGCACCTGTCTATCTTACAATGTCTGTACATTCAATTACTTTTCTTATTTATCAGCCATTTCAATTGGAGGGAGTGATGGCAGTATCTGTGGGAGTAAAAACACGGTCTTCAGAAAAGATCGTGCTACCTGTCGATGCAGATAGAACCACGGTTGTACTTGCCCAAGAATCAGCCCCACCACACATAACCCACACTCATGCAGATTGTACCCCTACCCAGTTGGACAGAGAACCAGCTACACCCCTTCTAACCCCAACCCCAGCAGATAGACACCCAGTTCCCGTTGACACAGCACCGTCTCCACCACAGAGCACCCAAACACGAGCAGTTAGTAAGGCAACTGCAGTGCCCAAATCACGAGGACCACCACTCCGAACCCGAAGTCAACGCTTAAAGTAGTAGAAGAATTGTTCTCAGGTCAGGTTCCGTAGCTATGGTTCATACTACTTTGCTCTTGCATCACTGCATTTACTGATACCAACCAATTTCAAATTTGAAGGATGCAATTGAAACTCCAATGGCGCAACAGGTATGTTTTAAACCTGTTTCTTCAACGTGTTTGGCTGTTTGCTGTTGTAACTTGCTCTATGTTGATTTCAGTTTCAATTGAATAACCAGTTATGTTCTCATGCCATGCACATTACAAGTGTTGTTATTGCTGTGTAGTTTCCCACACTTATATTCTGTCTATGCTGCTTTGTCTTAAATAGATATGATTCGAACTGTATCTATCTTGATTTGGCAACATAAACTAGAATGATATAGACCATACAATGACCATACTACATAGATATATGTTTGTTTCATGTTGGTATCCTGTCCACCTTACTACTGAATTAGTTTACCGAAATGAGTTTCATTATACTACATTGTAAACCTGAGATGTGTTTGTTTGTTTCTCTTTTAGAACGCGGATAAAAAATTGGAGAAGAGTACCCTGTTATGCAATGGTAAAGGAAGTAATGCAGATAAGGTTCAAGATAGTGAGACATCCCTGTTGGTCTCCAAGAAAGCTGATAAAAACTATATTGAGGACACTCAGACAACCCCAAAGTCCTGTCTTGATGTAGTGTTCGAGTTACTGGCTACCACTGCTGGCACCAGCTCTTCGAACTCGTTGCCTGAATCAGTTCGTCTTCTTGAGTCTCAACTTCAAGTTGAAAGACATCGATCAGATGTTATGCGACAGGAAGCCAAAGGACTGATGAAGTCCCTGCAGAATTCAGATGCATACTTTCTGGTGCAACAACAAGCGCTGGAGGACTTAAGCGCCAAATAAGAGAAAGTTAATAAGCTTGCTAAGCATCTTGCCAGCATTATGGGTACCCAGGATATTGTTTCTTGAGCTCTTCTGAAGTGGTTTCAGTTCTGGACTTGTTTTGCTGCGGCGTTTATATGCTGCTGTGTTCCCTATATTTGCACTGGTGGCGAACTTTGATGCCCAGTGGATGTAATATGTGTAATAGCCGTGATAGCCTAGTGTAAGTTGCTTGCTTATTTATTTCCTTGTTGTCTTGTTTATTTGTTTGCTTGTAGTCAGTGCAGTTCTTTTTCTGCGGTTTGCTAGTGGCTGCAATAACCTATTTTTTAAAACTAGGCCACAATAACCATGGGCTAATATTTACTGTAGTGACACTGGGCCTCCTACGGGCCATAGAAACAGTGGGCCTTCTACGGGCCATAGAAACAATGGGCCTTCTACGGGCCGTAGAAACAATGGGCCTTCTGCGGGTCGTATCATCAATGGGCCTTATGCAGGCCGTATGATCAATTGGCCTTATACGGGCAGTATGATCGATTGGCCAAACATGGGCCAATAATAGGCCGCATAATGACCGTAAACGGGCTAGAGTTGGAATCGTCCGTTCATGGGCCGACCATAACAGGCCATCGTTAATAGGCCGTATTTCATGACGCTATGAAAACGGCCCAACGTGTTAATGGACCACAAACAGGCCGACTGTAACCACGGGCTGAATTTGGCCCATAAGCAGAAAATGACAATAACGGGCCGTAAGTAAACGAATGCTGGAAATGAGCCCAAGAATAAATGGGCTCTGAGAAGGCCGAAAGATAACATGGGCTGGAAACGGCCCAACAGAATAACGGGCCCTTAATGGGTATAAAGTGATACACTGTTCATTACGGGCCAGTTTCACCACGGGCCGTTAATGGGTGTAAAGTAATACACTGTTCATTATGGGCCAGTTTCACCACGGGCTGTTAATAGGCCAAGAGTTACATAGGGCCTCATATGGGCCGAAAGACATCATGGGCCATACATGGGCCAGAAGTGAAAACGGGCTGGAATCATATTGGATGGTCCAGATGACGCCATTGGGCCTAATTCAGATAGGGCGTAACGGGCCTTGGGTTAGCGGGCTGTAAATGGGCTATATGCGAACAGGCCATTAACATGCTTTACATGGGTCGGCCCGCCACCTTTTGACCAAGTCAAACGGGCCGGCCTTTTCACATGAATGGGCCTCTGTTGGGCCGTGCCACATGTCGACGTATCATAGGCGCCTTCTGTCCAATGAGTGGATGACATCTGTCCCAAGGGTGAGCCGACACGTGTTTCCTCCAGCCAATGATGATTTTACACGTGGAAAATCCCCATTGGTCGGGGCTGTTAACGGGTTATCGGATCCAAAACCCGACCCGATAGCTTAACGGCGTTCCGTTACGGTAGATGCCACGTGTCAGTCACCCTTGACGAAAGCACTTTTGTGACGCGCGATTTATCGTCATGGAAGTGGACACTTCCCTGATGATAATTTTGGTAATGTCATGGAACACTTCTACGACAGCACAGGTATGACTATCTTGATTTTGTCATAAATTTGTCATGGATGTACATGCATGACAAAAAACGCGACCTACTGTGACAAACACGTATCATCACGGAAGTGTATTTTTTTTGTAGTGCATGCTCCCGGCCAGCTCCTCGAGCTGCCCCACAGTGGGCGCCAACTGTCGTGGTGGGCGCACGACAGATGCCAAGGGATGGCTAAAGAGAGGAGGAGGCTCGAGGGCACTGGTGGACTCTAGATGCGGGGTTGGTATGAGCGAGCGCGGGACACAAGACATACCCAGGTTCGGGGCTCTCCGGAGAGATAACACCCCTAGTCCTGCCGAATGTAGTTTGATGTCCGACAATACAACATTGCTCCTAGAGCTGTATGGAGGAGGAAGGAGGGCTGGCCAAGGCTTAGGCTGCTCCTTCTCCCCGGGTGAATGTTACTGTGTTTGGTGGCTAGTTCCTCTCTTGCTTACTTCTGCTTCCTTTGCCCGTATGCGTGGGCTCCTGGGGGGTTTTATAGGCTAACCCCCCAGGGATACAATGGTAATGTTACAAGTCGGTGGGTCCGGGTTGTCGGCGTCCGAGGACCCAGGCTGGGACCCGCTAGGGGCCTGTGGTTCACCGGGTTCCCCTAGGTGCGGGCCTTGCGTGCCTAGGGGGACTGTGCGCCGTCTTGTCGATCGTCAGGGCGTGGCCGAGTCGAGTCGCGTACAATGGCGTTCCGTCAGGTCGCCGCTTGCTGTCGTCAGCGGTGATGGCAGGGGCACTGTAGCCACGCCGACCCTGGTCAGCGGGTAGGTGAGGGGCACTGTTGCCACGCTCTGGCTGACCAGAGGCATGGGCGGGGCACTGTTGCCTCGGTCATCAGTGGCTGAAGACTCGTCCCATCGTACGGCCTGGATGGGACGGGAGCTGACCCGTGGCTGGATTGCGGAGCACGCCACGGGTGGAGCTGGCTTGTTGAGGAAGCCTTGGTTGCGCCGGGCTCGGCTGTCTTGTACTAGTTGTTGAGGCCGAGTCGACGTGTCTTACCGGGTTGGAGAGTTTGGCCGGGTTGCGGGGCGTGGCCGGGTCGAGCGACCTGGCCAAGCACGTGCCGGCTTGAGGGGCGACGCCAGCCCCGTTGTTTTTGAAAAGGATCCGGGTTCCGTTGCCTGCTCGGGGTTCATCCCCCCGACACGGGGGTTCATCCCCCCGACACTAAATGGGAAGGACCATATATCATTGAAGAAGTTTATCGTTCCAGAGCGATCACGATCAACAATTCTGAAGGCACTAATCCGAGAGTGGTCAATGGACAAAGAATTAAGCATTATATCTCAGGTACACCTATTAATGTTGAAACTAACATTGTCCAAACTATGACACCGGAGGAATACATAAGATAGACATTCCAGAACACCCCGAAACCGTGAAAAAAGAACAAGTATGTGATACGGTAGGTAAACCAACTCTAAAAATTCCATAAAAATATTTTTTGTCTAGTTTGGAATATTAGAAAAAAAAAGAAACAACCGAGGGGACCCATGGGGTGCACATAAGGCACTAGGGCATGCCCACTCCCCGGGCACGCCCTGGTGGCTTGTGGGCCCCTCTTATGCCTTCCCGACTCCGTTTCTTCTGGAATACTTGTTTTGCAAGATAAAAAATCTTTATATATATTCCCAGATGTTTTGACCACCGCATCGTAGAAATATTCTTTGTTCTTGTTTCGTGCTATTTTTTTGGCAGATCTAGATCGCCATGGCTCCACCAAGTTCCTCCAAGGACAAGTTCTACGAGAAGGTCATCAACCCCTACTTACCAGAGGTGATGAAACACCCTCAAGCCATTGAGATGTGTGAGGGGGTGCTTCACATTCGGGATGTTCAAGGGCACAAGACAACCGGAAGCGTGGAGGCCAGGCTCAAAGCGGTGGAGCAAGAGATCTTCAAGTGCCAAGGGATGGTGGAACATGGACTCAGCACCAACCACTCCGTGATCACGGAATTCACCCGTGATCACAAGGTGGATGGGAAGGAGATTGGATACGCCATCTTCAAGAGCAATGATAGAATTAGCTATCTTCAGGCCCAAATCTATGATTTCCAAAATCAAAATTTCGAGTATGAGGCAAGATTTAAAGGTATGAGTTTAGCTGTAAATTTCAGGACACCGGGGACTCGCTCATCCTATTATGATGGGGAACCTATGCTATGGAAGCCGGAGGACAAATCCACTACCTCATCATCACTGAAGAAAGAAACTTGAGTACACGAGTATGGGCACTCCCCCTTGGCTTGTGCAAAGCTCGGGGGAGGTGCCCCGGTATCACATCACCATCACTTTTATTATCTTTACCTATCTTAGTTCGATCCTTAGTTATTTCGTGATTTAGTAGAATAAAAGTTTAGTATGATCTATTTCCGAGTGCTAGTTTCGTGACCTATCTATCTATGTAATCGAATTGCGAGTTATATAATAAAGAGTAGTTTGAATTTTGCTTCTATGTTTCAATCTTCGCAAAGAAATAATGAAAAAGATCATATGCTAATGACATGGAAAGTAATGACTTTACATAAATAAAAGTATAAATGGTATTTTTTTTAAAAGTTAACAAACATAGTATTAGTCAACGATGCAATTCATGAAAGATTAATAAGGGAAAAGAAGATTCACATATACTATCTTAGACATCTTTTTATGATTGTGAGCCCCCATTAAATATTCCATGTCAAATTGTTGACTTTGGACAAGCAAGACAATGTAATAAGTTATGTTTGCTAATATTCACATAAAATTTATATTGTTATGAAGCCTCTAACATGTGGTGTTTGCTCAATATCTTTGCTAGCCAAAAATCTGCACCAAGTAGAGATAATACTTGTGCATTCAAAACAATTAAACCCAGTTTCATGTTATGAGAGTCCAATGTATCTACCTATGAATTGAATAAGATCTTTCAAGTAAGTTGTCATCGGTGTATAAAGCAATAAAAATTGCTTCTAAATATGTATGATCTTTTATTGTAAGGAAAAATAAGTTTTGTACAATCTTGTGATGATAAAAAAATAAAAGCGACAAACTGCATAATAAAAGTTGCTATCACAATGGGCTATATAAAGTGACGTTCCTTTACACTAAGAACTTGCACATCCGACAATAAAAAGTGCATTATAACCTCTGCTTTCCTCTGCGAATGACCTATCCTTTACCTTTATGTATTTACTTTTTATGCAAGAGTCAATAGTGTTGTCCTTTTTCCTTTTTCCCTTTTGTCTTTTGCGAGCATCATGTGGTGGGAAAAGATCCAGGCATATATATCCGGTTGGAATATAACACCATTGGCTTTGCACGGGTTTCAATGTGCGGCTTTGATCATTTTTATATATCAAAGTATATGCGTTGGACATGTATAAATTGTACTGTATTATTTTTCTTGCGAAATATTTTTATTTCATATATGTCTAAAATAATTTTGTAGACATACAATACGTCAAAAAAAAGTAGACATACAATGAAAAATAATGACTGTCAATGTTGTGCGACGAAGACAGAAAAAGTCGAGCGCGCTTTACATGTTGGGCACGAGGGAGTATTAGGAAGCAGGGAGTATAATTTTATAGGCGTCATTTAATATCTAATTACTTTGTTTCAAACAAAGTGCCAAATTTAGTGATTGATTTTTCTTTCCCGCGTCATGCACACGCCTCTAATCTTTATGTGTTGGCTGATGTACCTAGACTCTACATGGAATCCTAATGATCTACACTGCCAACTAAACCAGGTGGGAGAATGCTTTAAAATAAGGCTTTTGTCGTCAACGTAAATAAAATGTTGTGACACAGACAAGGAAACGAATTATCAAAGTACTTTTTTATTTATTTCTTTTGTCAAAGTACTAGAGTTGTTACTTACGTTTTGGATTCAATTCTATCCATCCGTTTCAAAATAGTGTCAAAAACGTTTTTATATTTTAGAACGGAGGGAGTAGTTTTTTAAAGTCGTCATCCAAATTTTTTATTCATATGATACGCCTAAATAAATAATGTATTCATCATATAACCAAATTGATCAGATTATCTTATACTAAAAAATAAACACATCAAACATTGATAGTGCTATGATTTGATTGGTATCATCATTTATTTTGATATCTCCCATGACAACGCATGGGCATTCGGCTAGTAGCTATAGATTTCTCGATGTAGCAGACCATGAACTGTTTTTCTTAGGAAATTGACGAATATTTTTCTTGAATAACGGGAAAATGCCGAACTATTTTTTTGAGCGGTGGGAAAATGACGAACTATATCCGAGCAGCAATATCTGGGCCAGGCTATGGCTCATCCCTAGTAGACAGCTCGTTTCACAATTGATCTGGCCCATAATCTCTCTCTCTTTTCTTCCTCTCCGAAAATCATCATTCCCCCGCCCAAACCCCACTCCCCTTTTTCCCTCCAAAAAAATTCCCAATCCCCAACCTTCGCGAACCTTCTCGAAGCGCCAAGCGGAGCTGCCCGATGGCGGCGCCCCCACCGCCCTACCCTCCTGCCATCGCCGTCGACGAAGAAGACGACGTAAGCGCCGC
>NC_041387.1:99954689-99972098 GCF_002162155.2 Triticum dicoccoides
GATCGACAACGCCTGCGCCCTTGCCTCAGCCTCCACGACCGCCATGTCGACCTCAGCCCCGCCGCCGCCGCCCCAGCCCTCGGCCGCCCCGTCGTCGGGCCTCGCTCCCTCGGCCGCGGTGCCCTCCTTCCACGGGCCGTCCACGGGAGTCGCGCGGCAGTCGACACTCGACCGCTTCGTCGACTCATTCACCAGGAGGCAGGCTGCGAAGGATAGGCCGCTCCCTGCGCCGTCGGTTCCTGTGGAGGCAGCAGTGCCGCCTGGTGGTGGCGGGGCGCACTTTGTGGACCGTGGCGATGAGGGGTGCTCGCGGAAGGCGAGTGAGGAGAAGGTCGTGGACCGGCCACGCACTGCGGCGCTCGACCGCTTCGTCGACGCGTTCACCAAGAGGCAGGCTGCGAAGGAGAGGCCGCCCCCTGCACCGGCGGTTCCTGTGGCGGCAGCGGTGCCACCTGGTGGTGGCGGGGCGCACTTTGCGGTCCGTGGCGATGAGGGGTGCTTGCGTAGGGGGAGCGAGGAGGAGGTTGCGGAGGGGTCCTGCACCGTGGCGCTCGACCACGAGGCAGTGCAGACGTGGATCTATCCAAGTTAGTGCCCAGATTTCTCACTAACTTTTGGTCACTGACTTATGTTTTGATTTTGCTGTTGTTATATTCTTGCGTAGCATAACCAATGTGCATGTCAGCGTTTCTTTGAAATACATTCTGGACGATATGCTTATCAATGCACCTAAATTGTTCGTTTTGATTCCTCAACTAAAAGAAAAATAAATTGTTTTGGTGACTGTTGAAAGACCATTAGGCTGTATTATCTAATACTTCCCCGTTCCAAATTAGTTGAAGTTCTAGCTTTGTCCTAAGTCAAACTTCTTAAAGTTTGGCCAAGTCTATAAAAAATATGCTAATATCTATCTACAACATAAAAAACATATAGTACGAAAATATATTTCGTTAAGTTTCGATTCGACACCAAGAGGATTCCTGTGTGAATTGTATGAAATGAGATGAGTTGTTCCTAGAGATCATAAGTAAAATACCTTTTGTCTTAAGGTCCAGCTAATCATTTTAACTCAAGAATCATGTGCATTATGATTATGATTTCTTGACAGCCCTAGACGCAGGCAAAATCTGAAGCAACATTGGTGTGGTAGTGGTTTTGAGATTGAGAGCCAGATAAGCATAAATAAGTGTAGATAGATATCAAAATCGCTTGGTTGTTTGATTCTGTTGCTTTGCTTATGCAGCTTGCAAATAAGGCGTGAACCTTTTACTTTTGTTAGTTTGTAATATAGTTCAGTTGCCTGATTCAATTGCTTTATGCTGCTGGAATATAAGGGGCATACCTTTAATTTCCTCGCAAGAGCAACATTTTTTGTTGTTGTATGATCATAAATTCATAGCATTATTCTAGTATAACCATGATTAGATATGCATTGTAAAAGGTTGTGCTTGAATTGTGAATTGCTGATGTGCAGAATATTTACTTGTTCATCTAGACCTTTTGTTATTTATCCCTAGTCCTTACCGCACATTCTTGAACGTGTAGTAGTATCCACTTAGTTCCACGTGTGAACTCCTGTTAGATATAAAAATAGTGAAATAATTCCATTGAGTAAATCAGAAAATGGCCTTTGAAACCAGTGTTATAAAAATCAGCCTAGTTGCTTGGTGGATGCCTTAAGCTGCGATTTGGGCCTAATCGGTGAGCTGGGTACTGGGCTTCAGAGTTGTTTCCCAATAGGCATTAAGCAGTGAGATGAGCAGACTGCTGCTTGTTGAATTCTCACTGGCCAGAAGCAGTGAGCAAAATCAAGGGGAAAATAATAGCCACTGGTGGAAGGATAGTTGGTGTCTGTTTCCACACATCCTTCCTGCCAAGGTGACAAAGGATATTGTTGAAGTGGAGAAGGAAGGAAGCGGGAAAGGAGGGGGAGGTGTCGCGGCGGAGGTGATCACTTTGTGTGGATAGCTTATGGTACCCCATCTCCACAAACCAGCACGCCTGGCCACAGTTGGGCCTAACCGCCTAACAGTTCCTCTCCAGTCTCCTCTTCCTTTTCCACTCTCCTCTCTTCCAGTTGGCTGCTCTTCAAGGTCGTGTGTGCTTGGCTGCTGCTCCGGATGCTGGCTGCACTCAAGGCAGAAAGCTACCTTGTCCCTTCCTGAACATTGTCTGATACTCATGTCAAAGATTCCATTTTTTGTATGGCTCAGTTCTGCTATGAACATGTCTGCTTTATGAGCAGTCATAATATGATCTTTGTGATTCATTTGGCTTTTGTTCACATGATGCAGCTAATGTGGAAGTCCGAGAGTACCAACGATATATTGTCCAAAAGGCTTTGTTTACAAATACACTAGTAGCCCTTCCAACTGGACTTGGCAAAACTTTTATCGCAGCCGTGGTGATGTATAACTATTTTAGATGGTTTCCTGAAGGTAATATTTTGGTACCTAACTGGACACTGCATCTCCTGTGTTGTATTCCGTGAACTTTTGCAGAAGTAACTTTCTGACAGATTGCTGTTACTGATACATTGAATAGCTCAGGTAAAATAGTATTCACAGCCCCTTCGCGTCCTCTTGTCACTCAGCAAATTGAGGCATGTCATAATATAGTGGGTATACCGCAGGTATTAAAGCTTATATTTTTTGATATTCATGCTTGCCTGGTGTCAGATAAAGATTGACGCATTTTCTCTGCCGGTGCTGGAGATTAAATGAGTTTTACCTGTTTGCAGAAGTGGGCGATTGATATGAAAGGGAATCTAAGCCCTTCAACGAGATCAAGCTTGTGGAAGTCTAAACGAGTGTTCTTTGTCACTCCACAGATTCTTGAGAATGATATACAATCTGGTGATTTTCCTCAATGTTTCTAGTATTATATATTGATCTTTTGTAAGTTTTTCCCCATACGTTGTCATTTGTTTATGCAGATTTTCAAATGATAACCAAATATGGACCTCTGAAAGCAACCACATTTTCTGTTGTATAAAGAGACATAAAAAACAGTCACATTAGATTCTTCATCCAAATGGATTCAGGCACATAGTACACTAGTATTTTCTGTGTAATTACCATATACAAATATCCACACAGGGAAGCATCTCATAGCACATATACAGATAATTTTGTTGATTGCCCCAATTTTATGTTCGGTCTGACTACCACAGTACTATATTACTATAGTAGGTTTCTTAGTGATTTGTCAAATTCATGCTTCATACTTTTCTTGTCCACACTGACTGCTCTGCCGTTATTGCTTCAGTTGTTCGCTGAGCTGACATTATGAAGTTTGCTTTTAACAGGTATATGCATGGTGAAACAACTAGTTTGCTTGGTGATAGATGAAGCTCATAGAGCTTCGGGAAATCATGCTTACTGTGTTGCTGTTCGCCAGGCATGTTTTTATCTCCAAACATTTCATCATCTTATTTTGTTACCGTCATGCTTTCCTCCACTATCAAGCCCATTTGATTGATGATATCAGTCAACTAGTTGTATGAGTGCTTTTTTGCTGAAGCTTATTCAAATTTTAATTTTTTGCTATGCTGACAGTTGGTGGCAGCTGGTGTGCCGCTAAGAATTTTAGCTTTAACTGCGACACCAGGATGTGAGTCCATACATCACATAGAAGTACTTGTGCAAAGATGAAGACATTTTCTATTTTGTAAATCTTATCGTGGGCTTTTCATTCAGCAAAACAGCCAAATATCCAAGCTGTCATCAACAATTTATGCATCTCAGAGTTGATTCATCGTGATGGAAGTGATCTTGAAGTCAAACGATATGTTAACACACGTACAGTTGAACTCTTAAAGGTATGAACTTGGTAAATGGGCGGTATAGTGTTTTTATGTTCCATGAATTTTACTTGCTTCAATGCAGGTTCCTGTTGGCAGTGATACAACTCAAGTCAATGCTATGATTTTGGATCTTATAAATACACATGTTGTTCAGTTACGTGCTGCTGGGGTGATTGATAACAGGGATGCTGCAAATGTATGTTTGAGATTCTCTGTATACATCAATTATCATGATTACGATTATTTACTGCCCAACACTCACTTATAATTTGTTACTTCTATGCATTATTAATTGGTTACCTACTGTTGCCAGTGGAACCCACATCAGTTGCTTATTTTAAGGACGAAATTCAGCCAAGCACCTCCACCAAATATTCCTCTGGAAAAGAAAAAGGAAATTCATAAATCTTTTGCAGCTCTCGTGTCACTTTGTCATGTGAGTAAAATGCTTTGGAGCCATGGAATCAAGCCAGCACATGAGTCGATTAAAGCCAAGTTGAAAGAAGGGTATTGCCTACACACATTCCTGCTACATGATTTGAATTGTATGCAAAGAGTAATTCATAATTATGCCACTAACGAATTTCTTGAGCAATATTGTCTTGGGGATGGAAGAATCAATTACATGTAATATGTAATAGTTCACATTTATAATTTCTCTTGTTTATTGAAGGCACTCATGGAATTTTGCTTCAAAGAATCAAACCTTTTGGGATGCAATGAATATGATGCAGAAGATCTCATCTGAAGGCTTACCCAGTCCAAAGGTGCAGAAATTGGCAGAAGTGTTGGTTGATCACTTCCGTAAGCAACTCTTGATTTTCGTAATGGGGTGCATATTTTGTTGAGTTGGTTTTGATGATCAGTAGATGAATAATGCGGACTGTCCATTATAAGAATGTTAGCCATTCTCTAGTAGCCCAATCTGTAATCTTATGCTTGTACTTCCTCCGTTCAGGTTTATTAGCCCCCTCGAAATTCAAGCCTAAATTTGACCAGAATTGTACTAAAAAATAAGAGTTATATGCCAAAAAACGTATGTTTGATTTGTATTCCAAAGAAGTTTTCAGTGACATACTTTTGTGGCATTAACTCGTAATTTTCTCTACTCTTATAAAAATCCGAGTTGGTGATGATGGTATGCCTGCCATCTTGCAATATAGACTGTCTGATCTATATCTGACGGATAGAAAGCAAACTATGGCAATTTTGCAAAAAGATACCCGCACCCCTCTCCACATTTGCAGTTAAGGCCTTCACTCGTTCATCCTTATCTCCCACAACCTCATTGTTGAGCAATTAAAAAAGGAAGCCTCTGGAACAATCTGGCATGGTGGCCGCTGCCGGCGTCGTCCATCCCCATGCCTCCCCTCAGTCCGACCACCAATCACCACCATGCCCCACTCCTCTGCTCACCTTATCTCTCCTCTTTCTCGAGATATCATTAGTTTTTACACATGGGGTTACTCCTACATGGGTCAATCACAACAGGTGTTTTATAAAAAAATGCATCTTAATGTTCTGTGCAATGCACGGGTATCTTGCTAGTTTTAGTCAAATTTTGGGTCAAAGTTAGACTCAAAATTCGAGGTGACTTATTAACCCGGACGGAGGAAGTACAAGCATTACGCCTATGGAAATGATGCTGCTATATTTTCTTGCAAGTTGTAAGAATGGCAACTCTTTGTAGCATAGGAGAGCTATGTTTGTGAAACTTGGCTTCTCAATTACTGCATGTTATCACTTATCAAACATGTGATAGCAAGCGTGTGACTTGTTTGCTTTGAGTTGGCGCATATGATTGTGTTGTATCACTACTCAGATGTGATGTATTCGAAGATTCTTCTGTTTTAATTGCCTTCAATTGATTACCTTCATTAACTAACCCAGAGAAAATTTTACTAAGTTTGCTATGATCACTTTGGTACCGGTTATCCTATGCAGACAAAAATGATTCCAAGGACTCACGGGTGATTATCTTTTCAAATTTCCGGGAAAGTGTCAAGTAAGAACAATACCTCATGATGGTCCTTGTGGCTATCATATATATAGCCCTCTGCAGATCCTTTGTTCTAGATTGAAAAATTTACCTGTGCACTCTTTTTTGTGTGCGTGGTGTTATTGTGATTATTTGGTGTGTGCGCCTGCATGTGTGTATTTTAAAAAAATACATTTGTCACTATTCTATTTTTCAGAAATTTGGAAGTGCCATGTAAGAATCAAACCTCACAATACTTACTGTGCCTATTATGTAGCATTCTACACATGAATTGCTCTGTGCACAGTTATTTGTTGTTCTTTTTTCTGTGGTGTTTTTTTTTTCTGTCTGCTTGCATGTGTGTGTTGTAACTAAATCCCACCAAGCTGATATGTTCTTTTGTCCAATCTAGTCATATAAATTACAGTAAGCAAGAGGCACCACAGTTTTTGTTGGATTTATTTGCTACTGTATGTCTTGGCTGGGTATCAGAAACAATTTCTGCACTGGACTTCTGATGTTTTATGATTGTTGATTCAATTATCATGTGGGTTGAATGTGTCTTTGATTGCTTCCAAATGCAGTGAGATTCTCGGTTCATTAAGAGACAGTGGTGGCGGACTTTTCAGACCCGCACAGTTCATCGGTCAAAGCTCTACAGGTATGAGTGCATGACAGCGGGCTAAGTAGATAGAGTTACTTTATATATAAAATGGTGCATTACACTGGATAGATCAATCCATATGGTGGATTTACATTGCTTATCTTACCATTTTTGGGTTTTGCAGGTGACCGACTGAAGGGCCAGACACAGAAAATGCAACAAGCTATTTTACAGGTATCAGACAACGGCTGGTCATTCAAGATCTACCCCCCCATCCCACCCACCCAAATAATCCATGGCATGGTTGCAGAAATTTCGAGCTGGGGATTACAATATTTTGGTGGCAACATCAATTGGTGAGGAAGGTCTAGATATTATGGAGGTGGATCTTGTGATTTGTTTCGATGCCAATGTCTCTCCATTAAGGATGATCCAACGAATGGGAAGGACTGGGCGGAAGCACGAAGGACGAGTTGATATCCTTTTCTGATGACTGAAATAACCACGTCCAATAGTTGCATTTTGTAAGAGATGTTTTTACCTTAACTGCACAAACTGGTTTTGGCTTGTGAAGGACCAGAGCTGCAAGGGTACATGAAGAAACAAGGAAGTGCTCGGACAATGAAGAATCTTCTGCGTAAAGGGAACGCCTTTGAATACCATTCTAGTCCCAGGATGGTAATTCTGTTTGATCTGTTTGTAGGTAAAACTGTTTCTTCACTCTAGAGGTGCTAATTATGTTATCCCTTCTAACAGGTTCCACATGTCTATAGCCCAGAAGTTAAATATGTTAAATTATCAATAGAGAAGTATGTCCATTGCTCAAAGAAAAGGAAAGTTGATGTGAGTGGCACACCACACATTTTGAACAAAGTTTCAGAGGAAGATGGCCTATTGATTGCTCAGTACTTCAGTTCAAGCAAAGAAGATACTTGGAAACCATCTCTTGTTGCGTTCCCTAGTTTCCAGGTTTCTCCATGTGATATCTATAGAGTGCCTCATTCCTATCGAACTACAGATATGCTAATCGATACTATGCAACAACTTCAAGATGTTTCTTTCTCTAAAACTAAGGTACATCGAAGATTTGCGGAGATTTTTTCCTTATAAATTACTCCCTCCGTTCCTAAATGCAAGTCTTTTAGAGATTCCACTACAAACTACATACGGATGTATATTGACATATTTTAGAGTGTAGATTCACTCATTTTGCTCCGTATGTACTATGTAGTCCATAGTGGAATCTCTAAAAAGATTTATATTTAGGAACGGAGGGAGTAGAAATGAAACAGAAGTCCTAATATTGTTTCTGAATACTTATTCAGTGTGGAAGCCCTTTACAAGAACCTACTTATGTAGCAGCTTTTGAGGATCAGGCGTTGGAAGGTCATCACTTTTCTTCTGGAGAAGTGTCATTGAGTAAAAGTGCTAGTGTGCCAAGTTCACTGGTCAACAAATATCCTCTCCACTCATTCTTCAGTGGGGAATATGTAGCTGTGGATGTTAGAGGCTATGTTTCTATCACCTTTGTACCTGCCTTACCGAGGATATCTGAGTTCCATAAGGATACAAGGAATGTAAATTGGGAACATACAATCCAGAACAAGACTACTTCGAAATTGACGGCAGATGCCAGTGGGCAAATAACAGATAGCGTTTATTCGAGTAAATTGATCTTTGCTGGCAATGCATTAAATTCAGCTCCTCATTTCCCTGAATGTTGGGAGCAATGTAACCAAGCTGATGGCACACATGTACTTTCGCCCAGTACTCCATCTAAAACGGTTACAAGTCCAATAGAAAAATGGGACACACCATGCAATGCTAAACTAGCAAGCCCAGTTTTGTCAGGTCAGGAAGACATGGAACTTAGTCCTAGGTTAACACATTATATTGAAGAAGGAATTGTTCCTGAATCTCCAGTCCTTGAAGTAAGCCACGAACAATTAGAAATAGACAGTGCTGCTGATCTTGGTTTTCTTGCAAAGGTTAGTTCTTCAAAGTCACACATTCAGGGAGCTCAACACAATCGGCCAGAATGTAGTGATGGGCCACTAAGCTTTGCGAGAGAAGGTCAATTTCCTGCTGGTGTCACGGAACATCATGGTTCGTCAAGCGAGAAGAATATCCTAGTTCAGACTCAAGCAGAAACAGAAGAGCCAGTGTGTTCTTCAAAGGCAAAAATCTACTGCAGTCCTGCTGCTCATACCCCCACTGCAAATCTACTGTGTGATAGTATGTCTGATGATTGGCAGCCTAAGTCGGTAGGGAATACATCAGGATCAGTACAGCAATTACCGAAGTACAGAAGACTCCGCAAATGTGGTGACAAGATCAAACGAGTATCCTCATTGTCTTTGAATGAAAGATATAATGGATCTGTAGGAGAACAATGTGATCAGATGGAGCATGATGTTGGTGAGTTGAGCCTCTTTCCTTTGAAACTATCTATTTAATCTTGTTGCCAACTCAGTCATTTATCAGTACATACTTACTAACCTCTTGTTCACATCTCCCAAATCTTAACAAAAAAATTGTACCTTGATGTACTTTCGCATTTATTCTTAATCTAGGAAACAGAAGGAAGGCCAAGAGGCGTATGGATATATATATTGACGAGGAAGTCGAGTAAGATCACTGGAACCTTTCATTGAATGTTCTGATGCTGCTGAATAAACTAATGCTAAATCTATTTGCTAATAATTGCTTATCAATGTATATTGGTTTCTTGGTTTACTGTAATGGTAAGCATATTGTTTTTTATATTTTAACTTCCTTCCATTATTGCTTTAGAGTGTCTGAAGATGCTGACATTTCACCGGATGAGGATGATGATCGGGGTGAAGATAAATACGAAGATAGCTTTATTGATGACCAGACAACTCCTACTGGCCAATTCACTCAGAGTGAACAAGGTGGTGAATACAGTAACACTAACGACATGATGGCATTCTACAGGTATTAAAAGACGATCAGACTACTCTTCGCAATGGTGTTTATGTTTCTTGCTAAAATTATTTGTTTTGAGACCATTCTGTTTCCTGTCAATCTTTTCTGCCACCAAGAAGCACAATTGAACACTTGTGATTACAGTTCAACTCACTGTGTTGTTTAATTGCTGAAAATGAACATCACAGTTCTAATTTACAGTATTTTTGAAGAACTGTGAGTGGCTATGCAATTAGACATGTGTATCAGATTAGCTTGATAAAGGTACATACATAATTTAGATACCTAGAACACTATGTGCACACAATCTACATTAAGGTTTGTACACGGGATATATCATGCAAATCTGAAAACTGTGCCGACTCAATAATTCTTCACTGTAAGAACTAAGAAGCTTGTTCGCCGTCAATCATGTTGAAAACTGAGACCCAGATATATTAGCATAAAAATTGTACAACTGCTTTCATATTTTTGTTCTTGTGAAAAAGTTGCATATGCAACTGTGGAATTCATATTCCATTTGATGTTCTTGCAGACGATCACTACTTAGTCAGTCAACGGTAGTCCTGCCCTCTAGATACCAAGATGTCTCTGATAATTCTGTTTCCAGAGCTGGAAGTGCAAGCTGTTCATCAGGGAACTTGCACAATCCTATCGAGACTCCACAAGGGATTCCTCAAATATATGGTACCACTGACCCAAGTCCTATAGGTCACCAGCAAATGTCCCTGGAGAGAGACAGTTCGATAAAGGAGCAGGGTGAAGCAACTGTGGTCAATTGCGAATCAACCACCAAACCAGATAGCAGAAAGAGAAAACTAAGCTTCGAGCATGCCGCCTCAATCCCTGTCATAAACCTTGAACCGGAACCAGCACCACCTTCCTCACATGTTGCTACTGAAGTCGGTAATGACATATACTGGGACGATGCTTTCTTTGAGAACCTTGATTTTGATGCAATTGAAGCACAAGCGACCGAGCAACTTAGACTCCAGAAAGCACAATCAGCACAAAAACCAACGGAAACTAAGCGAGCATCTGATGTCAGCTTCACGCCTCCTTCGTTTGATCTTGGGATCTGATAGCCTCTGTTGGTGAATGGCCATTCAAAATATGTTGATGTGCTGTCTGCCGTGTCACCTGATCCTGTGGGGTCATGGTTCAGAACTGTACGATGGCAATGCCCTTTGCCTATCAGTCTGTTACCACTGACCATTTTTCGCCGAAGGATTGAACCTTTGCAGCACATGACAGACCAGCCTCAAGATATCCAGATGGACCCTGGCGTGTTGCTAGCAAGAATGCTTTGTGAGGTATGTATCGGTATAGCCCAAAGACCGGAAGGTGTCGAGAAATGGGTGGCAGCTATTTACCCTTCTGTACATAATTATACCGCCTTGTATAACAGCAGCCCCTATCTGTAAACAGTGTCTGATATAATACAAGCACCAGTTGGAAAAGCAGTTTTTTGAACGCTTAATCACGCAATAAGGGTTGGCTTGTGCTGTACCAAGTGATCTGCATGGATGGAAATTAGGTTGCAAGGCCGTACCAGCACACGCAATAAGGGTGAGTTGATTAATAGTGTGAGTGGCTGCTCCATTGGTGCCCAGTTGCTTTCTCCAAGCAAGGAAATTATCCCAAACCTGTCAATTCATTTGGTCAGTAGATAGTGTGCTCGCTTCAGTATGAAAGTGTGAACCCGGAGATGCCTGGCGCAGGTATTAAATCTGGACTCGCATTCTCCGGAACATCTCGCTCTCAAGAGAAAGATGTAGCATTAATTAGTGCAATCTATGCACATTGCAATCATTCTTTCTTCTACTCATTGCGTGTAATGCGACCCGATGGGTAGTAAGCAAACTTATAATCTCCGAGTAAAACTGCAAACTGTGTACAAATTATGATGTCTTTTTAATTTCTCTTTAGCTTTTGTTCAATACCTTGACTGAATTTAAATTACTCCCTCCGTTCCTAAATACTCCCTCTGTCTCATAATGTAGGACGTTTTTTGACACTACACTAGTGTCAAAAGACGTCTTACATTATGGGACGGAGGGAGTATAAGATATTTTAGCTTTTCTCCATTTTCTTAGATTTGTATGCATTTTAATGCTTATATTCACTCATTTTAATCTGTACGTAGCCTACATTGCAATATCTAAAACATCTTATAATTAGAAATGGAGGGAGTATATTATGCCACCTTGTTAAAAAAGTGAGTATATTGTATTATACCAACAGACAGTTAAGAAATTGCAAGATAAAATAACAATGTTTTCACAAGTCATTGAACAGACTTACTCCCTCCGTTCAGAATTACTTGTCGAAGAAATGAACATATCTAGATGTATTTTAGTTGTAGATACATCCATTTTTGTGACAAGTAATTCCGAACGGAGGGAGTACCATATATTGGTTGTTGAAGTTTTGAGATGCAATCAACGTTTGTGCACATATAGACCAAATATGACTATTCACCTAACTGCATCATCAAGATGATTGCAATATCCATCATCGCATATAAAAACACACTCTTATAGTGAAGTAAAGTAACAAAGAACACTCCTTTAATCAACAATTAGTCCCCAACACATACGTAGGCACTAAGAAACACTGGAGATGTGAGCATAACTGACATATATATGAATGTGTAATAATTGAGTTTTCTGGTGATGTAGTAGTATGAACACAAAGATTCTAGGGCACAACACACAGCAAGTGAAGAAAAAAAAAGGTTTCTTGATGGCGTACTCTCGAGAAAGTTCTTCCCAATGAATCGATATTACGTAAACACAATGCGGTGGCTGCGGCGATGTCTTTCTAATTATTTTATTTTATTTTCCGAGGTTTGAACGGATCAATGTGCATGTGTTTTCATGGCATAAGGTTGGTAGAGTAAAAATATTTACTGCAACTTTATTACAGGGCACATGGGATGCGTGACATCGAACATTTGGCCATGCTTAGTGACTAATTGCAGTTCCGTGGAAACCTTAAGCTTTAAGGTAAGATAAAAGCTTAGGGCATGTGCGAGGCACCCAGTTGTCCGTGAACCTGTTATAACGTGTCCACAGACACACTTCGTGTAACATTTAAGGGTATCTCCAATGCTGATATGTAAGTGGGGCATCCGCGGATGCTGGCCATCCAAAGCTAGATTTTTTCAGGAGAACATAGACCCAATTTTTCCTTTCTTTTGATTCCTTAGAATTTTTTTTTGTCTTTCTGGCGGTATCAAACAACCACCTAATATCTTATCCGCCTCTTTAGGAAAATGAATATCTCCGAAAAATATTTTGAGTTTCGTATGGTTTTTTTTCTCTTCACTTGGACCAGTCCGCCTAGTCGACTTCTTGTATTCTTTGTGAGTTGTGTATCCACTTGAATAATACTACGTCAAGTATCTTTAGGGATGAAGATTTGGGCAAGATATGAAGTTTCATTCCTATTTCTTTAAAAGTCCGCATACATCCGCAAGCTCAAAATAGTCGTATATCTAGTTTCAGTTTGGCTAAAAAATGTTCAAATACAACAAAAGTTCTAATTTAAATATCACAATCCAATAATGTTATCCTTTTTAACTGCCCGCAGATGCTTAATCAGATCTTTCTTCAGTTTCTTGATGCCGAATTTGTTAATGTATTTGAACAAACTCATCAAATATGACCGGATTCTGGTCTAGAAGTTCGATAGGATCACCCATGTTCTAAATTCAAGACCTACGCAACATCCTCACCCTCATCTTCGGTGATCTTGTTGTGCATAATCACACAACATATCACCGCCTTTCACAAGGTCTCCGGATCCCACAGTTTAGCAGGTTTAGGAACAACGGCAAAACGTGCCTGCAAAACTCCAAATCCCTCTCAATATCTTTTCTAGCCGCTTCTTGTTTTTAGGCAAAGTGAGACTTTTCCTGGCCAACTGGATCAGAGATGGTCTTGATAAAGGTAGCCCACAGAGGATAGATGCCATAACCAGATAGCAGCTCATGTTGTATTCATGCCATTTGAGAGTATAATGGCAAGGAGGAGCTTTTCCTTCAGCCAGCCTAGTAAACAATGATGATCGCTGCAGCACATTGATGTCATTGTGAAACCCGGGCATGCCAAATCCAAAGATCATGTGATGCAACTGCTTCAAGAATGATGATGTGCTTCTTAATAAGACCATGATACTGCCCTTGTAGAGCTTTTGGGTAGTTCTTTTATCTCCAATGCATGCAGTCAAGAGATCCAAACAAATCTGGCCACCCTCTTATTTCAGACATTGCCAAGTTCCTCTGGGTGTCTGCCATAGTTGGTTCTCTAGGGTACTGAGGTCCAAACACCGAGACCACATCAGTAGCAAATCTTACCATGGCATCTCCGCATGTACTCTCAGACATTCGTAGGTGTTCGTCCCATGAATCAGCGACTATCCCATATGCACGCAGTTCGGGCGTCCACTTCTGGTAACTAGAGAACCCAATCCTTCCCACACCATCCTTCTTCAAGATGAATTAGTCATTAATGGAGTGGACGCCATCAGAGATGAACGAAGACATTCTTTTGCATCCGAAAGCGGTGGCGAAAATTGTCAACGAATAGGGCACCAGAGGCAAAGTAGTCGTCCATCAATATCAAATGGCCGTGCACCCTGTTGCGATTGAGCACTTGATGTCCCTTGATCGATCTCTTAAAATTGAGAACACGATCTTCTGCACACTCCGCGTCTGTAAGGACCGCCTGCATCATTGTCCTCTCATCCATGTAGTCCTCCTCTTCTATTGAGCCGTCGAACGACTCAACAAAGTGCTCGTATATGTACTCCATATCCAAATCCATTTCATCAAAGAAGAAGGGACAAAAAAATTAGCACGGACATTTCACCGACTAGTTACCGGACATGGTGAGTTTCGTAGAAGGCAGATGGTACCTATGTGGCAGACGGAGTAGAGGTATGGAACAACAACGAGGGAGAAGCGACCTGGCGCCCGGGTGTAGTGCCGGAGGATATGGAGTCGTCAACTTCCGGCAAGGGTGTGGCGAGGCAGCTGGGGTGGTGGAGCAGTGGTGGAGGCAAGAGAGAAGGATGCAGAAAAAGATGGGAGGATGGATATGCGGTGTCCGGGAGGGGTTTTGGGTGGGCCGGAGGTGTCGATGTCCTACGTGGTTGCTGTCCGGACTCCCGCAAAGCCGCCCCCAAGTTTGTTTCGACTTTGCGGGAAAAGTGCGTCCGGACCAGTCGGCAGAGCGATACAAGCCCGTGTTGGATGGCTAAACACGTCCGGACCGTGCAATCTAGACGATTGCAGACGGTTTGAGGGTCTGCCTTGGAGATGCCCTAATTGCATATTTCATTTTCTCTCTAAATTCAATCAACCACGCATAATATATAGATTACGATGGGAATATATACATGATGACATTACAAATATATTTATTTAAACCACCAATTATTAATCGATTGTCACTACACTCATTGCCTTCGAAGAGACTTCCTTGGACACATCGGAGTCCGGCAAGCGAGTTGGTGAGGCCGTGAGGTGTGTGTGTGGGTGTGTGTGTGTGTGTGTGTGTGTGTGTGTGTGTGTGTGTGTTAAGGGAGACTGTCCATGAAGGGGAGGGGTCTGGTGTGAAACCGGGCTGGCGAGTAAGGTGTCCGACGGGGAAAGGAAAACAAAGAATGGGACCGGGCTGTCAGGCCGAAGTGACGAACAGTTAGCACTCACCTACTCCTTGACATGATTTGGTGTTGAACCGAGGGATTTCTAACCGTCCTAATTGAAATCAGAGAGCGCGTTGGAAGGCAAAAAAACGGTCCAAACTGTCCTGTTTAGACAAATAGGAACAGAATGGGGAGTCGTTGTAGATGCCCTTAGCTTGCATATTATTCATTCCAACTTCACCCTTCTATATTTAGCAGAACAAAATTTATGGCACATGCAAACTTAGGAACAACACTATGTAGTAATTAACCAAGATGATGCATGCACATACATAAATTAAGTACAAACGAGGCCATCCAGTACCAAGGTTACCAAATGGATAATGCCTACAATCTTTGCTCCAACCTACTCTAAAATAATCCTCATAGTGGTATTAGTACTATATGTACACATTGGTGCCGAATCATGTCCACCAGCCAACAATCTTGCAAGTTAGTGCAGGTGCCAAATAAGGTGAGGTAGGTAGGTTGGCCTTCTAGAAGCCAACAAACCAACATGACCAGATTTGGACTTGGAAAAGTGCAAGAGAGAAAAACAAAGGCATCGAAAGGCATCTCAAACTTAATTTGGTAGACTGGATAGTGTGCACCATTGGGTGAGCCATCGGTGTTACGCTCCTGGCAATTTGTCCTATAAGGGCATCTATCCGCAAATTTGCTCCCGCATCCGTCGATGGACAGGGGACCAGTCCGTGGACACAGATACGAGAGTCGGTAATCCAATGCTACCCGCATACATTTCAACCACTATTTAAACTAAACGGATAAAATTCATGCAAACACGGCGGATTTCATATAAACTGGAAGAAATTCATTACATTTTAGATAATTCACTTATAGTACCTCAAACATCCAACTGCATTTTCCAACTAAAAACTATACTGGACTAAGTTAAAACCAGTTTATGGCCGACACGGGTGGATATCCATTCCCACGACACGGATACCCTTAACTAGTATACGGCCGGCCACGACGGATCTCCATTATCTTCCCCATGTCCAGCAGCCCGCTCATCGAGACTGTCATGAGCCTCGGAGGTATATGCTTCAGCGCAAAGGGCCTCCGCTTTCCCATGTTTGGCTGCACCGCTCATTGGAGTGGCACCGTTGGGATATGCTTCAGCCGGAGGGGAAGGGTGCCCTTCACTTCCATGAAGCACGGATCAAGGTTGGGGTTTAGGGCGGGGAGGGGGGGATGGTAGCCTACGAACTGGGTAAGGCACCAACTGTGTACACCGGGGTCGCCTTGGCGGTGGCCTTCATGGGATCCAAGCGGCGACTGATACGTCTCCAATGTATCTATAATTTTTGATTGTTCCATGCTACTATATTATCTGTTTTGGTTGTTTTATATGCATTAATATGCTATTTTATATTATTTTTGGGACTAACCTATTAACCTAGGGCCTAGTGTCAGTTTCTGTTTTTTCCTTATTTTTGAGTTTTACAGAAAAGGAATATCAAACGGAGTTCAAACAGAATGAAACTTTACGATGATTTTTCTTGGACTAGAAGACACCTATGTGACTTGGAGAGAGGGCCAGAAGAGTCCCGAGGAGGCCACAAGCCTGCCAGGCGCGCCCGGGGGGGGGGGGGCTTGAGGGCTTGTGGGCCCCTCGGGTGTCCTCCAACCCTAATCTTTGCACTATAACTTTCAAAATATTCCCAAACCACCAGAAGCGTCCACCAAAATACTTTTCCGCCATCGCAAGCTTCTGTTCTCGTGAGATCCCATCTTGGGGCCTTTTCCGGCACTTCGTCAGAGGGGGATTCGATCACGGAGGGCATCTACATCAACCTTCACTACTGGAATCAGGATCTTTGCCGTCAGCTAGCTCTTTGCCGTCAGCTAGTTGACGGCAAAGAAGGTCTTTGCCCTCAGCTTAATAGAAGCTGACGGCAAAGACCATGTTTGCCATCAGCCAACTCTTTGCCGTCCGCTAGCGGACGACATAGAATCTTTGCCGTCCGCTGGAGGACGACAAAGAATGAGGGTGGCCCACTACCGAGTACCACCTAGCGAACACTTTCTTTGCCGTCCGCTAGCAGACGACAAAGAAAGTGGCCAAACTAACGTCCGTTAGCTAGGATCTTTGCCGTCTGCTAGCAGACGGCAAAGAACCGTGCCATAACTAAAATCCATCAACGCCTGCCCGCACCCCATCTCTCTGTCCCCTCTCTCTCTCTCCACCCGCGCCCAAGCCGCCGCCGCCTCGCGCCACCCCGCCCCCATGCCGCCGCCGCCCCGCGCCACCCCTGTCGCCGCGCCGCCCCAGCAGCCCCGATGACCCCCTTCCCCGCCCCGCGCCATCCCCGTCGTCGCGCCGCGCCGCCCCGGCCCGCCCCGTGCCCGAGCCGCCGC
>NC_041387.1:99972380-100016096 GCF_002162155.2 Triticum dicoccoides
TCCTCCACCACTGCGGCCGCCCCACCCCTCCGGCGCCCCTCCTCCACCCGGTGAGACCTCTTGTATTTTTTCTGTTTTTGTTTCTGTATTTTAAGTTTAGTTTAGGTTTACTTTTGGTTTGGTTTAGTTTAGGTTTACTTTAGTTTAGGTTTAGAGTAGAGAGCCTTATATTGCAGTGCAAGAATTGATTATGATAGCTCATCCAGACTTGGAAGTTCTTAGGGTCCGTGCGAATAGAACCTGATAGCTAGGTTGACTCTGCTACCTTGCTGATACACACCAGTAGCTCAAGATGTGTAGCCTGCTACTGAAATGTGGTGCTGGTGCACTGATGTGAAGCATGGTGTATAATCCAGCTGCTGATCACACCTGAGTATGTGGTCCTGGCAAGTGGCAACATCATTGTTGAGGTGTGTGTGTGCCTCAAACTCGTATGTTAGTTGCGTCTCCTGTGATCATAGTTGAGCAAGTATAAGATTGCAGTATGGTTATAATGTCTTACCCCAGCTTGCATTTACATACCTTTTCTGAAATAGGATCCTATGGTAATGTGATGTGGTACTTGTTCTGATTTGCATACAAAGTAAATTAATTTTAGGACACTATACTCTTAGTTTCTGATTTGAGGTATGTTTGTTTTCTTGGTGTGTGGCACCTAGAGCCACCTAATATATGGTGCAACTATGATTGTTGCCACAAGTATTCCAATGTGATCACACCACAAGGAACTATAGGTTTAGTTTTGGTTAAGAAGAAAGAAGAAAGATGAAAAGATTAAGAAGAAGAAGATAATTAAAGAGGAGGAAGAAGAAGTGTATTTTTCCCTATTTTTAGATAAGTATGCTCTTTTTTCAACATTTTCAGTTCTCTTTCACGTCTAAAGAAATCCCTAGTTTTGAAGGGTGTCAATTGCCATTGCCAACTAACCTACCAAATTAATTAAGTGTTGTTGATGTTGTTAAGCACAAGTGCATTGCTTTTTTTTTTCCTTAGTTTTCTTTCATGTCTAGAAACTTGGCTCTGTGTTTATAGATATGCTTCTAGATACTAATTGGTCTCTTCTGCTGCTTATTAGAGAGGCCGTCACCGCAGGCTCTGCTCTGCCACACCGGAGTACGAGTTGGATGCTTTCGAGTTCTTTAGTATCATACTTGGGACTTCCTCCAAGAGGCAGGTATATAAAAGGAGAAATCTACCCTTCACCCATCTCATTATGATAACTCTGCTGTTTGCTACATCACTCTTTGTCTCAAACTGTAGAGGCTGCTTGACACTTTTATGACGATGCTAGACGGCCATCGGCCAAAGAATGTGAAGCTGCGACAGGCCGGCAGCGGGCTTCGCAGGCTTTGGGATGTGGAGTTGGTGATCAGGTACGGCCACATGTACCTGTGTCGTGGCTGGGAGCAGTTCTACTGTGCCTACAATCTGCGGCACGAGTACTTCCTTCTCTTCAGGTACGACAACGATGCCATGCTCACCATGAAGGTATTCAACACAACTATGTGTCGCATGCCCTACCAGGACGATGATGATGCCAGTAAGTTCTGCCTATTCTTCCTCTACATTTTGCTTTGTCTCACATCGATTGTTAACGGTCATTGTTGCTTTTGGTCAGGTAATGGGAGCATCAGCAGCGACTCTGGCTGTAGCAAAAGCAGCAACGAGGATGATCCGGAATGGAGTGGGGAAGAAGAGGAGCAGAGTGGGGATGAGGAGGTGCAGGCTGACGATGGGCAACAGATGGTGGTGGCTGAGGATGACGTAGCGATGGTGGTGGCTGACGATGGGCAAGAGATGGTGGTGGCCGAGGATGACCTAGCGATGGTGCTACCTGAAGATGGCCTCGCGATGGTGGTGGTGCCTGACAATGACC
Organism: Triticum dicoccoides; assembly: GCF_002162155.2. Taxonomy (NCBI): domain Eukaryota; kingdom Viridiplantae; phylum Streptophyta; class Magnoliopsida; order Poales; family Poaceae; genus Triticum; species Triticum dicoccoides. The sequence goes on from NC_041387.1 coordinate 99,974,257, forward strand.
TGGCGATGGTGGTGGTGCCGGCGATCCCACAGCCGGGCGACATGACCATGCCAATTATGGTAGAATACTACATCCCACTGCCTCCACCGCCTCGCCGCTCTTGGCGCATCAGGATGAGGAAGGAGAAGGAGAAGAAGAATGAGGAGTGAACTATGTCAGGTATGTCAGATCTCCAGAATGATCTATATATACTTAGCTTTGTTTCCTCCAAAATGACATAAGTTAGCTCTAATATGCTAAGTTATCTCTAATATGCTTAGTTTCCTAGGTTTGCTCAATAATGACATACACTTGGCTTACTTGTGTAAAAAATGGCATAATTATGCTTAGTTAACTCAAAAATGGCATAATTAGTTAAGTTAGCTCCAAAATGACCCATAGCTCCAATATGATCCATTTTACCTAGGTTAGCTCCAAAATGACCAAGTTTACCTAGGTTAGCTCCAATTTGATCCATTTTAGCTAGGTTAGCTCCAAAATGACCAAGTTTAGGTTAGCTCCAATATGATCCATTTTAGCTAGGTTAGCTCTAAAATGACCAAGTTTACCTAGGTTAGCTCCAATATGATCCATTTTAGCTAGGTTAGCTCCAAAATGACCTAGTTTACCTAGGTTAGCTCCAAAATGACCAAGTTTACCTAGGTTAGCTCCAAAATGACCTAGTTTACCTAGGTTAGCTCCAAAATGACCAAGATGGCATAATATGCTTAGTTCACTCAAAGATGGCATAATTAGCTAGGTTAGCTCCATTTTACCTAAGTATGCTTACTTCTTATTCCAGTCTTCTTCTTCTTCATTTTCTTCTTCTTCATGTTCGTCTTCTTCTTCTAACTTTCTTGTTTCCCATTTTATAGATCTCATTTAATTCACAGAAGCTTGCATGGATGGAATGCTTCTTTTCTCTTTCTGCTTTTATTTTGTATCGATGAACTTGCATGGATGGAACTTGTTTTATGGATGGATGGATAATGGTGTTGGATGAACAATGTGAAACTTTTGTAATATGTATGGATGGAACTATGTGTTGGTTATGTATGTATATATGATGAAACTTGTGTGTTGGATATGTATTTTGTGAAATTTGTGTATTGAAATTTGTGTGTTGAAACTTGTGTGTTCAAATCGAATGAATTTAAGAAAAAACAGAAAAACAGGGGCTATACACGATCTTTGCCGTCTGCTGGCGGACGACAAAGATATTTGCCATCCGCCAGCAGACGACAAAGATGCCACGTGGCAGCTCCCTGTACAACCTGGGGGCTGTCCTATTTGGTTACTTTGTCGTCCGTTGGTTGACGACAAGGTGCAGTGGTCTTTGCCGTCCGCCAGCTGACGACAAAGCTCACCGTTAGCCCCCTAACGGCCAGACGTTGTCACGTGTGCCGTCCAGGACCTTTGCCGTCAGCCGGCTGATGGCAAAGACCATTTCATCTTTGCCATCCGCCAGCTGATGGCAAAGAAGCCTTTGTCGTAGCCTATTCAGCCGGACCTGTTGCCGTCAGCTGACAGACGGCAAAGGTCTTTGCTGTCCGCCATGGCGGACGACAAAGAAGCTAATTCCAGTAGTGCTTGCTGCCCTTCCGATGAAGCGTGAGTAGTTTACCATAGACCTATGGGTCCATAGGTAGTAAGTAGATGGCTTCTTCTCTCTCTTTGATCTTCAATACAATGTTCTCCACCATGTTCTTGGAGTTCTATTCGATGTAATACTTTTTGCGGTGTGTTTGTTGAGATTCGATGAATTGCGGATTTATGATCCGATTATTTATGAATATTATTTAAGTCTTCTCTGAACTCTTTTATGCATGATTAAATATCTTTGTATTTCTCTTCGAACTATCGATTTGGTTTGGCCAACTAGATTGGTTTTTCTTGCAATAGGAGAGGTGCTTAGTTTTGGGTTCAATCTTGCGGTGTCCTCACCCAATGACATAGTAGGGGTAGCGAGGCACATATTGAATTGTTGCCATCAAGGATAAAAAGATGGGTTTTTCATCATATTGCTTGAGTTTATCCCTCTACATCATGTCATCTTGCTTAAGGCGTTACTCCGTTCTTATGAATTTAATACTTTAGATGTATGCTGGATAGTGGTCGATGTGTGGAGTAATAGTAGTAGATGCAAGCCGGAGTCGGTCTACTTGTCACTGACGTGATGCCTATATTCATGATCATTGCCTTAGACATCGTCATAACTTTGCGCTTTTCTATAAATTGCTCAACAGTAATTTGTTCACCCACCGTATGCTATCTTCAAGAGAGAAGCCTCTAGTGAAACCTATGGCCCCCGGGTCTATTTTCCATCATACATTTTTAGATATATAAACCAAAAAACCCCAAAATACCTTGCTGCAATTTATTTAGATTTATTTTAGTTTGCTCTTTTATTTATCTTTTATACCTATATTAGATCTCACTCTTGTTCGAGACCGTGAAGGGATTGACAACCCCTTTTTCACGTTGAGTGCAAATGTTTGTTAGTTTGTGCAGGTGCATAGATTGGAGACTTGCTTGTGCCTCCTACTGGATTGATACCTTTGTTCTTAACTGAGGGAAATACTTATCTCTACTTTGCTGCATCACCCTTTCCTCTTCAAGGGAAACATCAACGCAAGCTCAAGAAGTAGTAGGAAGAATTTCTGGCGCCGTTGCCGGGGAGGTTCTACATCAAGCCTACCAAGTACCCATCATAAACTCTCATCTCTTGCATTACATTATTTGACATTTGCCTCTAGTTTTCCTCTCCCCCACTTCTAAAACATTTTCAGAAAAACACAAAAATATTTGCCTTTTTATTCGCCCTTCTTTGGTTCGTCTTTTTTGTTTGCTTTTCATTTGCTCGTTGAAAGTGCAACCATACCCTTACGTCAAGTTTTGATGTTGTTGACAATATACACATAGGGGACTAACTATGTTTGTCAAGTGAATCTCAGGTTTTAGTCCCTGAATGACAAAGGTGTGTGTGGATCTTGAACATATGGTGTTGATTTTACTCAAGGAAGAACTATCAAAAGATTGTATATTTGTTTGTTCTTGAGTATAGGATCCCACACTATTTAGAGGGGATCGGTAGGTGAGGGGTCCTGGATTAGGGGGTGTCCGAATGGCCGGACTATGACCTTTGGCCGGACTCCCGGACTATGAAGATACAAGATTGAAGACTTCGTCCCGTGTCCGGATAGGACTTTCCTTGGCGTGGAAGGCAAGCTTGGCGATACGATATGTAGATCTCCTCCCATTGTAACCGACTCTGTGTAACCCTAGCCCTCTCCGGTGTCTATATAAACCAGAGAGGTTTAGTCTGTAGGACGAACAACAATCATACCATAGGCTAGCTTCTAGGGTTTAGCCTCTCTGATCTCGTGGTAGATCAACTCTTGTACTACCCATATCATCAATATTAATCAAGCAGGAGTAGGGTTTTACCTCCATCGAGAGGGCCCGAACCTGGGTAAAAACATCGTGTCCCTTGTCTCCTGTTACCATCCGCCTAGACGCACAGTTCGGGACCCCCTACCCGAGATCCACCGATTTTGACACCGACATTGGTGCTTTCATTGAGAGTTCCTTTGTGTCGTCACCTTCAGGCCCGATGGCTTCTTCGATCATCAACCACGACACAGTCCAGGGTGAGACTTTTCTCCCCCGACAGATCTTCGTATTCGGCGGCTTTGCATTGCGGGCCAATTCACTTGGCCATCTGGAGCAGATCGAAAGCTACGCCCCTGGCCATCAGGTCAGATTTGGAAGTTTAAACTACACGGCTGACGTCTGTGGAGACTTGATCTTCGACAGATTCGAGCCACAGCCGAGCGCGCCGCACTGTCACGATGGGCATGATCTAGCTCTGCCGCTGGACAGCCCCCAAAGTGCCGCTCAGGTGTCCGCTCTGACCCTTAGCTCGGAGCCGACTATGCCGGTCGAGGACTAGTGGCTGGACGCCGCCTCGAGGGCTGCAATCTCTACGGCGATCGAGCCGAACACCAATCTTGTCCTTCACGAAGCTCGTGACTCCAGGGTGCCAGACTCCGTTCTGGACTCCGAATCTTCCGCACCCCTCCCAATCGAACCCAATTGGGCTCCGATCATGGAGTTCACCGCCGCAGACATCTTTCAACACTCGCCCTTTGGCGACATCCTGAATTCACTAAAGTCTCTCTCTTCATCAGGAGAGCCCTGGACGGACTATGGTCAGCAAGGTTGGGATGCGGACAACAAAGAAATTCGAAACCCACCCACCACCCACTTCGTAGCCACTGTCGACGATTTAACCGACATGCTCGACTTCGACTCCGAAGACATCGACGGTATGGACGCCGATGAAGGAGACGACCAAGAACCAGCGCCTATAGGGCACTGGAAAGCCACCTCGTCATACGAGATATACATGGTGGACACCCCAAAAGAAGGGGATGGCGATGGAACAACGGAGGATGACCCCTCCAAGAAACAGCCTAAGCGCTGGCGTCAGCGGCGCCGCTCTAAATCCCGCCAAAGCAAAAACGGCGAGTCCGACACCGGAGACAATAACACCCCGGATAGTGCCGAAGACAACCCCCTCCAGCAGGATTCAGCGCAGGAGGATGGAGAAGCCAACCCTCATGAGAGAGCGGCAGACAGAGAGGTCGAGGACGATAATTACATGCCTCCCTCCGAAGACGAAGCAAGACTCGACGACGACGAATTTGTCGTGCCTGAGGACCCCGTCGAACAAGAGCGTTTCAAACGCAGGCTCATGGCCACGACAAGCAGCCTCAAGAGAAAACAGCAGCAGCTTAGAGTTGACCAAGACTTGCTAGCCGACAGATGGACGGAAGTCCTCACTGCCGAAGAGTACAAACTCGAACGCCCCTCCAAGAGCTACCCAAAGCGCAGGCTGCTACCCCAACTAGAGGAGGAAGCAACTAAACCTACATCACCAGTGTATGATGCGGCCGATCGGCCACCCCGTGGCCGCGACAGAGAGGCCTTTCGGCCCTCAACTCAAGCCGCACCCCGGCGCCGCTCAAAAAGTACCAAGGCACAGGGAAACACGCCAAACCTGCGAGACATATTGGAGGACAAGGCAAGGCAAACAAGATCAATCTACGGATCGCGTGGGCGCCCCACGACACGTGACGATAACCGTCACGCCAGATATGGCAAATACAGCCAGGCCGAACACAACAAACAAAGCTCATCCGAGCTACGTCGCGATATAGCCCAGTATAGAGGCGCCACACACCCACTATGCTTCACAGATGAAGTAATGAATCATCAAATCCCCGAGGGTTTTAAACCCGTAAACATCGAATCATACGATGGCACAACAGATCCTGCGGTATAGATCGAGGATTATCTCCTTCATATCCACATGGCCCGTGGTGATGATCTACACACTATCAAATACCTCTCACTCAAGCTTAAAGGACCGGCTAGGCATTGGCTTAACAGCTTGCCAGCAGAGTCAATTGGTTGCTGGGAGGACCTGGAATCCGCATTCCTTGACAATTTCCATGGCACTTATGTGCGACCACCAGACGCCGATGACCTAAGCCACATAATTCAGCAGCCATAGGAATCGGCCAGACAATTCTGGACACGGTTCCTAACCAAGAAAAATCAAATAGTCGACTGTCCGGACACAGAGGCCCTCGCAGCCTTCAAGCATAACATCCGAGATGAATGGCTTGCACAGCACCTAGGACAGGAAAAGCCGAAATCCATGGCAGCCCTCACGACACTCATGACCCTCTTTTGCGCGGGAGAAGACAGCTGGCTAGCTCGTAGCAATAACATGACCAAGAGCCCTGGTAATTCAGATACCAAGGACAACAATGGCAGGTTGCGTCGCAACAAGCACAAGCACCGCATTAATGACGACAACACTGACGATACGGCAGTTAATGCCGGATTCAGAGGCTCTAAACCCGGTCAGCGGAAAAAGCCATTCAAAAGAAATACTCCGGGCCCATCCAGTTTAGACCGGATACTTGATCGCTCGTGCCAGATACACGGCACCCCCGAACAACCAGCCAATCACACCAATAGGGATTGTTGGGTGTTCAAGCAGGCAGGCAAGTTAAGAGCCGAAAACAGAGACAAGGGGCTGCATAGCGATGACGAGGAGGAGCCCCGGCCGCTGAACAATAGAGGACAGAAGGGCTTTCCCCCACAAGTGCGGACGGTGAACATGATATACGCAACGCACATCCCCAAAAGGGAATGGAAGCGTGCGCTCAGGGACGTATATGCGTTGGAGCCAGTCGCCCCAAAGTTCAACCCATGGTCCTCTTGCCCGATCACTTTTGATCGAATGGACCACCCTACTAGCATTCGTCACGACGAATTCGCCGCATTGGTCCTAGACCCAATCATTGACGGGTTTCACCTCACTAGAGTCCTCATGGACGGCGGCAGCAGCCTGAACCTGCTTTATCAGGATACAGTGCAGAAAATGGGCATAGATCCCTCAAGGATTAAACCCACAAAGACGACCTTTAAAGGCGTCATACCAGGTGTAGAGGCCAGTTGTACAGGCTCAGTTACACTCGAAAGTGGTCTTCGGATCCCCGGATAATTTCCGAAGCGAGGAGTTAATCTTCGACATAGTCCCGTTCCGCAGTGGCTATCACGCCCTGCTCGGACAAACCACATTTGCAAAGTTCAATGCGGTGCCGCACTACGCATATCTCAAGCTCAAGATGCCAGGCCCTCGTGGAGTCATTACGGTTAATGGAAACACCGGACGCTCTCTTCGAACAGAGGAGCACATGGTGGCCCTCGCGGCGGAAGTACAAAGTAGCCTCTCAAGGCAATTCTCCAGTCCGGCTGTTAAGCGTCCGGACACCGTCAAGCGCGCCCAGAGTAACCTACAACAAGACCGTCTGGCACGTTCCGAGCTAGCATAGCAGTGCGGCCCCAACCCCAGCCCTCGCGAGATTGTGAAACCAGTACCACGCGTACATAATTACGCTCTGGAAATACCATGGGCATAAGGGGAGGGGCACAACCACGGCATGCCCAGAATGCGGCTTAACCGCACTAGGGGCTCCCGATTTTTGTGATTTTTTTACTTTCAGGACTCCACTATTCGGAAGACCTGTTCGGCAGTACAATCGCCGAACACATGATGCAACAGCCAGGGAGACAGCAAGCCACGTCGAACGTCGAGGTGGTCTCTATAACGAGCTAAATACCTGTCTTACCTAAAGTCTCGCAGCTTGCCCCGGGAGGGGGACATGTCAAATAATCCCATCTCTTGCTTATCGCACTATTTGTATCGTTCTGCTATCATAGCAGCCCTTTCATAAACAATATATAGCTCTTGTCTATTATTGCATTTGTTTCTTACATATGTTCAGTTTTGACATTATGCAACCGTACACTTTGGTACGGCTAATACACTAGGGGCTTAAGTTCCCCAAAATACGGTGTGAGAAGACCGAACACTCTCATGAGTGCGGCACCCCGAACTTATAGCATTATATGCATCGGCTCCGAATCATGTCTTGGGTCAATAGTTGGGTTTGCCCGGCTCCCATGTTTTGGTACCTTACGTTCCGCTATATCGGCTAAGGTAGCGCTGGGAGAACTACTGCGATTGTGCCCCAGTTGAGAAGGGTTAACACCTCAATAGATAAAGCTAAAACTGACCGTCATGATAGGGCGAGAGCCGGTCCCTGTTCCCAAGGTTTTTCGGGTCCTTAAAGACTTATGCCGCTTAGAGCGAGGAGCTGGCTTTGTCCGGCCTAGGCATGGATAGCGCCCCGAACTCGGTCTTCCGAATACTAGGGGCTTCGCCGAAATTTAAAATTATAGAATTCTATGGCTAAGTGAGAGTGATAAAGCATTATAAGTCCGATTGCCTTGTTCGTTGTGCTGAGCGCCTCCCTCGACGGACCCAAGAATGGGAACAAGAGCGCTCAGGTTTATCCCAAACACCCCAGCACTCGTGGCATGGGGGTAGAATGTTGGGTTTCGTAGTAATTTCAAAAATTTTCCTACGCACACGCAAGATCATGTGATGCATAGCAACGAGGGGAGAGTATTGTCTACGTACCCAACGCAGACCGACTGCGGAAGCGATGACACGACGTAGAGGAAGTAGTCGTACGTATTCTCGATCCAACCGATCAAGCACCGAAACTACGGCACCTCCGAGTTCGAGCACACGTTCAGCTCGATGACGATCCCCGGACTCCGATCCAGCAAAGTGTCGGGGAAGAGTTTCGTCAGCACGACGGCGTGGTGACGATCTTGATGAACTACAGCAGCAGGGCTTCGCCTAAACTCCGCTACATTATTATCGAGGAATATGGTGGCAGGGGGCACCGCACACGGCTAAGGAATAGATCACGTGGATCAACTTGTGTCAACTTGTGTGTTTAGAGGTGCCCCTGCCTCCGTATATAAAGGAGGAGAGGAGGGGAGGCTGGCCGGCCAAGGGGGGGAGGCGCAGGAGAGTCCTACTCCCTCTGGGAGTAGGATTCGCCCTCCAATCCTAGTCCAACTAGGATTCCTCGGAGGGGAAAAGAGGAGGAGGGGGCCGGCCACCTCTCCTAGTCCTAATAGGACTAGGGGAAGGGGGGGGGGGCGCAGCCCATCTAGGGCAGCCCCTTCTCTTTTCCACTAAGGCCCACTATGGCCCAAATAGCTCCCGGGGGGTTCCGGTAACCCTCTCGGTATTCCGGTAAAATCCCGATTTCACCCGGAACACTTCCGATATCCAAATATAGGCTTCCAATATATCAATCTTTACGTCTCGACCATTTCGAGACTCCTCGTCATGTCCGTGATCACATCCAGGACTCCGAACAACCTTCGGTACATCAAAATGCATAAACTCATAATATAACTGTCATCGTAACCTTAAGCGTGCGGACCCTACAGGTTCGAGAACAATGTAGACATGACCGAGACACGTCTCCGGTCAATAACCAATAGCGGGACCTGGATGCCCATATTGGCTCCTACATATTCTACGAAGATCTTTATCGGTCAGACCGCATAACAACATACGTTGTTCCCTTTGTCATCGGTATGTTACTTGCCCGAGATTCGATCGTCGGTATCCAATACCTAGTTCAATCTCGTTACCGGCAAGTCTCTTTACTCGTTCCGTAATACATCATCTCACAACTAACATATTAGTTGTAATGCTTGCAAGGCTTATGTGATGTGTATTACCGAGAGGGCCCAGAGATACCTCTCCGACAATCGGAGTGACAAATTCTAATCTCGAAATACGCCAACCCAACATCGACCATTGGAGACACCTGTAGTACTCCTTTATAATCACCCAGTTACGTTGTGACGTTTGGTAGTACCCAAAGTGTTCCTCCGGTAAACGGGAGTTGCATAATCTCATAGTCATAGGAACATGTATAAGTCATGAAGAAAGCAATAGCAACATACTAAACGATCGGGTGCTAAGCTAATGGAATGGGTCATGTCAATCAGATCATTCTACTAATGATGTGACCTCGTTAATCAAATAACAACTCATTGTTCATGGTTAGGAAACATAACCATCTTTGATTAACGAGCTAGTCAAGTAGAGGCATACTAGTGACACTTTATTTGTCTATGTATTCACACATGTATTATGTTTCCGGTAAATACAATTCTAGCATGAATAATAAACATTTATCATGATTATAAGGAAATAAATAATAACTTTATTATTGCCTCTAGGGCATATTTCCTTCAGTCTCCCACTTGCACTAGAGTCAATAATCTAGATTACACTGTAATGATTCTAACACCCGTGGAGCCTTGGTGCTGATCATGTTTTGCTCGTGGAAGAGGCTTAGTCAACGGGTCTGCAACATTCAGATCCGTATGTATCTTGCAAATCTCTATGTCTCCCACCTGGACTAGATCCCGGATGGAGTTGAAGCGTCTCTTGATGTGTTTGGTCCTTTTGTGAAATCTGGATTCCTTTGCCAAGGCAATTGCACCAGTATTGTCACAAAAGATTTTCATTGGACCCGATGCACTAGGTATGACACCTAGATCGGATATGAACTCCTTCATCCAGACTCCTTCATTTGCTGCTTCCGAAGCAGCTATGTATTCCGCTTCACATGTAGATCCCGCTACGACGCTTTGTTTAGAACTGCACCAACTGACAGCTCCACCGTTTAATGTAAACACGTATCCGGTTTGCGATTTAGAATCGTCCGGATCAGTGTCAAAGCTTGCATCAACGTAACCTTTTACGATGAGCTCTTTGTCACCTCCATATATGAGAAACATATCCTTAGTCCTTTTCAGGTATTTCAGGATTTTCTTGACCGCTGTCCAGTGATCCACTCCTGGATTACTTTGGTACCTCCCTGCTAAACTTATAGCAAGGCATACATCAGGTCTGGTACACAGCATTGCATACATGATAGATCCTATGGCTGATGCATAGGGAACATCTTTCATATTCTCTCTATCTTCTGCAGTGGTCGGGCATTGAGTCTTACTCAATTTCACACCTTGTAACACAGGCAAGAACCCTTTCTTCGCTTGATCCATTTTGAACTTCTTCAAAATTTTGTCAAGGTATGTGCTTTGTGAAAGTCCAATTAAGCGTTTTGATCTATCTCTATAGATCTTAATGCCTAATATGTAAGCAGCTTCACCGAGTTCTTTCATTGAAAAACTTTTATTCAAGTATCCCTTTATGCTATCCAGAAATTCTATATCATTTCCAATCAGTAATATGTCATCCACATATAATATCAGAAATGCTACAGAGCTCCCACTCACTTTCTTGTAAATACAGGCTTCTCCGAAAGTCTGTATAAAACCAAATGCTTTGATCACACTATCAAAACGTTTATTCCAACTCCGAGAGGCTTGCACCAGTCCATAAATGGATCGCTGGAGCTTGCACACTTTGTTAGCTCCCTTTGGATCGACAAAACCTTCCGGTTGCATCATATACAACTCTTCTTCCAGAAATCCATTCAGAAATGCAGTTTTGACATCCATCTGCCAAATTTCATAATCATAAAATGCGGCAATCGCTAACATGATTCGGACGGACTTAAGCATCGCTACGGGTGAGAAGGTCTCATCGTAGTCAATCCCTTGAACTTGCCGAAAACCTTTTGCGACAAGTCGAGCTTTGTAGACAGTAACATTACCATCAGCGTCAGTCTTCTTCTTAAAGATCCATTTATTCTCAATTGCTTGCCGATCATCGGGCAAGTCAACCAAAGTCCATACTTTGTTCTCATACATGGATCCCATCTCAGATTTCATGGCTTCAAGCCACTTTGCGGAATCTGGGCTCACCATCGCTTCTTCATAGTTCGTAGGTTCATCATGATCTAGTAGCATGACTTCCAGAACAGGATTACCGTACCACTCTGGCGCGGATCTTACTCTAGTTGATCTACGAGGTTCAGTAGTATCTTGATCTGAAGTTTCATGATCATTATCATTGGCTTCCTCACTAACTGGTGTAGGTGTCACTGAAACAGTTTTCTGTGATGAACTACTTTCCAGTAAGGGAGCAGGTACAGTTACCTCGTCAAGTTCTACTTTCCTCCCACTCACTTCTTTCGAGAGAAACTCCTTCTCTAGAAATGATCCATTCTTAGCAACGAATGTCTTGCCTTCGGATCTGTGATAGAAGGTGTACCCAACAGTTTCCTTTGGGTATCCTATGAAGACACATTTCTCCGATTTGGGTTCGAGCTTATCAGGTTGAAGTTTTTTCACATAAGCATCGCAGCCCCAAACTTTAAGAAACGACAACTTTGGTTTCTTGCCAAACCACAGTTCATAAGGCGTCGTCTCAACGGATTTTGATGGTGCCCTATTTAACGTGAATGCGGCCGTCTCTATAGCATAACCCCAAAACGATAGCGGTAAATCGGTAAGAGACATCATAGATCGCACCATATCTAGTAAAGTACGATTACGACGTTCGGACACACCATTACGCTGTGGTGTTCCGGGTGGCGTGAGTTGCGAAACTATTCCATAGTTTTTCAAATGTACACCAAACTCGTAACTCAAATATTCTCCTCCACGATTAGATCGTAGAAACTTTATTTTCTTGTTACGATGATTTTCAACTTCACTCTGAAATTCTTTGAACTTTTCAAATGTTTCAGACTTATGTTTCATTAAGTAGACATACCCATATCTGCTTAAATCATCTGTGAAGGTGAGAAAATAACGATATCCGCCACGAGCCTCAATATTCATTGGACCGCACACATCGGTATGTATGATTTCCAACAAATCTGTTGCTCTCTCCATAGAACCGGAGAACGGTGTTTTAGTCATCTTACCCATGAGGCACGGTTCGCAAGTACCAAGCGATTCATAATCAAGTGGTTCCAAAAGTCCATCAGTATGGAGTTTCTTCATGCGCTTTACACCGATATGACCTAAACGACAGTGCCACAAATAAGTTGCACTTTCATTATCAACTCTGCATCTTTTGGTTTCAACATTATGAATATGTGTATAACTACTATCGAGATCTAATAAGAATAGACCACTCTTTAAGGGTGCATGACCATAAAAGATATTACTCATATAAATAGAACAACCATTATTCTCTGATTTAAATGAATAACCGTCTCGCATTAAACAAGATCCAGATATAATGTTCATGCTCAACGCTGGCACCAAATAACAATTATTTAGGTCTAATATTAATCCCGAAGTTAGATGTAGAGGTAGTGTGCCGACCGCGATCACATCGACTTTGGAACCGTTTCCTACGCGCATCGTCACCTCGTCCTTTGCCAGTGCTCGCTTATTCCGTAGTCCCTGTTTCGAGTTGCAAATATTAGCAACAGAACCAGTATCAAATACCCAGGTGCTACTGCGAGCTCTAGTAAGGTACACATCAATAACATGTATATCACATATACCTTTGTTCACCTTGCCATCCTTCTTATCCGCCAAATACTTGGGGCAGTTCCGCTTCCAGTGACCAGTCTGCTTGCAGTAGAAGCACTCAGTTTCAGGCTTAGGTCCAGACTTGGGTTTCTTCTCTTGAGCAGCAACTTGCTTGCCGTTCTTCTTGAAGTTCCCCTTCTTCTTCCCTTTTCCCTTTTTCTTGAAACTAGTGGTTTTGTTAACCATCAACACTTGATGCTCCTTCTTGATTTCTACCTCCGCAGCTTTCAGCATTGCGAAGAGCTCGGGAATAGTCTTGTTCATCCCTTGCATATTATAGTTCATCACGAAGCTCTTGTAGCTTGGTGGCAGTGATTGGAGAATTTTGTCGATGACGCAATCATCCGGAAGATTAACTCCCAATTGAATCAAGTGATTATTATACCCAGACATTTTGAGTATATGCTCACTGACAGAACTGTTCTCCTCCATCTTGCAGCTATAGAACTTATTGGAGACTTCATATCTCTCAATCCGGGCATTTGCTTGAAATATTAACTTCAACTCCTGGAACATCTCATATGCTCCATGACGTTCAAAACGTCGTTGAAGTCCCGATTCTAAGCCGTAAAGCATGGCACACTGAACTATCGAGTAGTCATCAGCTTTGCTCTGCCAGACGTTCATAACATCTGGCGTTGCTTCAGCAGCAGGCCTGGCACCCAGCGGTGCTTCCAGGACGTAATTCTTCTGTGCAGCAATGAGGATAATCCTCAAGTTACGGACCCAGTCCGTGTAATTGCTACCATCATCTTTCAACTTTGCTTTCTCAAGGAACGCATTAAAATTTAACGGAACAACAGCACGAGCCATCTATCTACAATCAACATAAACAAGCAAGATACTATCAGGGACTAAGTTCATGATAAATTTTAAGTTCAATTAATCATATTATTAAAGAACTCCCACTTAGATAGACATCCCTCTAATCCTCTAAGTGATCACGTGATCCAAATCAACTAAACCATATCCGATCATCACGTGAGATGGAGTAGTTTCATCGGTGAACATCATTATGTTGATCATATCTACTATATGATTCACGCTCGACCTTTCGGTCTCCGTGTTCCGAGGCCATATCTGCATATGCTAGGCTCGTCAAGTTTAACCTGAGTATTCTGCGTGCGCAACTATTTTGCACCCGTTGTATTTGAACGTAGAGCCTATCACACCCGATCATCACGTGGTGTCTCAGCACGAAGAACTTTTGCAACGGTGCATACTCAGGGAGAACACTTCTTGATAATTTAGTGAGAGATCATCTTATAATGCTACCGTCAATCAAAGCAAGATAAGATGCATAAAAAGATAAACATCACATGCAATCAATATAAGTGATATGATATGGCCATCATCATCTTGTGCTTGTGATCTCCATCTCCGAAGCACCGTCATGATCACCATCGTCACCGGCGCGACACCTTGATCTCCATCGTAGCATCATTGTCGTCTTGCCAATCTTATGCTTTCACGACTATCACTACCGTTTAGTAATAAAGTAAAGCATTACATCGCGATTGCATTGCATACAATAAAGCGACAACCATATGGCTCCTGCCAGTTGCCGATAACTTGGTTACAAAACATGATCATCTCATACAATAAAATTCAGCATCATGCCTTGACCATATCACATCACAACATGCCCTGCAAAAACAAGTTAGACATCCTCTACTTTGTTGTTGCATGTTTTACGTGGCTGCTACGGGCTTAAGTAAGAACCAATCTCACCTACGCATCAAAACCACAACGATAGTTTGTCAAATAGACTCCGTTTTAACCTTCGCAAGGACCGGGCGTAGCCATACTTGGTTCAACTAAAGTTGGAGAGACAATCGCCCGCACGCCATCTCTGTGCAAAGCACGTCGAGGGAACCGGTCTCGCGTAAGCGTACGCGTAAGGTTGGTCTGGGTCGTCTCGTCCAACAATACCGCCGAACCAAAGTATGACATGCTGGTAGGCAGTATGACTTGTATCGTCCACAACTCACTTGTGTTCTACTCGTGCATATAACATCAACATCAATAACCTAGGCTCTGATACCACTGTTGGGTTTCGTAGTAATTTCAAAAATTTTCCTACGCACACGCAAGATCATGTGATGCATAGCAACGAGGGGAGAGTATTGTCTACGTACCCAACGCAGACCGACTGCGGAAGCGATGACACGACGTAGAGGAAGTAGTCGTACGTATTCTCGATCCAACCGATCAAGCACCGAAACTACGGCACCTCCGAGTTCGAGCACACGTTCAGCTCGATGACGATCCCCGGACTCCGATCCAGCAAAGTGTCGGGGAAGAGTTTCGTTAGCACGACGGCGTGGTGACGATCTTGATGAACTACAGCAGCAGGGCTTCGCCTAAACTCCGCTACAGTATTATCGAGGAATATGGTGGCAGGGGGCACCGCACACGGCTAAGGAATAGATCACGTGGATCAACTTGTGTCAACTTGTGTGTTTAGAGGTGCCCCTGCCTCCGTATATAAAGGAGGAGAGGAGGGGAGGCTGGCCGGCCAAGGGGGGGAGGCGCAGGAGAGTCCTACTCCCTCTGGGAGTAGGATTCGCCCTCCAATCCTAGTCCAACTAGGATTCCTCGGAGGGGAAAAGAGGAGGAGGGGGCCGGCCACCTCTCCTAGTCCTAATAGGACTAGGGGAAGGGGGGGGGGGCGCAGCCCATCTAGGGCAGCCCCTTCTCTTTTCCACTAAGGCCCACTATGGCCCAAATAGCTCCCGGGGGGTTCCGGTAACCCTCTCGGTATTCCGGTAAAATCCTGATTTCACCCGGAACACTTCCGATATCCAAATATAGGCTTCCAATATATCAATCTTTACGTCTCGACCATTTCGAGACTCCTCGTCATGTCCGTGATCACATCCGGGACTCCGAACAACCTTAGGTACATCAAAATGCATAAACTCATAATATAACTGTCATCGTAACCTTAAGCGTGCGGACCCTACGGGTTCGAGAACAATGTAGACATGACCGAGACACGTCTCCGGTCAATAACCAATAGCGGGACCTGGATGCCCATATTGGCTCCTACATATTCTACGAAGATCTTTATCGGTCAGACCGCATAACAACATACGTTGTTCCCTTTGTCATCGGTATGCTACTTGCCCGAGATTCGATCGTCGGTATCCAATACCTAGTTCAATCTCGTTACTGGCAAGTCTCTTTACTCGTTCCGTAATACATCATCTCACAACTAACATATTAGTTGTAATGCTTGCAAGGCTTATGTGATGTGTATTACCGAGAGGGCCCAGAGATACCTCTCCGACAATCGGAGTGACAAATCCTAATCTCGAAATACGCCAACCCAACATCGACCATTGGAGACACCTGTAGTACTCCTTTATAATCACCCAGTTACGTTGTGACGTTTGGTAGTACCCAAAGTGTTCCTCCGGTAAACGGGAGTTGCATAATCTCATAGTCATAGGAACATGTATAAGTCATGAAGAAAGCAATAGCAACATACTAAATGATCGGGTGCTAAGCTAATGGAATGGGTCATGTCAATCAGATCATTCTACTAATGATGTGACCTCGTTAATCAAATAACAACTCATTGTTCATGGTTAGGAAACATAACCATCTTTGATTAACGAGCTAGTCAAGTAGAGGCATACTAGTGACACTTTATTTGTCTATGTATTCACACATGTATTATGTTTCCGGTAAATACAATTCTAGCATGAATAATAAACATTTATCATGATTATAAGGAAATAAATAATAACTTTATTATTGCCTCTAGGGCATATTTCCTTCATAGAAGCCGATGACTTGCATCTCTCAGATTTAATAAACAACTGCATAGAAGGTAATATTTTAAATTCAAAAAGCATTGCTTAGCGCATACGAACAAGTTTTCAGCGCACAGGATAAACACGAGCAAGTTTACTCAAAAATTACATCCCTGGTACATTCATTCGCCACAAGGCGGGCACCCTTCAGGACGCCCTCATAATACATCTCGGGCCTACGATGCTACTTCCCCTCCGGTGGCCCTTCTGTCACCAGCTTCACAGCATCCAGCTTGCCCCAGTGCACTTTAGCACAGGCAAAAGCCCTACGGGCGCCTTCGATGCATACAGAGTGCTTGATAATTTCAAGCCGCGGACAGGCATCCACCAGCCGCCTCACCAGCCCGAAGTAGCTCTCAGGCAGGACCTCCCCAGGCCACAGTCGACCTATAAGGCCCTCCATGGCCTGTTCGGCCACCTTATGGAGCTCGACCAGCTGCTTCAGCTGGTCGCTCAAGGGCACCGGGCGTCCGGCCTCAGCATACTGGGACCAAAACACCTTCTCCTCGAGCTCCCTTCTTTGGCTCGGTAGAATGCGGCGGCGTCGGACACACTACGGGGCAGATCTACGAATGCTCCTGGAGAGCTCTGGATTTGGGTAAGTAACACGTAATTCACTTTCACATGCTTGCTTTGCATAAAGAATGCCTTACCCGCCGCTATCTTTTTGATCGCCTCAATCTCCTGGAGGGCTTTTTGGGCTTTGGCCTTGGCAGACTTGGCGCTTTCAAGTGCCGAGGCAAGCTCGGACCCTCGCGTCTTTGAGTCAAGCTCTAAACTCTCGTGTTTCTTCACGAGAGCATCGAGCTCTTGCCGCACTTCCGCCACCTGCGCCTCTTGTTTCTCTCGCTCGGTGCGCTCCATGGCCGCATTGTCTTCGGCCTTGGACAACGCTTCCTTCAGGGTCGCCACCTCGGTTGTGGCCCCTGTAACATTCACGTTGGTCCTGTCATTATTTGCAACCAGGTATTTTTATATATATTTACATAAGGCACTACCTACCTTCCTTGTCCTCGAGCTGCTTCTTGGCAAGGACGAGCTCGTTCTCGGACCGCTCAAGGTTTTGCTTCAATGCATCGACCTCCGCAGTCAGTGTGGCAGAGGTCAGCAGCGCAACCTGCATTCCCATATTGACATATTTCTGTTAGACTCCTGCGTATATCTTTTTAGATCCTTAGTCCGACTTTTCTTTCCGAACACCAAACTGAGCATCAGGGGCTACTGTCTATGCGGTAACATTTTTACATGTTTTAAATACATACCTCAAAGCCTGTTAGAAGGCTGGCACGGGCTTTTGTCAGCCCGCTCTTGGCGGACTGAACCTTCTCGATCACTGCACTCATAACAGTGCGGTGCTCCTCGTCGATAGAGGCGTTGTTAAGCACCTCCAGCAAATTGTTCGGCGCCTCCGGTTGGATGGAGGCCGCCGGTGTCGCAGGCTCTCCCTTCTTGCGAAGGGGCTGCCTGCCGGACTCCGGAACCACTAAAGGTTACGGTGCGGCGTTCGGCCCAGGGCCGGACTTAGATCCCTCCAGGGTTTTATCCCCTTCGGGCCTGGAGTCCGGGAGGTCGCCTTGCTGCGCCTCCAGGACCACCTCCTCCTGGCTCAGCCCCTTTCGGGACTCCGCCTCGGCTTCGTCCATAGGGCGGGGGGAGGAAGCCCTTGGGAGTGAAAGACTATTCATATCCGACGAGTCCAGGGAGCCACTCGACGAATCGTCGAGCTGAGCCTTGGGCGGACTGCATAATTATATTCGGCGTCAGAAGGTACTGTGCAATAAAGGAACACCATGAGTTATTCTGGTATCCGGATACTTACGATTTCGCCAGGGGCTTGGCCCTGGATGGCCACTCCTCTCCGCCGTCTTCGGCGTCGGAGGCGTAGTCCGGAAGAAGGGTCTTCCCCTTCTTGGACCCTCTGGCCTCCCCAGTTGGGGCGGCCTTCCTTTTCTTTCCTCCCCCCGTTGGAGGGAGAGAGGATTCTTCTTCCTCCTCCTCGTCTTCAGAGGAGGAGTGCACTTCGGGGTCGTCGGGCGATGAGTCCGACACCACCAGTCGCCGGGAGCTCCTTTGAGTTCCCATGGCCTTCTTCTTGGCCTTCTTCTCCGGCACCACATGGGGTGCCGGGACCAGCAGCTTCATCAGGCGGGCGTCTGCTGGGTCTTCGGGCAAAGTAGCCGGACAGTCGATCTGTCCGGCCTTCTTCTGCCAGTCCTGTTAAAGGAATGGGAGTTTAGATCCCGCATAGAGTCAAACTATGAAAAACAAATACCCTGTAATGGGTAAACTAAGCTTACCGCACTGGCTTGGTGCTTCGTGTAGAATCCGCGATCCTCGGTAGTGGGAGGGTGGACCTCGGAGCTCTTGAAAAGCACCTTCCAAGCATCTTCGTGCGTTGTGTCGAAGAGCCTGGACAGAGTTTGGTGCTGAGCCGGGTCGAATTCCCACAGATTAAAAGCCTGCCGTTGACATGGGAGGATCCGGTGGAAGAGCATGACCTGGACTACGTTGACGAGTTTAACCTTCTTGTCCATCAGGTTCTGGATGCAGGTTTGGAGTCCGGTCGCCTCTTTCGGATTACCCCACGACAGGCCCGTCTCTTTCCATGAGGTGAGCCGCGTGGGGATGCCATATCGGAACTCGGGGGCCGCTGCCCATTCAGGGTCACGCGGCTCGGTGATGTAGAACCACCCCGATTGCCACCCTTTGATGGTTTCCACAAAGGAGCCCTCGAGCCATGTGACGTTGGCCATCTTGCCCACCATGGCGCCTCCGCACTCCGCTTGTCGGCCGCCCACAACCTTCGGCTTGACATTGAAGGTCTTCAACCATAAGCCGAAGTGGGCTGGATGCGGAGGAAGACCTCACACACGACGATAAACGCCGAGATGTTGAGGATGAAGTTCGGGGCCAGATCATGGAAGTCCAGGCCGTAGTAGAACATGAGCCCCCGGACAAATGGGTGAAGAGGAAAGCCCAGTCCGCGAAGGAAATGGGGGAGAAACACGACCCTCTCATGGGGCATGGGGGTGGGGATGAGCTGCCCCTCATCTGGGAGCCGGTGCGCGATGTCGTTTGACAAGTATCCGGCTTTCCTCAGCTTCTTGATTTGCCCCTCCGTAACGGAGGAGGCCATCCACTTGCATCCCACTCCGGACATGATTGGAGAAGGTTGAGGTGGGAAGTGCGGACTTGGGCGCTGGAGCTCGAGTGCGCAGGAATGGATAAGCGAAGGATGAGGAAGGCGTAGATGGAAAGGGTGGATTCTTATCCCCTTATATGGGCGTCCAAAACCATGTGCCCCCACCAGCCTAGTAAAACTCGCTTATCTCCCAAGCGCCATGATTAATGGCGCGGTTGGGTTACCCACGCCCGTATTGATGAGAATCCCGAAATAAGGGGACACGATCTCTGCTTTGACAAGACGTGCCAAGGAAACCGCCTCGCTAAACACGCTGAGGTGGGACAGTAAAACGATTCGAATAAAGGCTTGGCTGTGGCATGATGTCATGCTACGTAATACGTCAGCAGATTAGATTTGTGCGAATATTATTCTCTCTATGGTGGTATGTGGAAACTATTTTGCAGAGCCGGACACTATCCTTGTGTTCAACATCTTCTATGAAGTATTCGGAGGAGGAACCCTCCTTGCAATGCCGAAGACAATTTGCGCGCAGGACTCGTCGTCATTGAAGCCTGCTTCAGGGGCTACTAAGGGAGTCTTGGATTAGGGGGTGTCCGGATGACCGGACTATGACCTTTGGCCGGACTCCCGGACTATGAAGATACAAGATTGAAGACTTCGTCCCGTGTCCGGATAGGACTTTCCTTGGCGTGGAAGGCAAGCTTGGCGATACGATATGTAGATCTCCTCCCATTGTAACCGACTCTGTGTAACCCTAGCCCTCTCCGATGTCTATATAAACCAGAGAGGTTTAGTCCGTAGGACGAACAACAATCATACCATAGGCTAGCTTATAGGGTTTAGCCTCTCTGATCTCGTGGTAGATCAACTCTTGTACTACCCATATCATCAATATTAATCAAGCAGGACTAGGGTTTTACCTCCATCGAGAGGGCCTGAACCTGGGTAAAAACATCGTGTCCCTTGTCTCCTGTTACCATCCGCCTAGACGCACAGTTCGGGACCCCCTACCCGAGATCCACCGGTTTTGACACCGACAGTAGGGGTAGTGAAGGACTTGCTCATGTCACTAATACCTAGCTTCTAAATCTTAGGCACATACACAAAATTCTGGTGGTAAAATACTGCCTCTGCTCCCAAGCTGGATGTCCGGGCTGCACGCCGGATGTCCGGCACTCTGCTGTCCAGAGAGCACTTTGTGCTGCTAATTATTATGGATGTCCGGCTAGTCTGCCGGATGTCCGAGCTCTCCGTGTTCCCCGGATATCCGGGCTACCCAAGCCGGATGTCCGGCCACAACTATCCAGAGAGCATATGATTTCTGTGAATTCGTCGGATATCCGGCCTCATCTCCGGATGTCCGGGACTTCCAGCCTCGCCGGATGTTCGGGCTTTGCCCCGTATGTCCGCCCCCTCTGTTTTATTCTCTCCTCTCTGTTTCTCTACATAGACGTTACACTGTGCTGGATGTCCGGCCTACCCCTGTCACTTACACTACAACGACCATATATGCTCCAATACTATATATAGCCTTCTCCCCCCATGGGAGAGGGTGGACCATTCACTTTGAGAAAACCCTCACATTTCACTCTCTCTCACGCACATACACCAAATCTTAGATCCCAAAAGGATTTGAGGGCATTTGTGAGAAGTTCTCCAAGCAAGTGATAGATCAACTCCTTCCCCATCTTTGCACCAAAGGAATTCATGATTTGAGCAAGTCTTAAGCTTTTCCCCATCGTTCTTGTTACTCTTGGAGGTTGGAGACTCCTAAGCGGTAGGAGTCGTTCGGAGAGGAATCGACCATTGTGATTACCCTCAGAAAGTCTGTAAGGGTTTGGAGACCACCTAAAGGTCTACCACTAGTGGTTGGAAATCGCCTTCGTGTTGATATCTCAAAGAGAGAATAGGGTGAGCCTTCGTGGTAACACCCACCTCTCTAAACGGTGATGTAGCTTCCCTCCAAGGAAGTGAACATCGACATACATCCTCGTCTCTCGGAGTTGCAGTTATTCCTAACCCTAACTTCCTACTTGTGGTTACTTGTCTCTTAGTCCTTACTCATATCATATTGTGCTTGCTTACTCACATACTTGTGTTACTCGCTTACCTTGCTTAGCTCTTAGCATCTTACTTGCAATTGTTAGGCTCACTTTCATATTCCGTATTATTGCCTAAAATTGCTAAGTAACAATTAAAATTTGTAATTGTACCTATTCACCCCCCTCTAGGTCCATCTCGATCCTTTAAATTGGTATCAGAGCCTCGTGCTCTATTCTTGTGGCTTAACCGCCCTAGAGCGATATGAACCCTGATGGGACTCCCCTTGTAATGGATCCAAAGGATAAGGGCGCGGCTTCCACGGAAGCCAAGTCCTTCACTTATGAGGATCTAGAACGGGCTCCTGCTAAGCAAAAGGAGGAGCATGGTGCTTCTCTTGAGGTCTTGGTCCAAATGAGACTATCCACATTAACCATGATGCTTGCACCACTTTCGGGTGGTGCGGCCTCAAGGCCAACTGTGCCTACTCCTTCACTTGGCCAACAACCTCCTAGTAATGATCACTCCAGTGTTCCTTGGCTTTATGCAAGACCTCAAATAGAGAAACCAAAGTATAACCCTTAAGGCAAACCTCATTTACTTGATGATACTACCGATTTTGCCTTGTGGAGAGTTTCATCATCGATATGGTAATGATGAGATGGTGGATATCTTGGAGTATGGTTACCAAGTTGTTGACCTGAAGAATCTTACACCAAGAGAAATATATGACAAGAATCTCAATGACACCGCAACTATGTGCATAAGGAGAGGTATGACTGACAAGCAAAGGAGACCATACATACACATCACAAGTGCCAATGAATTATGGGATAGCATTGTGAGGACAAAGACCGGTACCTCTACTCTCCGGCTTGCTCAATATGAAATTGCCAAGGGTCAATTGCAAAACTTTTGTACGGAGAAAGGTGAATCTCCCAAGCAGCTCCTTGAGCGTCTAATGACTCCCACCGCTGACATTGAGTCTTGTGATTGTGACAAGACACAAGATGGATTCAACTTGACTAAGCGATTTCTAGTGGACAAGTTACTTCATGCTCTTGCTCCATATCATTACCAAATGGTGTGGGACATAGTGCAACATAATGGATTCAAGGAAATGACTCCGGATGACATCATATGCACTTTCCAACTATTCGAAGAGTCAAAGGCAAATGCTACAAAACATCTTGCCATGCATGGTACCTCAACATCAAAGATCAGTCTTGCATTGAAGGCCAAGCATGTATGTGAAGAAGAGCAAAGTGAATAAGAAGAGATAATGATGATGAAGATGGTGATGAGATTGACTCTGATGGGATCCCTTCATATGAAGGCATTGCTCTCTTTTTCAAGAAGTTAGCATGGGAAAATTCAAGGGAAGATTCTAGAAGAAGAAAGTGAGAAAATGCTACAACACTGAAGAAACCAACCACTTCTCCAACGATTGCCCTTGAAGATAGAAGATAAACCAAGGTTTCCCAAGACATTTCCCAAGAAGAAGTTGCCAAATCCTTTGAACTCCAAGCTCAAGAAGAGAGATGGGAAAGCAATGGTTGCTCATGAAGAATCTGATCCGGATGATGTTAGTGGTGTTGCCGGAGTTGCTCAAGATTCTCAAAACACCTTGAGGCTAGTCAACAAGAGTGGTGATGTTTTCACCTACAACTATATAAAATACTACAAGGGCAACGCTCACTAGTGCCTGATGGCAAAGGCCATGGTATAAGATGGAGAGGGCCAAAACTCTCCTGACAAGATCAAGGTAACCCCACAGCCAAATCCTCCTCTTTTCACTCCTTCTACTCTTGTGATGAGTATCTTGATGCGAAGGATAATTATGATGATGATGATATAGATGATCCTATGCTTTCTAAACTAAATAAGTTCATGTGATCCCTCAAAGGAAATAAGATCACTATGTTTCGTATGCTTATGGAGATGGTGAGTAATCACACCATCACCATTTAGGAACTCGAAATCCTCGTCACCGAGGAAAAGGAAAAATATGAAATCCTTGAGCGGAAAGTCCAATATGAGGAAGCACGAAATGATGAACTATACTTGAAAATTGGTGCAAACATTGGTGTTCATGCTAAAGAACTTGCCTCCTTGAAAAAAGCTAAGGACTATTGCGGGGAGTTGATGAATGATGAAAGTAAGCTTGTGAAATCTCATGCTTCTCTCTCTAAGGATTGTGAGCTTCTATCCGTGTCCCTTAAGACTAAGGAAGAAGAGCTCACCCTTCTTACAAAGAGTTTTGAGACACGCAAGCTTACTTATCTTGAAACGCTAGCCAAGGCTCACTCTTCTCCTATTATGAATGTCGATGCTTGTACTACTAACTCTAGTGGTGACCTAACATCTATTCTTGAGGAAAAACACTTTCTAAAGGCACAACTCGAGAGAGGACTCATGACATGTGCTCAAGGACAAAATAACCTTAATGAGATATTGAGCCAACACAATGAGGTGTTGGCCAAGGAAGGGCTCGGTTTTGACCCAAGCACAAGCAAGAAGAAGACGTCTTTCCAAAAGTGCACCACCCCTATTAAATAAACATTTGTATGAGAAGGGCACAAGGAGAAAGGTAAGGTTGCGAGTGGGAAGGCCACAAGGGGCATGCCCACTGTCAACAAGACAAAAGAGTTCATGCCTCCATCCTATGTACTTCGGAAAACTAAGGATGGAGAAGTTTATGCGAAATTTGTTGGTCCTCGTAATGCATTCCAGTTTTATGCTATTTGGGTCCCTAAGACCCTTGTGACTAACTTGAGAGGTCCCATTGCAAAATGGGTGCCCCTAACCAAGTCATAATTGTGTGTAGGCTGCTTTCTCTGGTGGAGTCAAATGGGTGATCGATACTGGATGTACCAACCATATGACAAGAGATAACAATGGTGTCATGGAAGCTATTCAACCATTTGTGAGCATTGTGTTTGGTGGAGGATCAAAAGGACAGGTACACGGGTTGGGCAAGGTGTCTATCACAAATGACATGTCTCTTTCAAATGTCATGCTTGTCCAATCCCTTAAATACCATTTGCTTTCCGTTCGTCAATTGGCTTCTGTTGGTTATGATACACTATTTGGACTAGCAGATGTGAAACTCTTTAAGAGAGATACTCTCGAAGTGACCTTTGTTGGAGAGTTGGATGGCAACCTTTACACGGTTGATTTCTCGAAAGAGAGCAGATTCCATGCAACTTGTCTAATGGCCAAGGCCGACAAGGGGTGGCTATGTCATCGCCGACATGAGATATCTTCAAGATCTCTTAAAGGGCAATCACATCCTTGGACTAACCAATGTCTCGTTTGAGAAAGATAGTGTGTGTAATGCATGCATAGCCGGGAAGCAACATCAATCAAAGCATCCACCCAATAATATTGTATCTACTTCAAGGCCTTTGGAGCTCCTGCATGTGGATCTTTTTGGGCCTCCTTCATGGGATAGTCTTGGTGGAAAAAAGTATGGACTTGTCATTGTTGATGATTACTCAAGATATACATGGGTGTTTTCCCTCAAGTCCAAGGACAAGACGAAGATCACCTTCATTGATTTTGCCAAGCAATCACAACGCAAGTTTGACAAAGAAATCTTGGCAATAAGAAGTGATAATGGCTCCAAGTTCAAGAACTACACCTTGGAAAAATTTGTTAGTGATGAAGGGATTGCGCATCACTATTCCGCACCATACACTCCTCAACAAAATGGTGTAGCCGAAAGGAAGAACCGTACACTTATGGAGATGCAAGGTCCATGTTGGATGAATACAAGTCACCACATAGTTTTTGGGCCGAGGCTGTCAACACCGCATGCCATGCATCAAACCGGCTCTTCCTCCGCACGATATTGAAGAAGACTCCATATGAGCTCCTAACTGGGAACAAGCCAAATGTCAAGTACTTTCTGTATTTGGGTGCAAATGTTTCATCCTCAATAGAAGAGAACTGTTAGGAAAATTTCAATCCAAAACAATTGAGGGCATATTTGTTGGTTATGGATCAAACTCTCACGCCTATAGAGTCTACAACAAATCCAATGGATGTGTTGTAGAAACTTGTGATGTGGTGTTTGATGAATTTAATGGCTCCCATGGGGAGCAAGTTGATCAAAGTGATGTAGGTGAAGAAGATCCTTCTCAAGATATTTTGACCATGGGTGCTGGTGCTCTTCTTCCAATGGAACAAGAACCTCATGATGATGAAGAGGAAGATGGAAGTTTCACACATCGTCAAACCATTTCAACACCCATACCACCACAAGCTCCTACTGTTCAACTGATGCCCGTTGTTCAAGTACAAGAATAAGTTCAAGTCCCTCACCATGATCATCTTCAAGAACAAGATCATCACCAAGGGCAAGAACAAGAAAATGCAATCATTGATGATGAACCTCAACAAATGCATATGAAGAATAATATCTTCCACCACACATTAATGATCCATATGTTGAGGATGTGGATGATGGACATGAAGTTGAACCTCGTGAAACCCTAACCTCCATCATGCCCCAAGTGGCCGGTCGTATTGATGTTGATCAAATTCTTACCGACTATCAGAAGGTAGAGTCACTCGTAAACAATTGACAAACTTCTGTGCTCACTTCTTGTTTGTCTCTAGTGTTGAGCCACTCAAGGTACAAGATGCATTCATGGACAATGTTCGTGGATCAGTTTCCCGAACACCTATGGGACCGGCGGACCGAGCCCCTTTCGGTTCGGCGGGGGGCGGAGATCGCATGAAGAGCGGATCGAGGCGAAGCACATGAGCAGTTTACCCAGCTTCGGAGCTCTCTGGAGAGATAACACTCCTACTGCTACATGTCTGAGTGTATTGAGTTCTTGCTCAGGAGCGCTGAGTGCTACAGTACACACTAGCTGCTAACGAGGCCGAGCGTGAGTGTTTTTCTGCCTTCTCTCCTCCTCTACGTTGCGCATGGGCCTCCTTTTATATGCTGAAGGGGTCTCCGACAGGTGGCAACGTAGACAAGGGTAAAAATGGAAAAGGAATTGCGGTTGGTACAACTACCTGTACAATGTATCATACCTAACCCTGACGGCAGGGGACAAAGGCATTAAATGCCCGTCTACGTCGCCCAAATAGTGCAAAAAGGGACCGTCAGGGATGCCACTGCTTGCCACGATGGCAATCTTGTCAGCGTCGCTTGCCACCGCGCACCGCTGGCCGCACAGCCTCTTGCCACGCGCGCCTGGAAAGGTCCCAGGGCGACACGTTGGTGGATGTGCTGGAGCACGGGTACAGAGTGGTAGTTTGCCGCGGCAAGCGCCTTGC
Source organism: Triticum dicoccoides (assembly GCF_002162155.2). NCBI lineage: Eukaryota > Viridiplantae > Streptophyta > Magnoliopsida > Poales > Poaceae > Triticum > Triticum dicoccoides. Next base: position 100,001,455 of record NC_041387.1, read on the forward strand.
CGCGGTCGTTGTCTTGTCGCGTCCGGTAGCTTGTCGCTCACCGGGCCTTGCCGGGACGCGTGGCGCGTCGCGGCAAGTTCCTTGAGATGCCTTGGTTGGCCTTCCCGGCAAGCTCCTCTTGCCGGGGCCTTGTCTCCTTGGCTTGAATACTTTGTTCTTGAATGGCTCCAAAGGAACCACGGAGGACCTTGGCGGTCACCCGGCAAGCCTTGCCGCGGGGTGCTGCAACTGCCCGTGCACAAGTTTGGGATACTAGGGTACCCCTACTCTAGTACACCGACAGGAGCCCCTGGGCCTGGGCCACACACGGTGCCGAGCGCTGTTGGGCCAAGCCCAAAACAGGGCACGGGCACGCGCGGCCTGGGTTACGCCGTATCTCACTCTGTATCCACCGCGCCCTCCTCGAACGGCACGCGTCGAATGCGGCGTCGTGGGAGAGATCGTGGGTGGTTTCTTTATTCGGAAAGATGGAACGTCTGCCCCCTCCCTCTTTATAAGCAGGGGAAACAGGGGCAGTCCGCCCATCTCGCCAGTTGCTATTCCAATCTCAAAAACCTCCGCCACTCCCCCCTTCTTCCCAAAGCTGAAAGAGAGCAGCGCTCCACCTCCCATCGCCACCGGCACCACCAACGCCGTCGATCTCTCTCACCACCTCCGCCATGGCTCCGAAAGCCGGGAAGGTTGTGAAGTCGGCCGAGGCGCAGCGGCTCGCGGCGCTGCGAAAGGAGCGGGCAACCTTCCCCCCTCAGCTCACCGCGAAGGAGCTGAGGGAGTATTACTACCTCTTCTGGTCGACGGAGACGTGAGCGCATCCACGCACGAAGGTACTCTCAGCTGCCGCTTCGGAACTGGCTCCGAATGGATATCCCTTCTTCGCGTTGTTCTTCTACTGCGGGCTCTGCCCGCCTTTCTCTGAATTTTTCTGTGACATTATGAACACCTATGGGTTCCGCCTCCTTGACTTCACCCCCAACGCCGTTCTGACCATGGCAGTTTTCGCACATCTCTACGAAAACTTTGTCGGAGTCTATCCAAATGTAGCTCTTTTTCGCCACTTCTTTATGCCCCGAGTTGAGAGAGGGGAGCCTTTATCCGGCGGAATCGCCTGGATCTCGAGAACTGGCAAGAAGGAAGCTTATCTGGAGGGAGAGCTCCGCAGCAAGTGGGATGAATGGAGAGCAGACTGGTGCTGGATTGTCGAGGAGAACCCGCAGCCATTTACCGCCCAGCGCCAAGCCCCAGTAGCGCGTGGCAACGATTGGAGCAACGTGGCCCCGGAAGATGATAGGCTGAAGATTGCCGTCACCCGGATCCTACGCCTCAGGCTTGCCGGGCTCACCGTAGGCGCCGTTGGCGCAGATTTTCTTCGCTGCCGCATCGCCCCCCTGCAGGAGAGGAGGAGACCCGCCTGGGAGTTCCAGAATGCGGCGGATATCATGAGGCTGCGCCCGGGCCTCAGCTTCAACTTCACTGTCCTGGAACTGGACGCGATGCTCCTGGAACTGTTCAAGCGCGATCCTCAACATCCCGAAGCGTTCATGTTGCCGAGGGGTGTCGTTCCGCTGTGCAACAACTCCTCGCTCGACCGCATCCGTGCAATGATGCCGCTGTGCGATTCGCATGGAATTGTCCCAACTTGGCAAGAGCCTGCAGACGACGTCGTGCAGGAGTTCTTTGATGGCTTGGTAGAAGTGCCGGTCCGCTCCGATGAACAGAAGAGCCTTACTCGCGACACCACCGATGCGGAGATGCAGCACATCGCCACTAGGCTGGAAGAGGCGGCGGCAGCAGCTGCCGCGGGCGAGTTTGGATTCACCGTGGAGGAGGCAGAGGCAGTAGAGGCGGCAAGCCTTGCCGAGCAAGAGGAGCTTGCCGGCGAGGGAGAGCTTGTCGGGCCTGAAGCTGAGTCGAGCGAGCCCGCTGAGGGCGCGAGCGACTCGTTGAAGATCGACTCCTCCTCTTTCTCACCTTCAGACAGCTCGCCGCAAGCGGAGCCCCCAGCTCCACCAAGAAGGTGTCTCCGCAAGGCCGTGGACGTAGCGGGGCGGCAGACGGGTCAACAGCCGCCGCGCCGCGCGATGCGCTCCACCATGGCAAGCACTGTTGCCGCGGGAGCACCTCATGCCGCTGCGGCAACTGGAGCGGGGCCCTCCCGGACCACCGCTTCTGCTCCCGCCAAGCGGCTAAGGGAACCTACTCCTCTGCCTTGTTGCGCCGAAGGTGGGCCGGACTTCGACCTCTCCGCGCTCAGCTCCGACGAGGAAGAGGAAGAGTAAGATTCTTTGCTGTACTTGTAGTTCTTCAATTCTTGCTGTTTTGTCTTGTATCTGATTTGCTTTACTCCGAACCCATTCCTTTTCAGGACCCTGGCCCAGAGAGCGGCGAAGAGAGCCAAGGTCCCGGTGATTGTCATCGAGGACGAACCCACCGTGACACCAGGGGGTGTGTCCGAGACCACCTTGCCGGACCCGGCAACTATTCCCCAAAGCAGCCCCCAGCGTAAGTATATGGTTTACTTCCTGCTGTTAGGCGCGCATGGGTGCTCTTTCTTTGCTGACATCTGACTATTTGTTTGCGTAGGAGCAGAGCAGTCTCACCAGGAGTGCCCGGAAGCCGCTCCCGACATGCCATCTGCTTCAACTACACCGCCAAGGGAGGATTCCCCGGCAAGGGAGCGTTCTTCAGCAAGGGAGAATTTTCCGGTAAGGGAGAAGTCTCTGGCAAGGGACAGTTCTCCGGCAAGGGACAGCACCAGCGACCCCCCGGTGGCGAAGACCACAACTGTAGATCCTAGTACAGGTAATCCTCTTGCTTGAAAACTTCCCTTGGGTTCTTCTTCTGATTTTCTTTTTGAATATTTGCTTGATTTTCTCCCTTTTCCGGTTGTCAGGTCCATCTGCCACGGAGCCGATGGAAACCGAGGTCGCCGGCGAGGAGAACGCGCGCGACAATACCGACGACGCCGCTGTCACCGAAGAAGAAGCCGGCGCTGATGATCCCGCCGGCGGAGAGGCCGCCAAAGCTGCCGCCGCAGAAGCTGGCGAGGGGTCCGGCGATCGCACTGACGGCCTCGAGGCCGCAGGAGCATCAGGCGCTACGCCGACCGCCGATCCCTCCGCCGCTGCTGCAGCGTCAGGCTCCGAAGAGCCCCAGCCCGGCGCCTATTTGAAGGCCGGCGATGGCGTCTTCATCAAGCTCCCCTAGGCGTCGAGCTCCAGGGCGCCGATCGAAGGAGAAATCTTTGATGAAGAGTTGCTTGCCTCCGCTGGGCTGACGCTGGTCGACGCGCCGAGCAGCATCAGCGGCGAGCCTGAGGAGGAGCAGCTGCTGCGGAAGCTGTTGTCGCTCTACCGCGCCCGACAGGCCAAGCTGGTATCCCAAGAAGCACTTGTCGCGAAGGCGGGAGTGGACATCGAGAAGCACGCGGAGGAGCTCCGGGGCCTCAACCAGGAAGCTCTTCGGTCCCTGTCAGAGGAGCGGGAGCAACTCATCGAGGAGCGGAAAGCCTTCCTCCTCGAGAAGGCTGAAGTTGAAGAGCAACAACGGCTTGCTGTCGAGAAGCTGTCTACGCAGGAAGGCGAGTTGGCGCAGCGGAAGGTTAGCCTTGACAGCCATGAGGAGGAGCTTGCCGCGCACGAGCAAACATTCGGCGGGGCTCTCAAGGAAGCAGAGGATGCTGCCGCAGCTGCCGAGGCCGCCAAGAAGGAGTTGGAGACGAAGGTGGCGCAGCTGGAGGCCGATCTCAAGGTGAGCGGCGAGGAGCTTGCTGCGCTCAAGCGTGAGCGCGAGAAGGACGCCTACACCCTTGGCAAGCTGCAGGGTCGTCTCGCCGAGAGGAGCAAGGAGCTTAGCGCCGCCAAGGACTCCAACGCAGATCTTGAGTTGAAGCTGACTACTTTGACCAAGACGCTGGACGGTGCCAGGGAGCAGGAGGTGGCCTTGAAGGAGAAGATCAAGGCCGACGGGGCGCTGCTGGCAAGTGCTGCTGCCGCCCAGAACACTTTTAGGGAGAATGTGGAGCACTGGACCGAGGGTCTCGTGGATGTTGCCGCAGCCATCGACAGGGAGCTGGCGCAGCTGGGGATGGAGGATCTCGGGTATTCCTTCGATGAGCACCTCCAACCCAGCGCCAAGCTCAGCTTGTTCTTCAAAGGCGTGGCGACGGCCCTCCAGCGACTCCGGGAGAAGATCCCAAAGCAGCTGGCCGACGAGTCGCGCAAGATCTGCGCGGGAGCTCTTCAAAAGGTGCTGGTGAAGGTGGCCTTCCGCAACCCAGGACTCAACCTCACCAACGTCCTCAGGACCTTGCCGCCGGATGCTGATCTGGAAGCACTCAAGACCCTTGTCACACCCATTGTGGACAAGGTGAGCGGGATAAAGAGGGTTGAGGGCGATCGCGTAGATTAGGCCGCCCGCTTTCTCTTTTTCTTGTCGCTGCTGGTCATGTTATGAGAACAGTCTGTTAGAGCTGCGACAAGCTATCTTGTAATATGACTCTATTTTGGGTAGTGATTGCTATGTTATTTCCTTTACTTGATTCCTTCCTTTGTATGTTTTTGCCCTACGCTTTTAGGGAACTTGTCGGTGCAGGCACCTTAGCCGCGAGCGCTGAGTGCGGGACATCAGCAGCCTGCTGGCGGTGCCGCTACCGACAAGAAACCTTGTCACAACTAGTCGCAGCTCACTTAAGTTGTTGAGCGGACTCGAAACAAAGTAAGGGCGCAACTAGCTACGAGTTGGTTCCTCCACGCACAGGTTTTCCATACAAAGCACGGTCGTTCGAGGAAGATAACTTAAAAATTTTAAAACTGATTGCTCAAACTTTAGCAACTTAGCTTTTCTATCGTTTGCTTCCCGGTAAGGCGAAACTTCCTTGAACGACGCTTGGTCCACACCATTATCTTCTCCTTTCCCCCCGGCAAACTTGTGGGCGAGGGAACTTTCCTTTCTTCTGAGAAAGAGAAAGAAGAGAAAATAAAGATATTGAGCCTTACGGCTCGTTATTGCTTACCGGGGGTAGGTGCTACACAAAGTGTCAGATAACACATGCAAAGTAGAAAGCATGAAATTGACAAGATGTGCGGAGCACATGAGCTTTACTTATGCACGGGGTCTGTGCCCGACTTCGTACAAAGGATTACATGCAACATCAGCAAGACTTGTACAAAAGGTGGTTGCCGGAACAGGTTCCGGCAACCGCGCCCTACGGGTAAAACTTACGAAGATGCTCAATGTTCCAGGAGTTGCTCACCGAAATGCCATCTTTGGTCTCAAGGCGGACATCACCAGGCCTAGTGACTCGTTTCACCCGGTAAGGGCCTTCCCACTTCAGCGTCAACTTGTTGGAATTCTTGGAGGACTGAACGCGCCGAAGAACAAGGTCGCCTTCCTCGAGACTTCTGGCATTAACTTTGCGGCTATGGTAGCGGCGCAAAGCTTGCTGGTATCGAGCAGCTCGTACAGCGGCCTGAAGACGGTCCTCCTCAAGGAGCAGCGCGTCATCTTGTCGCAACTGCTCTTGCTCAAGCTCATCATAAGCGAGCACTCGAGGTGACCCGTATACGAGTTCTGTGGGGAGAACTGCCTCTGCTCCATAGACTAGAGCGAAAGGTGTCTGGCCAGTGGCTCGATTTGGCGTCGTCCTGATCGACCAAAGAACCACCGGTAGCTCCTCAATCCAGTTCTTTCCACACTTGCGCAGCCTGTCGAAAGTCCTGGTCTTGAGCCCGTGCAGCACTTCAGCATTCGCCCTCTCCGCTTGACCGTTACTTCTCGGATGAGCGACAGAAGCGAAGCAGACCTTGGCGCCAAGATCTTGGACGTACTGCATGAAGGTGCGGCTCGTGAATTGCGTGCCGTTGTCGGTGATGATCCTGTTAGGGATCCCGAAGCGGCAAACAATCGACCTGAAGAACTTGACTGCTGACTGTGCTGTCACCTTCCTCAGTGCTTCCACTTCCGGCCACTTTGTGAACTTGTCGATTGCAACGTACAAGTACTCAAAGCCCCCGACAGCTCGGGGAAAGGGGCCGAGGATGTCGAGCCCCCAGACCGAAAATGGCCAGGATAAAGGGATCGTCTGGAGATCTTGAGCTGGCTGGTGTATTTGCTTGGAATGGAACTGGCACGCTTCACACTTGGTTACTTGTGCAGTTGCATCCTGGAGGGCTGTCGGCCAAAAGAAACCTTGCCGGAACGCTTTGCCGGCAAGTGCTCTTGCGCCAATGTGGTGACCACATATGCCTCCATGTATCTCTGCCAACAGCTTTTGTCCGTCTTCCCGGTGAATACACTTCAATTTCACGCCGTTGAGTCTTCTTCTGTATAGTGTGTTGTCGACAAACTGGTACATACTTGACTGCCAGGCTACTCTTTCCGCTTCTTCTTGCTCTTCGGGAAGTTCTCCCGTCTGAAGGAAACGGACAATCTGCTGTGCCCATGCTGGAGCTTGCGGCTCGACAACAAGGACTAAAGGCACATCTGCTGCTGCGGGAACATCCGCTTCTACGGCGAGAACCTGCGGCTCAGCCGGAGCTTGACGTTCCCCGGCAAGCTTCCCGGAGCAAAACTTGTCGGGAGCGTCTGCTTCAACGGAACAAACCCTAGGGCTTGCCGGAGCAGACTGCTCCTCAGCACCCTTGGTGTTGATCTTGAGGACCTTCTTGGCGGCGGCTTCGGGGAGCTCTGCCGGAAAATAGTCACCAGAAATCAACTTCCTCTTCTTGCTCTGTCCAGTTGGTGACGTTACAGACGGTTGAGTCAGTTTGAGCACAAAGATCCCTGGTTCCACAGGTAACTTAAGTGCGACGCACTTTGACAGGCCATCGGCAATGTCGCTCTGAGCTCTTGGAACATGTTCCATCTGTAGGCCGTCAAAGTGCTCTTCTAGCTTTCTCACTTCATCAACGTAAGCTTCCATCAACGGACTCTGATAATTCTTGTTCACTTGGCGGACGACAAGCTGTGAGTCACCCCTGACAATGAGCTTCTTGATCCCAAGGTCTACTGCGATCCTGAGACCGGCAAGCAAACCTTCATACTCTGCGGTATTGTTCGTTGCTTGCTCCTTGGGAAAGTGCATCTGGACTACATACTTGAGGCGCTCTCCGGTGGGTGCAACAAGTAGCACGCCCGCACCGGCGCCTTGCAGCGAGAAGGCACCATCAAAGTACATCAGCCACTCTTTGCTTGCTTCCTTGACGGGGATGCTTGTTTCTGGAATTTCTTCATCTTGTGTTGGCGTCCATTCTGCTATGAACTCCGCCAATGCTCTGCTTTGGATAGTTGAAGTGCTCTCAAACTTGAGGCCAAAGCTTGACAGTTCTAGTGCCCACTCGACAATCCTGCCTGTTGCTTCTGGATTTTGCAGTATCCTCTTCAGCGGAAAACGAGTGACGACTGTGATCTCATGTGCTTGGGAGTAATGGCGCAGCTTTCTCGAGGCCATGAGAAGGCCGAAAAGCAATTTCTGCACACCAGACTACCTTGACCTAGCCCCCTGCAGAAGGGAACTGACAAAGTAAACTGGGCGCTGCACCATTCTTTTCTGCATCTTCTCACGCGCCTGCGCAGATCCATCTTTGTCGGGACCAGAGCTTGCCGGTGAAGTCCCCTGCTTGTCGCTGGATGCATCTGCCGTGGTTGCTGGCTCATCATCCGCCTCCCTCTCCGCTACTAACGCAGCGCTAACCACTTGATTGGTTGCCGCTATATATAGCAGCAACTTCTCTTGTGGCTTAGGTGCGACAAGTGTTGGAGTGGAGGACAGGTATCTCTTTAAGTCCTGCAGTGCAGACTCCGCTTCCGGAGTCCATTTCATTGGACCTGCCTTTTTCAATATTTTGAAAAATGGCAGGGCGCGCTCAGCAAACCTAGAGATAAACCTACTGAGAGCAGCTACGCAACCGGCAAGTCTTCGTACATCCTTGACGCGCTTTGGTGCTTCAATCTGCTCAATGGCCTTGATCTTGTCGGGATTGGCTTCAATTCCCCGCTGAGACACGAAGAACCCGAGAAGCTTGCCGGAGGGGACTCCAAACACACACTTCTCGGGGTTAAGCTTGAGGTTGATCTTGCGCAGATTTGCAAAGGTTTCATCTAAATCTTGGATCAGAGTTGCCTTGTCCTTGCTCTTGACCACTATGTCATCCATGTAGGCTTCCACATTTCTGTGTATTTGCGGCTCAAAAGCGTCATGGACTACCCTTGCAAATGTTGAACCAGCATTCTTTAAACCGAAAGGCATCCGTACGAAACAGTATGTGCCACATGGGGTGATGAATGCGGTCTTCTCCTCATCCTCTTCTGCCATGAAGATCTGATGGTATCCTGAGTATGCATCAAGAAATGAAAGCAAGTCACATCCGGCCGTGGAGTCAACAATCTGGTCGATGCGCGGCAAGGGAAATGGGTCTTTGGGACAAGCTTTATTGACATCGGTAAAGTCGATACAAAGCCTCCATTTCCTGTTTGCCTTGCGCACGACTACAGGGTTGGCCAACCACGTAGGATGGAGCACTCCTCTGACAAGGCCTGCTGCTTCCAATTTCTTGATTTCTTCTGCGATGAATTCTTGGCGCTCCACTGCCTGCTTCCTGACTTTCTGCTTGACGGGCCGCGCATGAGGACAGACGGCAAGATGGTGCTCGATTACTTTCCTGGGAACACCGGGGATGTCAGACGGTTGCCATGCAAATACGTCGACGTTCGCCCGCAGGAAAGCAACAAGCGCGCTTTCCTATTTAGGGTCGAGAGTGGCACTGATGGTAAAGGTACCACCAGTGCCATCCTCCTTGGCGGACACCTTCTTGGTCTCTGGTGGAGCTGCCATTGTCTTCTTACACTTGCCGGTGGAGCTCGATGGTGCGTCCTCGACGATAGCGCAGCACTCCGAAGAGGTGCGCTTGCCGGAGTGGGCATTAGAACTCTTGCCGGACTTGGTCTTATTCTTCGCCCCGGGAGCTTCAACGGCAAGTGACTTGCGATCTGTTGCGGCTGCTACTTCCCGGTAGATCTTGTCGGCGCAGATAAGAGCATCCTTCTTGTCGCCAGGGACAGAGATGACACTTATCGGGCCTGGCATCTTCAACATGTTGTATGCATAGTGAGAGGCTGCCATGAATTTGGCGAGTGCTGGACGGCCGAGTATCCCATTGTAAGGCAATGGAAAGTCAGCAACATCAAAAGTGACCCTCTCAGTCCCGAAGTTCAACTCGCTGCCAAATGTCACCGGCAACGTGATCTTTCCCTTCGGCTTGCTCCTTCTCGGATTGATTCCTTGGAATGTGCCGGTCTCTTCGAGCTCGCCATCAGGGATCTGGAGTTTCTGGAGTACCGCGGAGGAGATCAGGTTCAAGCCGGCCCCGCCGTCAACTAGCATCTTAGTGACCTTGAGGTTGCGGATAGTTGGTGAAACCAACATCGGCAAGCACCCGACCGCAGTTATGCGATCAGGGTGGTCCTCAATATCAAAGATGATAGGCGTGCTGGACCATTTCAGAGGCTTGCGTGACTCGACGGGTGGTTCCGCCGCATTGACTTCTCGCACCCACTGCTTGAGCTGGTGGTGTGAAGTATGCAGAGAAGCACCGCCGTCAACGCACAGGACCTTTGTGGCTTTCTGGAACTCCTGCTCATCGGTCTCGTCATCATCCATGTCTTCATCGTCATCGTCATCTTCATCCTTGTCGCGGCCGCGGGGAGGTCTGTCTCCTTGCCGCTGCTTGGCCTTGCCGCGGCGTCCTCCTCGGCCGGGGCATTTCTTGCTGGCTCCTCCAGCACCTTCCTGGGCCTTCTCCTTGTCGCGTCGCTCGTATTCAGCCTTTTGCCGCTCGACAAGCTGCTCGACCTTCTTGCAGCTCTGGAGGTCATGGCCCTTGGTGCGGTGGATCTTGCAGTACTGCTTGTTGGTGCCGTCCTGCTTGTCGGCGACCGCCACAACCTGGTAGTTGGTGCCTGTGGCAATCTTCTCGCCGGAGCTACCAACTTTGGCTTTCTTGGCGCCACCTCCGTTGCCGGACTGCTCAACGACTAGCACATCTTTGCCTTTCTTCTTCCTGTTGTTCCGCCGCCGGTTTTTCTTTGCCGGGGAAGCCTCCTCACTATCAGATCCTCCTGCTTCTGTATTCTCTCCGGGGAGTTTCCTCCCTTCCTCAGCACGTGCACACTTGTCGGCCAGGGCATATAGCTCACTGACGTCTCTGATCTTGCACATCGCCATCTCCTCCCGCATCCTGCGGTTTCGCACGTTCTGATGGAACACGCTGATTACCGCGGCAGGGTGGACATCTGGGATGTTGTGCTGTACGCGGCTGAATCTCTGAATGTACTTGCGCAGGGGCTCTCCTTCCTTCTGGGCGAGCAGATGAAGGTCGCTCTCTTGGCCATGAGGCTTGTGGCCGCCTGTAAAGGCGCCGACAAACTGATGGCATAGGTCTGCCCAGGAGGATATGGAGTTGTCCGGCAAGTGCATGAGCTAGGATCTGACATTGGGCTTGAGCACCAGCGGGAAGTAGTTGGCCAGGATCTTGTCGTCCCGGCCCCCGGCAGCTTGCACCGCGATGGTGTAGATGCTAAGGAACTCCGACGGATGCGACTTGCCGTCGTACTTCTCTGGTACGTCTGGCTTGAAATTCTTCGTGCTGGGCCACTGGACTTGCCGCAGCTCACGAGTGAACACAGGGCAACCTAACGCGTACGGCAAGTCGCCTGGTTCCCCTGGTGCATGCATGTCGACAGAGGGCCCAGCACGCTGGTCCGATTGACGCCGCGCTTCTCTTCGGCGCTCGATGCGAGTACGAGCGTCTTCTTGCTGTCGTTCATGAAGAACTTGGCGCTGATCGCGACGAGCTCGTGGATCTGATGATGCGGTGGAGTTGCTGTCGAGGTGGATCCGGCAAGTCGGTGATCTTGGCCTTCGGGTGGAGAGTGCATGGTGGTTGCACCCCCACCGGTTTGGTCGCCATCGGCTCGTGCCTGGCAGTCCTGCCGTGGCAGCGATGTACTCGGCTGCCGCGGAGTGTCGCCGTTGGCGAAGCCGATGAGACTCTGAATGGTGGCCCTCCATTCATCGATGTTGTCTGCCGTTGGAGGGTAATCCAGGAGCAGTTGAGCTCGCGCCAATGCTTCTGCTGGAGTGGTGGGCGGCAGTGGCGAACGGCGCGAGGAGCGGGATATGCTCGGACTTCTAACTATGTTAGAAGGAGCAGTATCCTGTCCAGGCGATCGTGTCTCGCTCGTGCCAGCATGTTGGCGTGCATGCTGGTCTTGAGCACCCCGAGATCCACCAGCTCGATCTTGGTCCAACGAACGTATGGCACTGCGAATACCATGACGCTGTCGGTCCTGTGCCTCCTGAGATGGGCGCGGTGCATGTACGGACGCCGAGGTCTGCGCAGCCTTATCCTTGGACCTGGCAGCACCGTGAGCTCCCTCGTCGATGCCCGTTCTTCCGCCGGCGTCTACCCCACCACCCGTTTGCTCCGGTGGTGGTGGGATCGACGTGGACGGAACAGCTGCCGCCGAAGCCTTCTTCTTCGGTGGCATGTCGATGAAGAAGATGAAGATCTAGCTCGTGTGAACGTCGGATCAGGTTCACACAACCTCGACGCCCCCTACCTGGCGCGCCAAAGATGTCGGGGAAACTGATCCACGAACACCTATGGGACCGGCGGACCGAGCCCCTTTCGGTTCGGCGGGGGGCGGAGATCGCACGAAGAGCGGATCGAGGCGAAGCACACGAGCAGTTTACCCAGCTTCGGAGCTCTCCGGAGAGATAACACTCCTACTGCTGCATGTCTGAGTGTATTGAGTTCTTGCTCGGGAGCGCTGAGTGCTACAGTACACACTAGCTGCTAACGAGACCGAGCGTGAGTGTTTTTCTGCCTTCTCTCCTCCTCTACGTTGCGCATGGGCCTCCTTTTATATGCTGAAGGGGTCTCCGATAGGTGGCAACGTAGACAAGGGTAAAAATGGAAAAGGAATTGCGGTTGGTACAACTACCTATACAGTGTATCATACCTAACCCTGACGGCAGGGGACAAAGGCATTAAATGCCCGTCTACATCGCACAAATAGTGCAAAAAGGGACCGTCAGGGACGCCACCGCTTGCCACGATGGCAATCTTGTCAGCGTCGCTTGCCACCGTGCACCGCTGGCCGCACAGCCTCTTGCCACGCGCGCCTGGAAAGGTCCCAGGGCGACACATTGGTGGATGTGCTAGAGCGCGGGTACAGAGTGGTAGTTTGCCGCGGCAAGCGCCTTGCCGCGGTCGTTGTCTTGTCACGTCCGGTAGATTGTCGCTCACCGGGCCTTGCCGGGATGCGTGGCGCGTCGCGGCAAGTTCCTTGAGATGCCTTGATTGGCCTTCCCGGCAAGCTCCTCTTGCCGGGGCCTTGTCTCCTTGGCTTGAATACTTTGTTCTTGAATGGCTCCAAAGGAACCACGGAGGACCTTGGCGGTCACCCGGCAAGCCTTGCCGCGGGGTGCTGCAACTGCCCGTGCACAAGTTCGGGATACTAGGGTACCCCTACTCTAGTACACCGACAGACAATGATCGGCTTGTTGCTATGCAAGAAGAGTTGCACAGTTTTGAACGCAGCCAAGTGTGGTCATTAGTCAAGAGGCCAACTACAGAACACAATGTCATTGGAACAAAATGTATTTTCAAGAACAAGCAAGATGAGAATGGTGTAATCACCCACAACAAGGCAAGGTTAGTGGCACAAGGGTACTCACAAGTTGAAGGTTTGGACTTTGGTGAGACCTTTACTCCCGTTGCCCGTCTGGAATATATTCGCATCTTACTTACCTATGCTGATTTCAATGGTTTTACATTACATCAAATGGATGTGAAGAGTGCTTTCCTTAAAGGTCCTCTACAAGAAGAATTATATGTATCACAACCACCTGGGTTCGTTGATCCCGATCACAAAGACTATGTGTATAAACTTCACAAGGCTTTGTATGGCCTCAAACAAGCACCTCGTGCTTGGTATGATCATCTTAAGAAGTTTCTACTCGATTATGGTTTTGTGAGAGGGTGATCAATCCCACTCTTTTTACTAAGAGGGAAAAGGGTGATTTGATCTTATGTGAAATCTATGTAGACGACATCATTTTTGGTTCTCCTAACATTCATTTGTGCAAGAAGTTTGCGGCTTCCATGACCAAGAACTTTGAAATGTCACTCAATGCGGACTTGAAGTTCTTTCTCATATTTCAAATTTAACAATTTCAAGAAGGAAATTTCTTGTCTCAAACAAAATACCACAAGGATATTCTAGAGAAGTTTGACATGAAAAATGCTAGCCCATGTAAGACACCCATGCCAACAAAAAATGTACTTACTGAAGACACAAACGGTATCCCTTTCGACCCATCTCTTTACCGCTCTATGATTGGTTCATTGCTTTATCTTTGTGCATCTAGACCAGACATCATGTTTAGTGTAGGCATATGTGCTAGATTTCAAGCTTCCCCTAGGGAAAATTATCATAAGGCGGTTAAGCATATTCTTAGATACCTTGTTCACACCCCAAAGTTGGGTCTATGATACCCCAAGGATGCCAAGTTTGATATCATTGGGTACATGGATGCGGATTGGGCAGGAGACAAAGTGGGACGGAAGTCCACCTCCGGTGCATGTGAATTTCTTGGACGCTCCTTGGTAAGTTGGTCCACGAAGAATCAAAATTGCATCTCTCTCTCCACCGCAGAAGCTGAATACATTGCACCCGCCAGTTGTGCAACTCAATTACTATGGATGAGGCAAACTTTGAAGGATTATGGTATCACCTATAGGCATGTGCCTCTTCTATGTGATAATGAAAGTGCCACCAAGATTGCCGAGAATCCCGTTGATAATCTTCGAACCAAGCACATTGATATTAGGTATCACTTCTTGAGAGACCATGTGCAAAAGGGTGACATTGATATTGCTCATGTTGGTACAGATATGCAACTTGCAGACATTTTCATCAAACCATTGGATGAAGCAAGGTTCTTTCAACTTAGGCGTGAACTTGGTATCTTGGAGCTTGATAACATTATGTGAAATCTAGTATCCATGCATGCATTTACTTAATGTCTTGTATTGATGTAGGCATGTATTTAGGGGGATACATTCAACTCATGAGTACTCTCACCCTACATAATGCATAAATAGAACAGACACTCTGAAAATTACCATGGTTTCCAAACAATGGTTCTTTAAAATGATGGAGTCGTGACTATCTACCCAAGGTTCAAATCTTTGCGGTAATATGTCAATATGCTCAAACATGGTGACTTCGGTCACCACTTGTGTATTGTTTATATGAATCCTTCTAGGCTTAATGTTGTTGGGTATCTTGCGCATCATACTATATCCCTAACTTTTTTTAGTACGACATCTCTAAATCTCCTAGGAGGAGTCTATATCCAAATCATTATATGGCCCATAAAAATTCTTCCTCACAATTGGTATCTCTGTCTAGTGGCCGAACATCCGACCCCACTGCTGGACATCCGGGCCCTGGCATTTTTCAGCTGCTCAAACATCATTCGGGCGCGTCCAGTGGCCGGACATCCGGCCCTTGGACTTTCGTTCGCTGACCCCAGTCACTGGATATCCGGGCTTGACCCCCGGATGTCCGGCTCGTAC
>NC_041387.1:100016614-100082255 GCF_002162155.2 Triticum dicoccoides
GGGCTCAGGATTTGGGGGCAATATTCCCCTTTCCCTTCTCGCTCCCCCACCCGTCTCACACCACCGCCGGGCTGTGCCCCGGTCCTCCTCGGCCATCTCCTCCATCCTCCAGCCATCGATCTCCTCTCCATGCCCTCATCTCTCCCCGATCTACTCTCCCATCCAATCCATTTCCTGGGTTGCGGTGTGAATCACCCAGGAGGAGCTGGTTTGGGTGTTGAATCAAGGGTCAGCCGCTGGAGTTCCTCATGGCGCGCACCAAGCAATGCGGTCCTCCTCCTTCATCCTGAGGTATGGTTGTTTCTGTTCTTGCCTACTATTCGTTTGGCTCAACTATTCTAGGTTTCCGGTAAATCTTAGAATTATCTTGATATATGTGTCCCTTTATCGATTTGATGTCACTTGCAGATGTCACTGGCCTAGCCCAAATTACTCTTTATGCACTTGGCTAAACAAATTAACCATGGGCATGTCGATATTTTGATATACCACTTGGACTTGTCCTATGGTCATGTTCAAAATGTCCACATCTCCACTTGTTTACTTTTTTTATCCCTCAACAAGCAAAAGTAACAGTTTTTATGTTTTCCAAGTTGAGGTTGAAGATTAGCACAATTTTAAGCATTCCCAATACACTTCAAGCAAGCATGGCAAGAGTATAAGCAGCGGAAAGAATAAAGCATGCTAGTTGCAAGAAAGTAAAGGGATGTGATTGGAGTGTGCAAACGCAATGAAGACACAAAGATTTTTGGCGTGGTTCCGATAGGTGGTGCTATCATACATCCACGTTGGTGGAGACTCCAAGCCACGAAGGGTAACAGTAGACTTCAAGCGAAAGCCGACGTGGGTGTAGACCACGACAAGTCAAGTGATGGCTCCTCTCCTCTCCTCTCCACCTGCTCACCCACCCCAACAATGGCGATCTATAGTCTCTTCTACCATGGAAGGGCACCTACACTGGGATTTCAAGCCTCGGCTCTCGATTGCAGATCAGGTGCGTCGAAGGTTTGGTTCTACGGTACATTTTTCACCATCTTTGGGCACCAAGGAGTTCTTCTTGGTCGTTTACTTATCCTCTGCATCCTTCATCCTCTCAGAAGAATCTATGGGAATTGCTCTGCAATGTTGCATTGGTGGTTTACCTTCGGGTCTCAATGTCACATCTCTGGATAATCGAAAATTTCACTTCTCTGTGGCATCCAACAAGGTTGGACACTTTATTTATCATCTCAAAGACCGAATTTGGCCAGACTTTGTTTGTCATTTTCAACTATTTGGTTTTGGTATGGACTCCACTCATTGGAATGATCATTTCTGGCATTCAGACAAGGTTATCCATGAGGTTTTGACTAGATCACCGGTGGCCATTCAATCAAATTTGAATTTCTTACGTGGTATTGGCTCTCGTGACCTTCATCTAGATGCCTCGATCACGTTTGGATCAGCATCTTCCTCGCAACGAGCTCCATATGATCCACCACTAACGAGCATTCCGATGAGTCTTGCTAGCGAGCACATTTCAGGCAAGCAATTATTAATGGCATTAATATCATTAATTCTGTGGCCGGCCTCAAATTTGGGAGTTTCCATCAGAATGATGTGCCCCAGAGCAATCAGAGCAATCAAGATAATCAACATTTATTGCCAGGGGATTTATGCATTGGTCGTTTCAATTTTGGCTTATCTTCTCACCCAATGGAAGCACGTACTCGTTTTGAAGGTCAGTCTTTTCAGAAACACTATTGGGATTCATTACCGACTTTTATGGTGTTTCATATTTTGGACCAGATGCGTTTTGGTTATTCTCTCAGTCACATTGCCACCATTTGGTCACTTTCATCTGTCCCCACATTGGATTACATTTACAAACGTCTTAATATCTGCTCACAATGTGATCTAATGGGGCATATCACTGATTCTTGTCCAAGGAGGCCATGCACCCTTTGTCTAGAAATTACCTGTCAATGCAATCACCAGGAGGCCCTATCGAACCATGTTGAACCAGTTGAATCTGTTGACATACCTCCTGTTCAGAATAAGGAGATTTATTCTTGTCATACATGCGGGTCCACCACACATTCCTTTTTTGATTTCCCAACTCTGCTCGAATGTTCTAGCTGTGGTTGGTTGGGCCACAACAAGCGTCACCGTGGGTTGATTGGCACACCATGTCTGTTTTGGAAGCCCAGACCTAGGCCTTTAGTATCTTCGTCCTCCGGCCCACATGCCTCTCCAGCTAGCCCAGCCCGTGTGCATCGACAAGATTTGGATACACGGAAAGATGGAAATCAGGGTGATTCCTTTCGGAGAAATATGGTGGACAATTTTACTACAAATCCCACGCGCATCAATAATAATTTTCCTACTTCTAATACGTCTGTCCTCGGCCACTCCCACAAGCAGCAAATCAATCAGTCTATTTTAAATGATTCACTTCCTACCCGTTGCTACGAGGGTGACCGTGGAAGAGTGACCGTTTGCTATGAATCACGTGGTGCCCCTGGACACATGGTGACCTCCTGCTGGGCTACTCGATGGCAGACTCTGGGGACTTGGGTCCCAAAGACTCGAAAGAACCCTACCAATATGCATTCGCCCCCTTGCAACTCACCTCCATTGCTCCCCCTCCAGTTCCTCGCCCAACCTCGTCCATGGTGAACTTTCCTGTCAATGTAGTCCCCTACCTGTTGCAAGGGATGACCATCAAGCTGGGGCTTGAAGATCGTCTAGTGTGTGATGAGATGGTGGTCAGCCCCACCCCGCCTCTGCGCCATGACTTCCTTGTTGTGGCAGAGGTGAACCGCTTTGTTCCGTTCCATCGAAAAGCTGCTATGCGCCACACCATCGAAGGTTTGCTCCATGAGTCACACTTCTTTCCCACGGAGGTTGATGATTATCCGCTAGGTATTGGGATATTTGGTTTTGCGGATATGTCATTAGAGATGCTGTTGTTGGCACTACCTTTGAGCTTGATGAAGATGAGGATAATCTGAATACTGTAGTGTCTTTTATTCCTCATGATGCTACAATTAATATGAGATTGACTTCTTTCAGCCCACAAGTTTGGATTATGTACATTGGCTTTCCTCATGATTATCAGACGTCCCACTATATTTGCAAATCTGTTGATAAGTTTGGTGAATTGATCACTTGGAATAACCCCAGAGGTGATAGAAAGTTTGTGTTGATCAAAGCTCGAGTACTCAATATGAGCAGGGTGCCTAAAAGTTTTGTTATGCATCAGCTTGGTGGTGAACGCCATTGTTGGACTATTTGTGTCACTATCTTAAGGAGCAGTGATTGGAATGCCCACACCCCGGATGTTCCTCCGGCGGGTATTGATCCCCCACCTGCTGATGGCATCCCACATCCTCTGTTTGGAGATGGGCTTACTATTGAACAGATGTACCAGGATCAACTGCATAATTGGATAGCTCAAAATGCTGCTCCCAACCAAAATAGTGTTGAAGTTCAGCAAGGAAATAATGTGCACTTACAATCCAACTAGGGAGTCTGGCCACCTCCACCACCCCAAGCACCTCCAGATTTATATAATTATCAGGCTTGACTTGTGGCTGAAGGCTTACAAGTCCAAGATGGTATTCCTCTAGCTAACAACATCCATGACAACCCTGACATGACATGGAATGATTCAATTTCTGTCTTTGGTAGCTCAGATTCCAGTGCAACAATCTCTGATAGCTATGTTTTAGTGCCTAGCAACATTTTTCAGAGCCTGGCTGCAAACTATGAGATGGGAGAGAGCTTTAACTTGGATGTCAGTGTTACTTAGTCTAACTCCCTGGATATTGAGATTTCACTTTCTGCAGCTAGTTTGCACTTTGCTATGACGGCCAATGGAGTTATGATGTCCTCTATGTTGATCAACCAAGGTATTCCTGTCATGCATCTCAATAACTTACTTTATGCTGAAATTATGCCTCTCATTGCTACATATGGGCCATGGAGTACTGGATACAGTTTCAGAAAGGAGAGAGTTGATCCAAAAGTGGTGTTAACTGAAGAGTTTGGTGTTCTGCATATCACTTAGGCCTCCCAGATAGTGACTGATCATGCTTCTCAACTGGCGCATGCTGAACACATGTCTGTTCCGGCTACATTGAGCTTAACTGAAATTATTGACACTTCTGCACCTGAAGCTCTGGAATGCAGTCTAGATGGGGATGGCAGCAACTCCAACTCAGCACTCATAGTTGGTGGGTCTCCCACAAATGATTCTGGGGTTATGAACATTGAGGAGGGCAATGTTCAAGCGTTGGAGATTTCCCAGATGGACATGGACATGCCAGTTTCTCTGACAACTACAACCATAGCTACCTTTGTTGCCCCTGCTTCTGCTAGTCGGCATGGAAAGGCACCAGCTCCTGACTCTATTATCTCCCTTTTGTAGGAGCACACACTCTAACAAGTATGACGGCTTCAAAGTCCCACCCCTATCTAACACTAAGCTCAAAACCTCAAAGGTAAAACCTAGGGTGATTCCCTCTGCTGCTACCTCCATCACTATCATTGATTTGTCTGATGCTCCAGAGGTCCCTCCACCTACTGCAATCCAAGTTATTCAGC
The DNA here is from genome assembly GCF_002162155.2 of Triticum dicoccoides. Classification (NCBI taxonomy): domain Eukaryota; kingdom Viridiplantae; phylum Streptophyta; class Magnoliopsida; order Poales; family Poaceae; genus Triticum; species Triticum dicoccoides. Next base: position 100,021,202 of record NC_041387.1, read on the forward strand.
ATATTGGCACGATGTTGTGTGCTATTCCTGCCGAAGAGCTCATGGAAGAGAAGCTTCAAGAGACTTCTGATGATGGGCCATCTTCGGCTAATGCTTAAACCTCTTGCCTAGGTTTTCCTTGGTCGTTGCCTCATTTTATTATACCCTCTTTATGGTCCTTCATGTTAACTGGAATGTTCTATGCTAGAATGTCCGTGATTTGAATTTGGATGCAAAACATTTAGTGCTTTCTAATGCAATCAACTATTGTGGTTGTGCTGTAATATGTTTGCAGGAGACTAAGAAACCTTCTTTTGATCATAACTTTGTTAAAAGTTGTTGTACTAAACATTTTGATCAATTTGCATTTGTTCCCTCTCGTGGGGCCTCGGGGGGCCTCATCACGATCTAGAATAGTTCTATTTTCACGGCCACCACCATAGCCCAGGAAGATTTTGCCCTGGTGATACACTTTCATTCAACTCAATCGACCCAATATTGGACTTTGGTTAATGTTTACGGCCCATGCCAAGGGGAACAAAGAATAACTTTATTAATTGGTTAATGTCAGTGAATATCCCCTCTAATGAATATTGGCTCTTGGTTGGAGATTTTAATTTCATTCGAAGCCCTGAAAACCGTAACAAGCATGGTGAGAATTATGGTGATATGATTACCTTCAATGACTTTATTCGAACACAAGCTTTAATTGAGCTCCCCATTAAAGGCCGTGAGTACACCTGGAGTAATATGCAAGATGACCCATTGCTGGAATAGATTGATTGGTTCTTCACAAGTAATAATTGGACGAGCTCTTACCCTCACACAATTGTCAAGCCTCTAGGCCGACTTGTATCTGACCATATCCCTTGTGTGGTCAACATTGAAACTTCCATCCCACGTTCCAAGCTTTTCAGGTTTGAACCCTTTTGGATCCAACATCATGACTTCATGCAAATTGTTGAAAATGCCTGGTCAAAACCTGCACACTCCAAAAATATGGCGACAGTTTTATGCAGAAAGTTCAAAACTCTCAGACATGATCTCAAGCACTGGAGCAAAAATATCTCAAAAATGTCCACTGCCATAGAAAACACAAACAGGGCTTTACTGGAGATTGATGAGCTTGAAAATAAAAGGAGGTTAACTACACCTAAAAATAATTTCAGAAAAATACTAAAGGCCCATCTCATTAGACTACTCACTTATCAAAAATTATACTGGAAGAAAAGATGCACCATCCGTTGGGTCTAGTTCGGAGATGAAAACTCCAAGTTTTTTCAAGCAATGGCCTCCAAGTGCTACAGAAGGAATAATATTGCGATGTTGACTACTGATGATGGTGTTTGTGTGGACGACCATACTGGAAAATAATCAGTTCTCTTTAACTCCTTTAAACAGAGACTGAGTACTCCACAAAATAATTAAGATGATTGATGGGCTGGAAGAACTGACAGTTTCTTTCACCACCGATGAGATTGATCATGTTATCAAAACAATGCCAGCAGATCGAGCACCGGGACCAGATGGCTTCAATGGAGCATTCCTTAAATCCTGCTGGTCAGTAATCAAAGAGGATTTTTACAAACTCTACAATCAATTCTTTGATGGAGATCTCAATCTCGAAAGCATTAATGACGATTTTATCACCCTGACCCCTGAGACTAATTCCCCCAGTACTGTCAATGATTTTCGACCAATCACCCTCCTGAACTGCTGTCTAAAAGTGATTACAAAAATCTTGGCCAATCGTTTGCAAAAGGTTATACTCAAAATCATTCACAGAAACCAGTACGGTTTACTCAGAGGGCGCATCATCCAAGATTGCCTCGCGTGGGCTTTTGAGTAAATATATCAATGCCAAAGCTCCAAGAAAGAAATTGTTCTTCCCAAACTTTACTTTGCTAAGGCCTTTGATACAATTGATCATGAGGCAATGCTGGTAATCATGAAGAATATGGGATTTAATGACAAATGGTTAGGATGGATCCAGTGCATTTTCTCTTCGAGCAAGTTTGTGCTCCTACTGAACGACATCCCTGGTAGGCAGTTCCACTGCAAATGTGGTGTATGACAAGGTGACCCTCTATCTCCACTAATCTTTGTCTTGGCGGCTGATTTATTACAAGTTTCGATCAATGATGCCTTTTCTCAAGGACAAATCAGTTTGCCCTTCCCATGCAATAATCAGAAAGAGTATCCGGTCATACAATATGCGGACGACACTATTCTTGCTATGTCGGCGTGTCCAGTCCAAGCTACAACCATCAAGAATATTCTCTCTGACTATGCTACTTCAGTGGGCTTGAAGATTAACTTCCACAAATCTACCCTCATTCCACTAAACTGCGATCAGGAGACCACAAACTCTTTGGAAACTATTTTCGGCTGTGTTGTTGGTAAACTACCCTTCACTTACCTTGGCCTCCAATGGGCACAACTAAACCGACCATAATGGATCCCATGCCTCTTGTCTACCGTGTGGAGAGAAGACTATCTGCCACTCTCAATATGATATCTTATGGAGGGAAGATCACTACTAAATTCGGTTATAACATCCCTCATAATTTTTGCTCTCTGTACTCTCAAACTACCGGCTGGCATCATTGAACTTCTTGACAAGATACAAAGAAAATGCCTTTGGACAAAGAAGACCGATCAAGGTGACACGTGCAAGTCACTGGCATCTTGTGACATGATATGCAAACCAAAAGATTGTGGAGGACTAGGCGTTCTCAACTTGAAAGTGCAAAGTGATGCCTTGCTTCTCAAATTTCTCCATAAATTCTATAAACATTGGGACCTACCATGGGTGGAGCTAATCTGGGATACGTACTACACCACAAAAATTCCACATGCAACCGACCCGTGCGGCTCCTTCTGCTGGTGGGACGTCTCCAAACTCATGCCAATACACAACGGAATCACCAACGTGACTGTCCACAATGGATCTAATGCTCTTTTTTGGAAAGATGTATGGATTGGAGATCTTCTGGCTGACACGCACCCTCGAGCCTTTTTGTTCACACAGCAGGAGGATATCTCTGTGAGGGATTTCTTGAGGAGCACGTATCTAAGTGAAATGTTTCATCTGCCTCTCTCAACTCAAGCACATTAGGAAACATGTGACTTACAGCAGAAAACTATGCACGTCAAGCTCCTGGATCCCTCGATTAATGATGATTGGAAGTGTGTATGGGGAAAAACATACTACTCAGCCAACAGGTATTACACCTTTTATTAAAAGGACATTCAAGCACACCAAACATATACCTGGATCTGGAAGTCAAAAGCAACAATGAAAATTAAAGTGTTCGTATGGCTACTTCTCCCTGATAGACTCAACACTCAAAACATGTTGAAAACAAGAAATTATAACATTGGCACTGACTTCGGATGCCTTATTTGCACAACTTACCAAGATGAGATGGTAGAGCACCTATTTTTGGAATGCTCTTTCAGCCTTGATTGCTGGAATGAGCTTCATATCATGGGACATGCACCAAGCTCACGTCTAGATTGGATGGTGGCAGCTAAAACCTCTTGGAACAAACCACTATTGATGGAAATCTTTCTCCTAGCAGCTTGGAGCATCTGGAAGAAATGAAATAACAAACACTTTCGAGGAGTGCTCCCATCCAAAGATTCCTTGACTTAGAGCTTCTCTCTTTGCTTCTACTATTGTAGAATTTGTTGAAGTTCTTCACCATTAAGCTCAAGTCTTCATTGAAGGTTTGTTTCTCACTTGATGATATAGGAGCTTCACATGAGGCTTTGTAAGCACCGCTTGACTTGTTGTGAAGTTCTTCCTTATCCTTGAGTGACATCTCATGAGCAATAATTCTTCCAGTGATTTCCGTTGGCTTGAGATTCTTGTAGTTGGGCATCATTTGGATCAATGTGCACACAATATCATATTTTCCATCCAATGCTCTTAGGATCTTCTTGATGATGAATCTGTCGGTCATCTATTCACTTCCTAAGCCCGCAATCTCATTTGTGATAAGAGCAAGCCTAGAGTACATTTCAGCGACACCTTCACCATCCTTCATTTTGAACTTGTTAAGTTGACTTTGGAGCACATCCAATTTGGATTCCTTGACGGAGTCGGTACCTTCATGCATATCAATCAAAGTATCCCAAATTTCCTTTGCATTCTCAAGATGGCTGATTTTGTTGAATTCTTCGGGGCACAATCCGTTGAAGAGGATATCACAAGCTTGAGCGTTGTATTGCAGCATCTTCAACTCATCCACGCTAGCTTCACGGTTCGGTTCTCTCCCATCAAAGAATTCACCTTGCAAGCCAATACACACAATAGCCCAAACGGCAGGGTTATGTCCGAGAATATGCATTTTCATCTTATGCTTCCAACTAGCAAAATTAGTACCATCAAAGTAAGGACCTCTACGGTGATAGTTTCCCTCGCTAGACGCCATACTCTCCTAGGTTGTGAAACCAAGGCTATGACCACCAAAAGCTATGCAAATCAAAGCAAATGGAGACCAAAGCTCTGATACCACTTGTAGGATCTTGAAGTATGTCTAGAGGGGGGGGGGTGATTAGACTACTTGACCAATTAAAAACTTAACCTTTTCCCAATTTTAGTCTTTGGCAGATTTTAACTATCTTAGCACAAGTCAAGCAATCTTCACACAATTCAAGCAAGCATGCAAATAGTATATGAGCAGCGGAAAGTAAAGCATGCAACTTGCAAGAATGTAAAGGGGAAGGGTTTGGAGGATTCAAACGCAATTGGAGACACGGATGTTTTTGTCGTGGTTCCGATAGGTGGTGCTATCGTACATCCACGTTGATGGAGACTTCAACCCATGAAGGGTAACGGTTGCGCGATGTCAGGACCCCGACTCAATGTCACATCGATCTAGCCTGTAACACCTCATATCACTTTGCGGCCTCACGCACGGTATTCCCACGGTGTCGCCTTACCTTTGCCCGGGACCGTTTGCGCCTTTTGGCTCACGTATATGATGATGTCGCTAGCATCCATATGATAAGGAGCCTGGGCTGACATGACTAGTCGTAAACCCAAAGTGGCACAGACTTACAGGGACAGGCATCCATGACCCAGCATCGAACGTGTCGGTCATCAGCAAGTGGGTCCGGGCTGTAGCACTGGGCTAGCAGGACTCCGGTAAACCAGGCTGTAGCGGGCTAACAGGGCTCCGGTACTCAATGCGTGACATTTCCCCGTAGGGACAGACACAGGAACGAAGAAGGACACATGCCGGCCAGCCTAAGTGTTCCGGAGCAGTAGCAAGCTACCATGGCTCAATGGAAACACTAGGAGACATTTCCCGGTAAGAGAGGCTACTAAAGATAAACAACTAGATAGTCAGATCTCACACATACCAAGCATTTCAATCATACACACAATATGCTCGATATGTGCAAATACAACAAGGCATCACAACATGACTCTACGACACAAGTACTTTATTTAAAGGCTTAGAGAGCCATACATAACATACATACAAGTACGGGTCACACGACCCACATTCAAGTCATACAGTCATACAAACCAGCAGCGGAAGTAACTTGTCTGAGTACAGACAACTAGTAAAATAAAAGAGGCTTGGAAAGCCTAGCTATACTACGTGGACCTTCACAAGCTCAGGATTACCACCTGGGCCTTAGTCTACTCGTCGATGTCAACGTCTACGAAGAACCCATCAGAAGGGGTTGCAGCGTCTTCAGTAAAATGTAAATTATAGCAACATGAGTACAAAGGTACCCAGCAAGACTTACGTCAGATCCTACATACATGCACATTATCAAGAAGGGTTGGTGGAGTTATTGCAGCAAGCCAGCTTTGACTCTTGGCTAAGCTATCCTATGAGACTCCAACTTGAAATGGTTTTGCGCACACGAGTCCACTACTCACCACTTTAATACACCACCGAGGATCCACCTCCGTCATCCTACGGAAGAGCCATCCTCGGCACTCACGCTTATCTTGAGATTTTTACTAGTATCGATTCACTTGTCTATGAACTTTATAAGCAACCAAATAGTCCTTTACCGCGGATGCGGCTATTCGAATAGATCATGTTAACCCTGCAGGGGTGTACTTCTTCATACATGTTTCCACCACTTAGCGTCTGCACACGACATGTGCTCGGCAGACTTCAAGCGAAAGCCGACGTGGGTGTAGACCACGACCTACCTAAACACCTAAGTCTCTAGTCCAGGTTTATCGCCTATCCAGGTTCCATCCGCAGGGAGTCCGGCCGAGGTTTCCCATACGGCCCCGAACGATGTGTACAGGGTTCCCGAGATACCTAACGGGTATTCGGTACACCATGCCACGTACCTACCGCATCACAGCCCACCCCGCGGTCAGCGCTGTCCACGGCCTCCAGCAAGCTACAAACACCAGAAACTACTTGCAACTCCTGGACAGAGGACTAGGGTGAATAAGAAGTCGAGCGGGGTCATATTTCAGGGCCCAATGCATGGTAGTAGCTGAATCTTAAATCACGCATACAGATCTTAGTTCTTAAGGTCGGCTTCAATGAAACAACCCACCATGTACTCCTACATGGCCTCTCATCGATACCTTTACCAAATCGTGTTCACCACATCACTCTCATTACCGACATGATCATTTCACTCTAGCCCATCACCCAGATGAACCAGACCTGACACGACTCTAAGCATAGCAGGCATAGCAAGGTAGGAACAACACATACATATGGCTCAATCAATTCCTACACATGCTAGTGGGTTTCATCTAATTATTGTGGCAATGACAGGTCATGCAGAGGAAATGGGTTCAACTACCGTAGCACACAGCAGTTTGAAACGCGTTGTCTTAATGCAGTAAAAGAGAGCAAGAGCGAGAACATGGGATTGTATCGATATGATCAAATGGTTGGTTGCTTGCCTGATGGATCGATGCACGAATACGGTTCTTCGCTAGGGTAATCACGGTACTCCTCGGAGGCAGAACCTGCCGCAAAGAACACCGATACACAACTATCACCAAACAATGTGCGACAATATGATGCATGCATGAAACATGGCGCTATGAGTGTGTTGGGCTAATGCAACTAAAACCAGATGTGTTTGAATCAATTTGAACCAAAGATTCAAATTTCAAACTCATAAATGGCCCTTTAAAGTGTTTTATCTTGTTCTGCACTAAACCTCAAGTTAGCTTGTTTAAACATGCATGAAACTAGTACAGATGGATAGATTGGATTTTTCTGATCATTTTTCATATATAATTTGTTTGATTTGGAGCTACGGTTGGATTTATATGAATTTTTGAAGTTTGGGTTATTTCCTGGAATTTATAAATCATTTTAGATTTATTTTGATTTCAGAAAAGGTTTACTGCGTCAGCATGAGGTCATGCTGACCTCAGCAAGTCAACAGACCGGCCCAGGTCAAACTGACCAGTGGGTCCAGGGTGTCAGTGGGTAATTAACTAATTTAATTTAGTTTAAACTAATCTGGATAATTAGCAGAAGGGGGCCCCACCTGTCATTGACTCAACAGAGTAAAACGGGGCCCACCCGTGGTCAAAGTCAAAACGGCTGCACCGGCGTTTATCCGCCGGTGAGCCCGACGCGGCGGCGGAAGTGGTTTTGGCCGTTCCGGCCACCAAATGGGGCGCGGAAGGCATCTACGTGGAGCTGGGGACGAACCGCAGCTCTTGGTGGAGCGAGTTGAGGTTGGGGTGGCCGGAGTTGGCGCCGGCGACGACCTAGGCGGTCACCGGAGTTCGGGTGAAGGCAAACTCGGAGCTAGGGTGTGCGGTGAGGTGCGGGGAGTGCACGGTTGGACTCAACGCAACGTGGTGAGTGTGTTGGACACCGTGAGTTGGCCGGAGGATGGCCGGGAGCACGTCGGCGACGAGATCCACGGTGATGCGTGCGGGTGATCTTCGTGCGGTGGCTACACGGCTCGGGGACGAGAGAGGAAGGGTAGGAGGGGTAGCTAGGCTCACAGAGCACCCGTAGAGGCCACCGGCGGGGTCAGGGATGAGCTGATGCGGTGACGGCGTTGAAGGGGATCTCCGGCAACGGCGAACTCGGGCGAGGTCGGTGCGGTGGACTCGGGCCTTGCGAGCACACGGGGCTCGGTTAGCTCGACGAAGTGGATGGCGGCGGAGCTCCTGGACACGACGAGACGACGCACGGGCGGCGGGGAGCGCGGCTACGGCGATGGAGCGGCGGCGGTGGCGTCGGCCATGACTGGGGAGCGCGAGGTGGAGGAGCTGGAGAGGAGAGGAGGTGTCTGGGGGGTTCGGGAGAGCGAGGGGGAGCGATCCACGTCGTTAGCCGGGCGAGTGGAGCGGCGAGGCGGCGAGCAGGTGCGTGGCACCCATGCGGTGCTCGCCGTCGAGCACCTGCCTGCCTGCCTGGCCGGGCAAGCAGCTTGCTGGCGCGGCGCTGGGCTGAGCCGGCAGGTGGGCCGGGTTGCAGGCGCTAGGTAAGTTTTCCTTTCTGTTTTTTTTCTTTTTCTATTTTTCTGCAACTTTGTTGAATTATTAAAAATACCTAGGCAACTCCTAAAATCACCAAACTGCTCCTGGTCCATAGTTGGATTATTTCCAACATGAAACATTTCAGTTTAGGAATATTTGAGCATTTGAAATATTTTATATAATTTTAAATGCCAAAATTCAAATACTTATCATTTAATTCAAAGACCCTAAGATGACCTAGAAAATTGTGCAACTCTTTTGGCAGAGGTTCTGAACCAAGACAAAAATGATGGACATTTTAGAAGGGCATTTCAGGTTCATTGAAATTATTTTTAGTAAACCCTAGTTGGTTTCAGAGGGGGCTGGGGGTTCTGACATCCCCATTTCAAGTTTCTGATGAAAGGATAGACATGATGCAACACTCTAATGCATGAACTAGCTAGGGTGTGACACGCGAGTCCATGGAGGGCTCCACCCAAGAAGGGTCCACGAAGAAGCAACCTTGTCTATCCCACCATGGCCGTCGCCCACGAAGGACTTGCCTCACTAGCGGTAGATCTTCACGAAGTAGGCGATCTCCTTGCCCTTACAAACTCCTTGGTTCAACTCCACAATCTTGTCGGAGGCTCCCAAGTGACACCTAGACAATCTAGGATACACCACTCTCCAAGAAGTAACAAATGGTGTGTTGATGATGAACTCCTTGCTCTTGTGCTTCAAATGATAGTCTCCCCAACACTCAACTCTCTCTCACAGATTTGGCTATGTTGGAAAGAAGATTTGAGTGGAAAGCAACTTGGGGAAGGCTAGAGACCAAGATTCTAGTGGTAGGATTGGAATGTCTTGGTCTCAACACATGAGTAGGTGGTTCTCCCTCAGAAAATGAGTAGTGGAAGTGTAGGCACGTTCTGATGGCTCTCTCACAAATGGAGAAGGGGTGGAGGGGTATATATAGCCTCCACACAAAATCCAACCGTTACACACATTTGACCCAACTCGGTCAGATCGCATAGAAGAACTCGGTGAGACCGATTCAGTTCAAATTCTAAATGTTAGGAATCTCGGTGGGATCTACATGATCAACTCTGGGGGACTGATGTGCTAGAGCTAGGGCAAAACCTCATCTCGGTGAGACCGATTGCATGAACTCGGTGAGACCGATTTCAGCAATGATCAAACAGAGAGTTGGCCAGGCAAACTCGGTGGGGCCGATTGCACATTTTGGTAAGACCGGAATAATTACAACAGGCAACCGAGAGTTTGCAAGGCCATCTCGGTGAGAACGAGATCCATATCGATGAGACCGAATTCTCTAGGGTTTCTGGCAGTGGTATGTCAAATGAACTCAGTGGTGCAGGATAGACCAAATCGGTGGGGCCGAGTTTGACTTTAGGTTTTGGACATATGTGGAAATGAGAAAGTGGTTGAGGGTTTTGGAGCAATATCACTAAGCACTTTGAGCAAGCAAGCCATTAAGCAACACCTCATCCCCTTTTAATAGTATTAGCTTTCCTATGGACTCAATGTGATCTTGGATCACTAAAATGAAAATGAAGAGTCTTGAGCCTTTGCCAATCCTTGCACTTAGCATTTTGAAGGGGTTCCACATCCTCTTGTCCTTGCCACGCTGAATTCATCTGAAATGTACTTGATAAAAATATTAGTCCAACAAGAGATATGTTGTCATTGATTACCAAAATCACCCGGGGAGCACTTGTGCTTTCAGGTTCCCATACCCTCTCCGCCCCGAGTTTTTAGATGAGGCTGCAGTGTCCCTCCCCGCTAGATCCACAACCTCTACTCTAGAGAGTCACTGCCTAAGTCCGACCACATATCCCAGGGAGCCCGATGAGCGTACATCCAAAAAGAGGTTTATCATAGCCTCTTCGGCGGATGATGGCGAGGTGGTCGCCATTCATCCCAACCTCTTGATCCCATAGGAACACCTCACAACAGAAGCCGTCGAGGATTTTGACTATGCCAAAGGCTTCACATCAGGGGGCTCACGTATTACTGTATCTCGGGAAAGCTGACTACAACATCAAGCTCGTCGACAGCCATGGCTTCACGCAGGCCATGTCATAGGTTAAGTGGTCCATCCTTAGCCCCTCTGGTTCAACCGCCGTCGATCTCTTCGGAGGCCCTGTCGCCGATCTCCTCCGCCACATGGTCAAGGATTTGCGATCCTTATACATAATTGAGCCCATTTTGTCATTTCTGAAGGACACGTTCTACGATGGTGGCTTGGGATCCTCATCTGCCAAGTCAGATCTCATCGACCACGACTACAAGAAGGGCACCCACAAAGGCTCTTCCAAGGTGAAACAGCCCATCTGCGATATCAGCGAGCGCACCATGGGTTTGTGCTCTTCCAAGTGGAAGGATCCCGTCCATGACAAGTGAGGCAATATCATACCAGCAAATCTTACTTTTTCTAGTTAGCCAACCCGTACCCTTTGTTGTAGTAGCTTTTGCCATGCGGTGTTTTAGCTGTGTCGTGTTTAATTATTTTAGTTATGCAAAATTGTAATGTTCAATAGGTCTATGTGATGTTGAAGTATGAACTGTCCACTTAAGTTTTACGAATGGTTATATTTGGTTGTTTATAGTGAGTAGATTCCTTATTTATCTGTATTTGGTTGTTAGGTTGGTTGCAATGAGCATTTGTCCAGTTTTCAAGCATATGCCTTGTTTAACTATATTTGCTTGTTAGGTTGGTTGCAGTGAGCCTCTGTCCAATTTTCAATGGATATATTTGGTTGTTATAGTGATAATATATGTCTTGTTTATTTCAGTTATTCACAGGGTGATGTTCATTATGTCGAAGTTGGAACTGTGCAGTTCGATTTCTTCAATACTAGTTTGAACGGCTATATTTGGTTCCTATTATGCCTGGTGTAGTTAACACATACCATTTATTTCAGTTTTACACATTTATCCAGTGTGATGTTTAAGCATGAGCTACGTTCTATTCATTTTCAATAATACTAGTTTGAATTACAATATTTGGTGGTTGTTAAGCCTGTTGTAGTTTACATTCCCTTTCATTTTTTATCTAATTTGACAGCATGCTGAAACCAACACATTCAAGCTATCATTTGGATATGATGTTATTTACCATGGCTATATTTGTTTGATGTTAAGCTTGTTGTACGTATCATGCCTTTCCATGTACGTATGCAGGACAAGAATGGGAGTGGCCAGCATTTTCTGTCGGGGTTAGTTTCATACCTCGGCTTGTACTCCCCCCTGGTCGTTCCATAATGTAGTGCATACAGATCCACACTTGGACACTTTTTAGCTTCTAATCTTGACTTGTTCCTTGTAGGTACATATGTCCTCGGCAAAGATCCATGCATCGACCCTTTTTGCACATGGGGCAATGAGCTATTCATGAACCAGCATAAAGTGAGGAAACTGATAAGGATTATTGCAAAAAGATACAAATGACGGTAATAAATTATTTGTTTACACTCTATCCAACATAACAGTGAGCTATAGGATGGAAATTACAAACTCTGTAGTTTTCTCTTTTTACCGCCCATAATGAGTTGTTTGACAACAATGTTTGAATCTTTTTTGTTTGCAGTGGTTCCCAAAGCAGTTTACTCAAGATTACCTTGCAAAGTACATGATTGGTGGACATGCGATGAAGGTTAAAGTATTTCATCGAGACTACAAGGAGCATCGAGAAGTCCTAATGACGACAGTGAAGGATAAGCGGGCGACTATCACAAGGGGTTGGCCTAGAGTCGTGCGTGCATTATGCATGGAGGAGGACACAATATGGGCATTCTGCTTCATCTTCTCGAGCAACCAGAATGTCTTTTGCCTCTCTTTAGAGTTTTTAGTACAACTATGGTTCATCATTCTTTACTTGGTGCTTCTGTAGTTCTTCAATACATGTACCTGTGCATAAAATTATGCATTCGTCCTTGAACCTATATTTGTAATAAACATGGTCTGATACGAAATAAGTGATTGCCTACTTTCAAATTAAAAATATGTGAATCTTGAATGCAGGGATTAAATTAAGGATAAATTATGCTCTGCAGGCAGTATACTGCACATGGTTTGCGAAAGCAAAACGTCTATGATAAACGTCAAGACCGACACGGTTCTCAGATCCACTACGTGAACAAGAACAACGCACACAACTCCTTCTTATTAAATGTTTGCGAAAGTCACCTTATCACACACGCTTGACAATTATGGACCGTTTATGATGTCGTGCACATCATAAATGTTTGCTCATAGAAGAACGCATGTGATAGGCCTTCATCTGATGCAGGTACGACGGATGAATTGTGTGGGGTATATTCATCGCATACAATTTTATAGGGACAGTTGTATGCACTCTTACATCGAATCGCATACAGTCGAGGAAACCTAAATGTGTGTGATTGTGTGCTTATCATACACGCTCTATAATCGTGAACTGATTGTGATGGGGGGCGCATCATAAACATAGCACCACAAAATACCGACTACGATGGTGATGCGGGCATAAATGAGTAGCAAGGATGGAGCATTTAGGATATTTGACATATCACAAACAATTGTGTGAAGACTCGCGTTTGGGATAGATGTCGACATTGCATACACATAGTTATGCAACTACTCCCTATCCCTGACGGTTTCTGGGTCATGTGGGAAGGACCCCCCTATCGCACACACATGCAAGGCGACGGTTTAAAATGCCATCACGGAAAGTTGTTAAAAACAATTTGTATAGTGACAACCCACAAGTACATGGGATCGCAATAGTTTTCGAGGGTAGAGTATTCAACCCAAATTTATAGACTAGACACAAGGGGAGCCAAAGAATATTTGCAATTATTAGCAGCTGAGTTGTCAATTCAACCACACCTAGGGATTAATTATCTACATCAATGTGATCAATAGCAAAGTAGTATGATATTTTTGATAGTAATAGCAGCATCAATAGTAACAGTAGCAATGGTAGCAACGATTTTGTAGCAAGTGCAATAGTGACAGTAGCAGTAGTAACTTAGCAGAAACAATATAAGAGAAATTCGTAGGCATTGGATCGGTGAATTCGTTGGATGATATTCATTATATAATAGTCATAACCTAGGGCGATACGGCACTACCTCCATTTCATAAATATAATGTAGGCATGTATTCCGTAAATTGTCATATGTGCTTATGGAAAGAACTTGCATGGCATCTTTTGTCCTACCCTACCGTGGCAGTGGGGGTCCAATTGGAAACTAAGGGATATTAAGGCCTACTTTTAATAGAGAGTCGGAAGAAAGCATTAACACATAGTGAATACATGAACTCCTCAAACTACGGTCATCACCGAAAAGTATCCTGACTTCTGGCACTCCGGGGTTTACGGATCATAACACATAGTAGGTGACTATAACTTGCAAGATCGGATCTAGAACATAGATATAATGGTGATAACATAAACGGTTCAGATTTGAAATCATGGCACCCGGGCCTAAAGTGACAAGCATTAAGCATGGCAAAGTCATAGCAACATCAATCTAAAAACATAATGGATACTAGGGATCAAGCCCTAGCAAAACTAACTCGATTACATGATGAATCTCATCCAACTCCTCACCGACCAGCGAGCCTATGAAGGAATTACACACTCCCGGTGGGGAGCATCATGGAATTGGCGATGGAGAAGGGTTTGTAATGATGAAGATCGAAGATCCCCCTCTCTAGAGCCCCAAACGGACTCTAGATTTGGCCTCCCGATGAAGAACAGGAGGCGGCGGCGGCTCCATCTCGTGAAATGCAATAATTCTTCCTCCCTGATTTTTTCTCCAAATATGTAATTTTATAGTATCAGGGTTGGAGTCTGTGGGGCCACCAGGTGGGGACAACCCACCTAGGCGCGCCTGAGGGGGGGGCGCCCTAGTGGGTTGTGCCCACTGAGGTGCCCCCCTTTGGTGGTTCCTGGCTCCAAAATTTCTCTTTTATTATATAAAAATTCCTCGCAAAGTTTCGTTCCAATATGATAACTTTTATTTCTGCACAAAAACAACACCATGGTAGTTCTGCTAAAAACAGCGTCAGTCCGGGTTACTTTCATTCAAATCATGCAAATTAGAGTTCAAAACAAGAGGAAAAGTCTTAGGAAAAGTATATGCGATGGAGATGTATCATATAGCATCTCGTTGTACCAGTGACTCTTGTCAATTTACATGATAAATTGCGCATGTGTCCATGTGATGTTGTTTTACATTTTGCCTTGTATGAGATGATTAATGAGCCGTCAAGGTCTCCAGCCTCCTCTTTTCTCGTCTTTCTTTTTCTCAAAGGACAAGAAGGGTTCCTCATGTGCAAGCTTCCCGAGGGGAGTGATGGTGTGGGAACCATCGAATGATGTTCTAGTTATCATTTTATGACAAGAAGTACAACATAGAAAAGCTAAGTTGATTTTTTTGAAACAAATTCTTTGTTGTAGTTGCAATTTCTCCTTGAACGATTTTGGCCTTTGTATGAGAAACTTGCACCCTAAGGAACCTTGTCATGATCAGCCGCGCTCTTACTTTGTTTCGAGTCCGCTCAACAATTTAAATAGTTTAGCTGTGACTGTCAAGTGTAACCTTGCCAGCATCAGCACTTCCGGCAGGCTACTAAGTGTTGGAAATATGTCATAGAGGCAATAATAAATTGGTTGCTACCATATTTCCTTATTCATGATAAATGTTTATTATTCATGCTAGAATTTTATTGACCGGAAACTTAAACACATGTGTGGATACATAAACAAGTACCGGGTCCCTAGTGAGCCTCTACTAGACTAGCTCATCGACCAAATATGGTTAAGGTTTCCTAACCATTAGGAGAATGATAACGGGATCAAATCATTAGGAGAATGATGTGATGGACAAGACCAAACCGTAAGCTTAGCATCAGATTGTTTAGTTTATTTGCTATAGCTTTCTTCATGTCAAGTACTTGTTCCTTAAACCATGAGATCGTGTAACTCCCTCATACTGGAGGAATACTTAGTGTGTATCCAAATGTCACTTCATAACCGGCTGATCATAAAGGCGCTCTACAGGTATCTCCGAAGGTATCAGTTGGGTTGGCAGGGATCAAGACTGGGATTTGTCACTTCGTATGATGGAGAGATATCTCTGGGCCCTCTCAGTAATACAACGTCTTAAAGAGCTTGCAAGCAATGTGACTAATGAGTTAATAACAGGATTTTGTATTACGGAACAAGTAAAGAGACTTGCTGGTAACGAGATTGAACTAGGTATGGAGATACCGACGATCGAATCTCGGGCAAGTAACATATTGCTGGACAAAGGGAATTGCATACGGGATTAACCGAATCCTTGACACCGTGGTTCAACCGATAAAAGATCTTTGTGGAATATGTAAGAATCAATATGGGCATCCAGGTCCCGCTATTGGTTATTGACCGAAGAGGTGTCTCGGTCATGACTACATGGTTCCCGAACCCACAAGTTCGCACGCTTAACATTCGTTGACGCTATAGTAGTATTGGGATATTTGATGATTGGTAACCAAATGTTGTTTGGAGTCCCGGATGAGATCCTGGATATCATGAGGAGTCTCAAATGGTCGAGAGGTAAAGATTTATATATGGGAAGTCATATTTTGGGTTCCGAAAAAAGATGCAACTTTTTTGGTTTTGTACCGTGAAGCTTCTAGAAGGTTCCGGAGGATTCCGGAGGGGTCCGAAGGTCCACAAATGGGTCCACTACATCCCAAGGGCTGGCATGGGCTGAGAGGAGCTGCCCTGACCTTATTGGGCTAGCCACACCAAGTCCTCAAAAGCCCATGTGGCTAGGGAAGGGGAAAAAGGGGGAGTCCTAGTAGGAATACGATTGGAATTGGAGTCCAAGTCCTCTCCCCCTTGGCTACGCCCTAGGACTTGGAGGGGCTGTTCCCCACACCCCTCCACCTATATATAGAGGGGAGGGAGCTCCCCAAGAGGACACACCAAACCCTTGGCTTCCCTCTCTCTCCCGTTACTCTGTAGTTCCTCCATCCTCGTTCTAGTAGTGCCTGGCAACGCCCTACTGAACTAGCTCCACCACCACACCATTGTGTTGGTTGTCATCCCATCTAGTTCTCTCCCTTGTCTTGCTGGATCAAGGAGGAGGAGACATCATCGAGCCGCATATGTGCTAAACTCATAGGTGTCGCAATTTGACACTAGATAGGTTGGATCATGATCGGATCACGAAGAGTGCAACTACATCAACCACATTATATACGCTTCCGCTTTTGGTCTACAAGGGTATGTATACACACTCTCCCCTCTCATTGATATGCTTCTCCTAGATAGATCTTGTGTGTTCGTCGGAATTTTTTTGATTTTCATGCTTCGTTCCCCATCACTAAGGACCCGTTCCTCAAGCGCTCGCGACAAGAGTGTGCGAACCAACAAGTTTCCAGCAAGCGTAGGGAATAAAATCATGCAAAGACATAATAAGTCAAGGAAAGTAGCATAAATCCATTCATCATCATAGATTATATCACATCAGAAGCCAAATGCAGTTCTAATTCAAGATAAACCTATATTTTACATGGACTACATTGGCGGCAAGATAGTATGAGAGGGAGCT
Source organism: Triticum dicoccoides (assembly GCF_002162155.2). NCBI lineage: Eukaryota > Viridiplantae > Streptophyta > Magnoliopsida > Poales > Poaceae > Triticum > Triticum dicoccoides. Next base: position 100,038,227 of record NC_041387.1, read on the forward strand.
AGTTCTTGTGTTAGCCCTCAATTCTGGGGGATATCGTTGACCTTGTCGGCGAGCGGCGCAACAAGCTCTTCGGCAGCCTTGGTGTCTGCTCCCTTCGACACGCTCTTGAAGGCTCTGGATATGTCGATGCTAGGGTTCCTATACACGATCTTGACGAGTACCTTAAAGAGAACATCGTGGCAGAATTTGTGAGACTTGCCGGCGAAGCTGGTGGATCTCTCCTCATGATGCATGTTCAACGCCTTGATGAGATTTTTGAAGAAGAGCGTCAGCCCGACACTTGGACATTCATGCTCGTTGTCAGTAAAGATGTAGTTGTCCATCTTCATGGTAGTCAATTGCGAATTGAGGCGTTCTACAATGTCGACAATACATGTGGTCCAGAGTTCCACGCTATCCTTCAGCTCATTGAAGGCCTTTTCAACATTGGTGAGCGCAGCCTTCTTGATATTCCAATTTTCCAACAAGTTCTTTTCTCTGTTCTCACTTTCTCCAAGTTCTGTTTCCAGAGTCATGAGCTTCAACTTCAGATCCGCAATGGAATTCTTGGCATGAGCGAGCTCTTGGTTCTTGGCGGAGAGTGAGGTTTGCAGATCCGCGATGGTGTGGGTTGTTTTCTCCATATCTTTCTCGAGTGCCAAGGACTCCTTACCGGCAGTTGCAAGATCCTCTTCGAGCTTCTTCACTTTGGCGTCCAACTCCTCCTTGGTGGCCTCGACAACTTTTGCAGCCTTGACGGCCTCCACGAGTTTGTCGGGGTGTTCCAGTGCTTGAGCTTCCAGAGCTTCTTTGTGTTTTTGCTCTAGCTCCTGGGTCCGCCGCACGAGCAAAGTTTGGATCTCTTCATCCTTTTGCCACATAGTTGGGCGTCAAGCGACTCCTCACTGGCAGCAAGGTCCCCTTCCTTTGTGTCAAGCTGTGCTTCTCGCTCGGATAACTTGTTGTCCAAAGTTGATGCTTCCTTCTTGGCGGCATCGAGCCTTTCCTCTTTGCCCTTGATGCTTTGAAGCTTCCCTTCATACCATTTATGGGTGTCTTCCACCCTCTCGTCCAACTTATTTTCAGCCAACTCCACAGTCTGCCGCTCCACTTTGATTTTATCCAAGCGTTTGTTGTAGCATACTTGCACATCTTTGAACCCAGCAACCATGGATTCTAGGGCCAACTCTAACACGCGACCCCATCCTGTCCGCCCGCGTCCGTTTGGGGGTAAATGGACAGAACATGCCTCCCAACGCGCGACCGCAAGTGGACCATCGTCCGTTTTCTGTCCATTTTTGACCCATTCCCGACCTAAGTTTGAGGCGAGTTTGCAGCCGAACGGAAAGCGCGCGGACGGGCGGGACGCGCCCCCTTGTCCTCCTTTGGCCTGCCCATCGGTGGCACAACCGGCCACTTTCCCTCCTTTTCCTCCAAAACCCCCTGTGCCCGCCCTCCACTCTCTCGTTCCCCCAGCCTTCCCCCTCTCTTCGTCCACCATGGCCGATGACTCAAATCCCGATGACCCACCACCTATCACTAAGAAGCCCATGGCGAAGAAGAAGAAGCCTGTGATGAAGAAGCCGCGGTCAGAGATCTCACCGACGTCCGCCGCCAAGCTCAACAGGGACTCGGCGAAGAGGATGGACCAGTGAGCCGTTGAAAAGGAGAAGAAGGCCGCCATGTAGTATGCATCCGAGTGTGCCCTGCGACGTGCAATGCATCACCAGGACGAGATCGACGACAAGAAGTCCATCGTCTCCAACGTGCACGCCCTCCTCATGATGGGTGGTATGCCCCCCATGCTGACCATTCTCTCGGCTACTGCCATGGCCGTGGCCAGCACAGGCTCGTCAGCTCATTGACCGCCACAACACCGTTCCCCAAGCTTGTCCGTGTCACATGACACGCCGAATTTTTGTGCTCCGCCGCCGAACAACCATGGGCAGACGCGATTCTCTACGTCACCGGACAGCGTGGTCGTTGAACTGACTACATCCACGGGGGTCATCAACCTCAACATCACGACAGGGTACAGTGGCGCTGCCCATTGTGAAGACGACTTGCAAAGGAAGCAGCCCCGATTGTTTGAGTCGGCTACCATTGCCGTCGCCCGCAAGCTGTTCGGTGATATGCCACCGCCGACACAGACGCCCATGACCGACGACCCATACTACTCCTAGTTCATGCAGAACTTCATCTTCGAGGGCCGTGGTGAAGTGTTCCATGTTGACGGTCATGAGCAACCTTTTGATCCTGACGTGGCCCAAAGCCAGGATGGCCGTGCTACCAATCACGACTCTCAGTTCGGCGACCATGATGATGTCGATGAGGATGACCATGGCAACTCGTGGCATGAAGATGATGACTTGTATTGTGAAGATGAGGAGGACGAGCTCGACATTTCGCAAAAGCCATTGTGTTTCATCAACGACTCACCCAAAAGGTCGAAGCACAAAAGAGGAGGAAGAGAATTCGCACAGGATCATATAGCCAAGCCGAGGACACTTTGATTTGCGAAAGTTGGAAGGTAATCGGCCAAGATCCAATCAAAGGTGCCGAGCAAAAAGGAGTGGTCTTTTGGACCAGAGTTCACAAGAACTTTCATGAGCGAAGAAAGTTTGCCCCCTACCAATTTGCAAGCACTCACGACATCAAGTCAATCCAAAAAGGTGGGGATTCATCCAACAAGAATGCAACAAATATTGTGCCGCACTTGAGAGCATCAAAGCCCGTCCAGTGAGCAACCTAGGCCTTGGTGACTTGGTATAAACCCCTTTCTTTTCCATCATGCGTCCGTTCATGTTGGCATGCCAATTAAGTTTCATGCATTTTATGTCCTTTCATGTTGGCCGCATGTTTCAATTGTGTAGGCATTCCAATCTTTGGAAGCCTTCAAGGCCCGGCACAAATACAAGCCATTCACTCTCATGCAGTGTTGGGTGCTCATCAAAGATTGCCACAAGTTCAAGGACCAATACAATGCTCGTAGGAAGAAGAGAGGAGAGAAGGAGGCGACGAACGTCACTGATGCAGGAGACGTGCTCCAGACGCCGAGGGGCAAGACAAGCTCGAAGTCCGATGAGAAGCGTGATGCATCTTCTATAGCCTTGCAAGGAACTTTGGAGGATATGATGAGCCAAAAGGAAATGCGAGAGGAAAGGAAGAGCAAAGAGAGGGAGGAGCAAATGAAGATATACCTAGATCTTCAAACAAAGAATCTTGACATGGAGGAGGCCGTGAAGAAGAGGAAGCTTGACATCGAGGAGGCTGCTCAACTCAAGAAGCTAGAGATCGAGGCCATCAATACCGACACTTAAGCCAAGGAGGTGGCGTTAGCGATCATGATCGCCAAACAAGAAAAACATGTCACCGGAGAGGAAGGCTTGGTTCATGAACCGGCAGAAGGAGATGTTTGCCGGCGACGGCATGATCTAGGTGAGACGATGGCCACGAGGGCGGTCCTTTTTTAAGGCTAGCTACTGTGCCGGCCGCTGGCTTTGTTGCCGGCGAGAAAACTTGTCTCTTTTGAAGGCTGGCTAGTGTGTCGGCCGCTGCCTGCGTTTTCGGCGTGAAACAAGTGTTTTTGAAGGCTGGCTCCTGTGCCGGCTGCTCGCTTTGTTGGCGGCGACAAAACTTCTCTGTTTTGAAGGCTGGCTAGTGTGCCGACTGCTGGCTGTGTTGCCGGCGTTAGACAGTAGGTCGCCGGTTGTGTTGCCAGCTGGCATGAACTAGTGCGAACCGGGGCCGCGGCTAAAATCCTTTGTTTCTCACTTTTTTCATGCACACAGATGATGTCTACTACGCAACCTTCTTGTAGACTCGTGTTGGGCCTCAAAGCGCAAAGTTTTGTAGGACAGTAGAAAATTTGCTTCAAGTGGATGACCTAAGGTTTATCAATCCGTGGGAGACGTAGGATGAAGATGGTCTCTCTCAAACAACCCTGCAACCAAATAACAAAGAGTCTCTTCTATCCCCAAAACACCCAATACAATGGTAAATTGTATAGGTGCACTAGTTCAGTGAAGAGATGGTGATACAAGTGTAATATGGATGGTACATATAGCTTTTTGTAATCTGAAAATATAAAAACAGCAAGGTATCTAGTAATGAAAGTGAGCAAAAATGGTATCGCAATGCTTGGAAACAAGGCCTAGGGTTCATACTTTCACTAGTGCAAGTTCTCTCAACAATGACAACATAATTGGATCATATAACAATCCCTCAACATGCAACAAAGAATCACTCCAAAGGTCCTATCGCGAATAACATAAGATGAAATTTCTTGGAGGGTACAGAACCACCTCAAAGTTATTCTTTCCGATCAATCTATTGGGCTATTCCTATAAGTGTCACAAACAACCCTAGAGTTCATACTAAAATAACACCACATGATACACATCAAACAACCCTAATGTCACCTAGATACTCCAATGTCATCATAAGTATCCATGGGTCAATTATACGATATGCATCACACAATCTCAGATTCATAATATTAAATCCAACACAAAGAACTTAGAGAGTATCCCAAGATTTCTTTCGTAGAAAGGGATATGAAAACACGTACCAACCCCTATGCATAGATTACCCCAATGTCACCACGGGAATCCGCAATTTGATAACCAAAACATACATCAAGTGTATCAATAGAACATCCCATTGTCACCACGGATATCCCATCACAAGACATGCATCAAGTGCTCTCGCATCCAAAGATTCAATCCGACATAACAAAACCTCAAAGGAAAAGATTCAATCCATCACAAGGTATAGAGGGAAGAACACCATAAGATCTAACTATAATAACAAAGCTTGCGGTACATCAAGATCGTGCCAAATCAAGAACACGAGAGAGAGAGAGAGAGAGATCAAACACATAGCTAGTGGTACATACCCTCAGCCCCGAGGATGAACTACTCCCTCCTCGTCATGGAGAGCGCCGGGATGATGAAGATGGCCATCGTTGATGGTTTCCCCCCGGAAGGGTGCCGGAACGGGCTCCTGATTGGTTTTTTGTGGCTACACAGGCTTGCGGTGGCGGAACTCCCGATCTAGGTTTCTTTCTGGGGGTTTCTGGATTTATAGGAATTTTTGGCGTCGGTTTCACATCAGGGGGTCCACGAGTCAGCGACAAGGCAGGGGGCGCGCCCTAGGGGGGTGGGCGCGTCCTCCACCCTTGTCATTGACTTGGGACTCTTATTGCCCAACTCTTGTGCTTCGGGGGCTTCTTCTGGTCCATTATAAATCACCGTAAATTTTGAGCTCGTTTAGACTCCGTTTGATATTCCTTTTCTGCAAAACTCAAAACAAGGAAAAAACATGAACTGGCACTGGGCTCTAGGTTAATAGGTAAGTCCCAAAAAATATAAAATATCATATAAATGAATATAAAACATCTAAAATGGATAATATAATAGCATGGAACAATGAAAAATTATAGATACATTGGAGACGTATCAAGCATCCCCAAGCTTAATTCCTGCTCGTCCTTGAGTAGGTAAATGATAAAAACAGAATTTTTGATGTGGAATGCTACCTAGCATATTTATCAATGTAATCTTCTCTATTGTGGCAAGAATATTCAGATCCATAAGATTCAGAACAAAAGTTTAATATTGACATAAAAACAGTAATACTTCAAGCATACTAATAAGGCAATCATGTCTTCTCAAAATAACATGGCCAAAGAAAGTTATCCCTAAAAAATCATATAGTCTGGCTATGCTCCATCTTTATCACACAAAATATCCAAATCATGCACTAACCCGATGACAAGCCAAGCAATTGTTTCATACTTTTGATGTTCTCAAACCTTTTCAACTTTCAAGCAATACATGAGGGTGAGCCATGGACATATCACTATAGGTGGAATAAAATATGGTGGTTGTGGAGAAGACAAAAAGAAGGAGATAGTCTCACATCAACTAGGCATATCAACGGGCTATGGAGAAGCCCATCAATAGATATCAATGTGAGTGAGTAGGGATTTCCATGCAACGGATGCACTAGAGCTATAAATTTATGAAAGTTCAAAAGAAACTAAGCGGGTGTGCATCCAACTTGCTTGCTCATGAAGACCTAGGGCATTTGACGAAGCCCATTGTTGGAATATACAAGCCAAGTTCTATAATGAAAAATTCCCACTAGTATATGAAAGTGACAAAATAGGAGACTCTCTATCATAAAGATCATGGTGCTACTTTGAAGCACAAGTGTGGAAAAGGATAGTAACATTGCCCCTTCTCTCTTTTCTCTCATTTTTCTCTTTTTTTTGATTGGCTTCTTTGGCCTCTTTTTTTATTGGATTCTTTGGCCTCTTTTTTTTATTTCCTTGCATGGGACATTGTTCTAATTGTCGGGGGTTGGGTACGACATATGCCAAAGGATGGCTTATCACGGTGGGAGCGAGTAGAACGTCGCCGGTGCCCGGAAGCGGGATGAGGCGAAGACATGCATGCCGGCGGATCTTACCCAGCTTTAGGGCTCTCCGAGGAGATAACACCCCTACCGCTGCTCTGCGGGGTCTCCGCATGATCACTATGGCAAAGTGAGTACAAGGTTGCTCCTAGAGCTGTTTCTGGAGGTAGGAGAGGGCAAGGCTAGCTCCCTCCTTCCTATATGATCGGGTCTAATACAAGAGAAGCTATCCCCCTTGCATGGGTGCCCCGGGAGGCTTATATAGGCCTGCCCCCCAGGGATACAATGGTAATCCGGCCGGGCGCAGGTCCCAGCCATCTGTCTCTCAGGCCGCCGTCTTCTCCGCCGACTACTGGGGCCCGCCGACTAGCGGGCCCCGCAGACAGGCCTGGTACTGTAGCGGTGTTCCTGATGACGCTGGCTTGGTCATGGGGTCGTGGCAACAGTGCCGCCATCTGGCGGACAATCACTGTCGCCATTCCCCGTCTTGTCTGATTAATGGCGTGCGGGGCCCGTGGGAGGGGCGGGCCGACTCCATGGGGCCGTCTCCCATGGGTCCGTCTTCGGGGCGCTCTCGCCGTCTTTAGTTCTCCCGCTGACGGGCGGGGCCCGCCGTCTCCGAGCCATACAGGTAGCCATCGTGGGCACAGTGCGCCGCTCACTGAGGCTGAGGTCAGGGCAGTCATGGCAACAGTGCCGCGCCACAATGGAGATCTCCAGCGATGCGGCGCACTGCAGCCATGCCAGTCCCTCGTAGGCAGGGTAGAGACGACCGCACAATGACCGTACCCTGCCCCGCCATCATGGCGAAGACGGGAGACGGTCGGAGTCGCGGGCCGACTCCCATAGTCGACTCATCTTGAAGTCGCCAGCCAGAGTCGGCTCATCTCAAAGTCGCCAGCCGAGAGTCGGCTTAACTCGAAGCCGTCCCTGGGACTCGGCTGTGAGGGACAGTCGCCGCCGCCTCCCAGGGGGCGGCTCTTCTTTGCGGGGTCTTGAGGGGCGCAGTCTGCCCAGATGTTTCAAAAGGTTCTGGGGCTCAGGTTAGCCTACACATGGCCCATTACTCCTACAGTAGTCCCCGAAGATGGTGAGGAGCCGCGGGAGATGCGCCGGGGAGCCTCAACAGTTTCATCTCTCGGGGGGTGGAATCTCGGCCTCGCTCGCCGTCTTCCTCCAGGCCGACTAGCTGGAGTCGGACCCGCAGAAGGCCGTCTTGCCTCTTAGAGGATTTGAACGTCGCGGCGGGGTCCAGGCGGCGTGCCTGATAAGCTTCCGGGCAGCCGCCCATTGCGGGTCCGTCACGTGGCGCCACGTGGCGGGGACAGTCTGCCCACCCACGTGCGCGATGGGATAGGACCTCAGGCGGGGCCCGCCACTACCGTGCCTCGGCACGGAGCAGATTTGCTGCGGTCGTACGGACGGTTGGGTTTCCCACGCCGTAACTGCACGCAGTTACTGCGTGTGGTAAGTCGTGGGGGGCGTGGGGGCCGGGGCGCAGTTAATCCCACGCCCGCCCCATCGGCTCCTCAGCCCTATGAGCCTATAAGTAGGCGGGAGGAAGGGAGCGGCGAAGCACGCGCGCCCATCTCCCCTACTCCCCTTGCTTCCTTCTTGCTTCTTCTTCCTCTTGCCGCCGCCGCACCGAGCTACGCCACGCTTGCGATGATGAGCTCTTCCTCCGCCGCCGCACCTGCTGTTGTGCGCTCCGGCGTGTGGGACAGCTCCGAGGTGGACGACGACATCATTGAGTTCCTCCGCAAGACGCGTCGCCTCCCCGGCGCGGACCTAGTGCGAGCCCGTGCCGCGCCGGAGAGGGAAATATTGCCGACGCCGGAGGAGGGCGAGCGGGTCGTATTCCACTCGCACCTCATGCGCGGCCTAGGGCTGCCGGCGAGCGGCTTCTTCCACTCCTTCTTGGAGTTCCACGGTCTCCAGCCGCACCACCTCACCCCGAACACGGTGGTGCTGCTGGCTGCCTTCTCCACCTTGTGCGAAGGCTTCCTCGGTGTTCTCCCCACAATCGAACTGTGGGGAGAGTTCTTTCAGTCGAAGCTCGGCACGCACGTCGCCGGTGTGCCGGCCCAGTGCGGCGCCTTCATCGTGATGCAGAGGTCGGTGGCTGAAAATCCGTTCCCCGCGATCCGGCTGATCAAGTCGGTGAAGATGTGGCAGCGTTCTTACTTCTATGTGAAGAACGTCGCCGCGGACGGCGACTGGGTCAACCTGCCGCCTTTGGAAGCCGGCACACCGGCTGGGAGGCTCCCCAACTGGTCCCACCGGGTCAAGACGCTGACTCCCGCCGGTGCCACCGCCGTTGCACGACTCCGAGTTCTGACGCAGTCGGAGGGCTTTACCGGGTCCGACTTGCTGGCTGCCTTCGTGGCGCGGCGAGTCCTCCCGCTCCAAGGCCGACCTCATCTGATTTGTCAGATGAGCGGCCACCGGGATCCGAGTCGGCTCTGCTCCAAGGACATGCCCCATGCGGAGGTGGCGGACATGGTGAACTATATCTCAAACTGTAACCTCGCGGCGACTTGGCAGTTCAGCAAGGAGCCGTACTCACGCGCCAACCCCCCGCCTGTCGTAAGTCATCTTTCTTCTTCTTTGCAGCCGAATCCGACTTCTAATATTTTTGGTTTTTCTTGAGTCAGAACCCCCTCATCCAGCCTTCAGCCAGCACCACGGGCTCAGCCCGCCAGTTCGTCCCCGACCGAGCGGAGAGCGACATCAACGACCCAGACTTGGGGGCCGCGGTGATGGAGGCCGACGCCGAAGGAGGAGGAGGAGGAGGCTTCAGGCCGTCGGCCACCTTTGCCGACTGGCCTGATGACGATGCCGAGGGGGAAGCCTCCCCACGCCACCAATCAAGGGCCAGCCAGCCGAGTGCGAGTTCCGCCGCCGGCTTGGGTGGTCAAGGCGGCGCGAAGAGGCGCTGGGCCGGGCCAAGCTTTCTTGGCGGCTGGCCAAAGAAGCTCAAGGGGGGGGGGGGCACCGCGACCCAGAGGGAGGAGGCGATCACGAAGGCCAACCGCTTCCGCAAGGAAGTGAAAAAGCCGCCACTGGTCTCCACGTAAGTGCCTCCGCTCTTGACTTGTTTTGCTCTTGGTGGATTTTTGTCCAAATCTTTTACATGCTTTCTTTGCCTCAGGGCTCCCCTGACCTTCGAGAGGGTCGGCGCCGCTTCCGTCATGGGGTCAGCAGAGACTTCCGCCAGTACTCGGCGGATTGATCCCGCCGCCGACCTTCGAGAGGCGACGGAGCGGAACGCGCGGGAGAAGCGCGACGAGGACGAAGCCGCCCGTCTGGAGAAGGCGGAGGCCGAGAAGGCGGCTGCCTCCACCCAGAGGAAGCTGGACGAGTCCGAAGCCGCCGTTGCGGCAAGGCGGCTAGCTGAGGAGGCCGCGCACCGCCAGTTGGCGCTGCTTGTCGTTCCGCTGAACTCCGCACCGCCGCCCCCGGAGTTCACGGGGCAGACTGGGGAAGCCGGCGGCGAGCACCCCGTCATGGAGAGGGAGAGCGGCGATGGCTCCATGTCGGACACAATCATTCCGCCACCGCCGCCTCCGCTGCCGTCTGGGGGTGCGCAAGGTAAACAGCCGGCAGGCCCGCCGGTGCTGCCGACTGAGGACGAGTCCGTGGCGAGGCTCCTCCTTCAAGTCGCCTCGCTAGTGCGCCGCCGCCTCGAGAAGGCGACTTCGGCGCCACGCCTGTTGGAGACCGGCGCCACCAGCTCGGCCATCCCAGACGCTGAGGCGACGAGCGCCGCGCCCGTTGGGTGGGTGCGAGGAGGCGGCACGGGCCCGCTAAACCAGGCGCTTCTGGACGTCCAGGCGAAGCTGCGAGCCGAGGGCGACGCCATCCAGAGCTGCACCAAGGCGCATCTGGCGTCGCGAGTAGCCGTCCGGGTATGCTTCATTTTTGACTTTGCTTTTCTTTATTCTTCTTTGTGGGGGTGCGCCAGCGCACCCACTGGGTGTAGTCCCCGAGTTTCGGGCTGGCTGCTGAGCAGGCGGCTCGGAACTCCTTCTGGCGAGTTCCGATACTTATCTTCGTCTAAAAATTCTTATTGCAGGAGTACCACAACCTCCGCGTCACTGCCTTCATCCGCAATGTTGAGGAGCTGAGCAAGCGGACTGCCGACTTGTCAGAGAGTCGGAGTGAGTCTTCCTACTTCTTCGCGGGGGCGCGCTGGCGCACCCGCATGCTGTAGTCCCCGAGATTCGGGCCGACTACTGCGCAGTCGGGCCGGATCTTCTCAGCGACTTTCTTGTTGACGGCTTAATGTCTTTCTTTTTTATTCTTCAGAGGCCAATGCCACTCTTCAGCAGCAGCTCGGCGAGGCCAACACCGCCTTGCGTGCCAAGGGGGAGGAGTGCGGCAAGCTTGCCGCGGAGCGTGATCTGCTGGCCGCGCAGCTGGCGGAGCAGAAGGAGCTGCTCAAGAAGGCGCGGGAGGAGGCAAAGAAGAAAGAGGCTGCACTCCTGGCCGAGTTCGAGAGCGAGCGCTCCTCCTGGACCGACATGGAGGCGCAGCTGACTTCCGGCTTTCATGAGATTGAGGACATCGTCGACGGTGAGTTTCTTTACTTTCTTTGAGCCACCGACTGTGGGTCGGGCGACTCCTGATTCTGACTTGCTTCTTTTTTGTCTTGGCAGACTTCTTCCCTGGCCACTCGCAGGCGGCCACTCAGGCCATCGAGGCAGATCGCGAGGCGCAGAGGGCAGATGGTGCGGAGATTGCCGCGAACGCCCCCCGGACCCTTGACGAGCAGCTTCTGAGCATCGAGGCTCGTCTGCGGCCGGCCCATTGGATGCTGCGCCGGCTTCAGTGTGCCGGCGCCCAGGCCATTGCCGCCCTATGGCCAGACATGCCAGTTCTGCGCACTGCCAGTCGGACTGCCGACTGGCTGGAGGTCGCAGCCGGTCGTCTTGAGGCTTGGAAGGGTTCCTCGGCCCGGGCTGGAGCGCGCTGGGCCTTGGAATTCATCAAGGCATGGTATCCAGGGCTGGACCTAGACCGTCTGGCTGCGTTCCGGTCAGAGGCCCAGGCGGAGCTGGTAGCTGTGGAAGACGCCCTCGTCACTCGTGCTGCGGCGATCGTCGACTATGCCGACACCAGCATCTTCATCCCTGATCTTGCCGAAGACGGCAGGGAGGCGCCGCCGAAGTGGTTCGGGATGAACCCGGATTACGACGAGGACTCGGCGGAGGTGATTGCTTCCAGTGCCGAGGAGGAAGGCGAGGCGGAGGACGAAGGTGAAACGGAGGCGCCAGAAGATAGAACGGGCGACCAGCCTCAGCTCGACCGCGCCTCCAGCAACGAGCCGCGTCCGGAGAAGGCGGCTGCCGCCGGAGACGATCAAGTCGAGACTGCCCAGCCGGCTGCCCCGGCGCCTGACACCGCTGTCTCCTCCGACCCTCCGAACCCGGATGCCGCCTCCTAGGCGGCCGTCTTTGCCATCATTTTATCTGCCTTAGTAGTCTTTGAAGAACTTTGTTAATTCGAACAATTCCACCCGCGGGGTGTATTTTGAACTTCTACTTGAAGATTCAGCCAAGGGCCTATGTTATGTAAATATTTATCCGAGTTCTATCTTTCCTTGCTCATTGCTCATTTGGCTTTTTCCTTTGCTGCCTTCCCTTAGTCGCCGCCTTGCCAGTCAGACAACCGCTCTGCGGACTGCCACTAGATCAAACGCTTGGCTACTTTGGGAAGGCAAGTACTTGGCCATTTTAGAGTCATTTTAACAAGTCGGATAGAAAGCGGTAAGCCGACTAATTACGAGTCGGCTTCACTTAAGAGAGGCTAGAAGAAAGCGACAAGCCGACTACTCATGAGTTGGCTTTGCTTGAGAGAGGCTGGAAGCCATCTTAGGCTATGTTTGTGCTTTGGGTCCTTAGCCATTTTTCGTGTGGGCGCCCGTTCTTCCTTACTCTTGCCTACCAAACAGTCTGTCTGCGAGCTGCGGCTTCTGACAGGAGACGGCTTAGGCGCCACACACTACTTGTCTGACTGCGGGAAGCATTTCATAGCGCGAGGCGGCGAGTCCCCGGGCCGACTAGTCGAGCCCGGTGCCAAGCGGCATAACAAAGAGTAATGTACTCGAAGGCATAATTCTTATCATACAGATGACAAAAAAGGACAGTCCCCGAGCTCGTCTCGGGGCCCCCGAAGTCTTGGTACTTTAATACAAAGGGTAGCGTGATACATACTGCATCAACTGTAAAATCTTCGGAGAAGATTTGCATTCCATGGGTGCTCTGTCTCTTTGCCGGAGTCGTCCCTCTTGCGTGCTCGTGGCTTCTGAGCGTCGATCAGGTAGTAGGAGTCGTTTCCCAGCACCTTGCTGATAATGAAGGGGCCTTCCCAAGGCGCCGACAACTTGTGCTGGCCGGCTGTTCGCTGGATCAGCCGGAGCACAAGGTCGCCCTCTTGGAAAGATCTCGGCCTGACCTTCCTGTTGTACTATCGGTGCAGGCTCTGCTGGTAGATGCTAGACCGGCTGAGTGCCAACAGCCGGCCCTCTTCCAGCAGATCGACACCATCTTGACGTGCTTCTTCTGCTTCTTCCTCGGTGTACATGGTGACTCGCGGAGAGTCAAACTCTATGTCTGTTGGGATGATGGCTTCAGCACCGTAGACGAGGAAGAAGGGTGTGAAGCTGGTTGACTTGTTTGGAGTCGTGCGCAGACTCTAGAGGACGGCTGGTAACTCGTCAAGCCAACAGCCGGCCGAACGCTCCAGTGGTTCGACCAGTCGAGGCTTGATGCTAGACAGGATGAGGCCGTTTGCTTGCTCTACCTGGCCGTTTGACTGCGGATGGTCAACGGACGCTAAGTCCAGTCGGATGCCCTGAGTCGCGCAGAAACGGGCCAAGGCACCTTTGGCAAAGTTTGTGCCGTTGTCGGTGATGATGCTGTGCGGTATGCCGTACCGAGTCATGATGTCGGCGATGAAAGTCACCGCAGTCGGACCATTCAACTTCTTGATGGGCTTTACTTCTATCCACTTGGTGAACTTGTCCACCGCGACGAGTAAGTGAGTTAGTCCGCCTCGGGCTGTTTTGAATGGTCCCACCATATCCAGGCCCCAAACCGCAAAGGGCCTGGCGATGGGGATAGTCTTGAGTGCCGAAGCCGACTGATGTGGCTTGGAGCGGATCTTCTGGCACCCTTTGCACTTTTGAACCAATTCTTTGGCCTCTTCTAGGGCAGTCGGCCAGAAGAAACCGTGTCGAAATGCTTTGGCGACGAGTGCTCTTGAAGCCGCATGGTGGCCGCACTCACCCTGATGGATATCTTTGAGAATCGCTTGGCCTTGCTCTGGCTCGACGCAACGCTGGTAGACGCCAGTGACGCTGCGCCTGACCAACTCTCTGTTGACTATGGTGTAGGCTGCCGCTCGGCGTTGTACTTGCCGAGCCAAGGTTTCATCAATTGGCAGTTCTTTGCTCACCAGGAACTTGAGGATGGGCTGTGCCCATGAGGGTGCTGCTATTTCTTCGACTACCAGTACTGCGACTTGGACGAGGGCGGCTGGGTTGGGAGGCGGCGGGCTGGAGTCCGTAGCCGCTTGCTGGATTGATGAAGTCCCCGGGCCGACTGGAGCAGTCCCCGGGCCGAGCTCTGGAGTCATTGGATTGGTCGCCACAGTCCCTGAGCCGGGTTCTGAAGTCCCCGGGCCGGCTTCGACTGGAGCGCTCTTGGAGTCAGATCCGATTTCTTCGGGTGGAGCCGGCACAAAGATGGTGTCTGATTCTGGTGAAGGCTTGACAGACGGCTTGAGGCGGCGCCGAAAGGCGACGCCGGATGGTATTGCTTGGCGGGTGGAGCCGATTCGTGCCAAGGCGTCTGCTTGGTCGTTGTTATTCCTTGGCACGTGGAGGAACTCGCACCCCTCGAAGTATCCGCTGAGTTGCTGCACAAGGAAGCGGTAGCTCGCCATGTTTGCATCCTTGGCATCCCAATCGCCAGATGACTGCTGGACTACCAACTCAGAGTCGCCATAACACAGGATCCGGCGAATGCTGAGTTCTTTGGCAAGCCGGAGCCCGTGAATGAGCGCCTTGTACTCAGCGACGTTGTTGGAGGTAGCAAAATGGATCTGCAGCGCATATCTGAGCTTGTCGCCTTTGGGGGAAGTGAGGACGACGCCGGCTCCCAAGCCGGTGCGCATCTTGGAGCCGTCGAAATGCATCCGCCAATGAGTGGAGTCGGGCGCTGGCGGCAGGTACTGGGTCTCAGCCCAGTTGACGAGGAAGTCGGCCAGTGCTTGCGACTTGATGGCGGTGCGGGGCTGGTAGTAGATGGTGTAGGGAGCCAGATCGATGGCCCGTTTGGCCACTCGGCCAGAAGCATCTCGGCTTCCGATGATCTCGGCAAGGGGGGATGTGCAGACCACAGTGATTGGATGCTCCTGGAAGTAAGGCTTCAATTTCTTGGCGGCAAAGTGCACGCCGTAGCACATCTTCTGGTAGTGGGGGTAGTTCTGCTTGGAGGTCGACAGTACCTCGCTCAGGTAATATACCGGTCTCTGGACAGGTAGCGCCTTGCCTTCCTCCTTGCGCTCAACTACAATGACTATGCTGACTACCCGGCTGGTGGCGGCAATGTACAGGAGCATGGGCTCTTTGGGAGTCGGGGCCGCCAGCACAGGGGGCGTAGTCAACATTTTCTTCAGTTGGAGAAAAGCTTCGTCCGCCTTGGGAGTCCACTCAAAAAAGGTCGTCTTCTTCATGAGCTGATATAAGGGGAGGGCCTTCTCGCCCAGCCGACTGATGAATTGGCTGATGGACGCCAAACAGCCGGTGAATTTTTGCACATCTAGCAGTCGTCTGGGTGCTTCCATCCTCTCGATGGACTTGATCTTCACAGGGTTGCACTCTATGCCGCGTTCAGAGACCAGGAAGCCAAGGAGTTGGCCGGCTGGTACTCCGAAGACGCACTTCTCGGGTTTGAGCTTGATCTGGAATCGGCACAAATTCTCAAAGGTTTCCTTGAGGTCTTCCAACAGTGTTCCATGCTTTTCTGTCTTCACCACCACATCATCCACGTAGACGTGGGCATTTCTGCTGAGTTTCTTGAGGAGGCACTTCTGCATGCAACGCTGAAAGGTGGCGCCGGCATTCCTCAAGCCGAACGTCATGGTCAGGTAGCAGAAGGCACCAAACGGCGTGATGAAGGCGGTCTTCAATCTGTCGGCTGGGTTCAGCTTGATCTGGTGATATCCGGAATATGCATCTAAGAAACTCAACAGCTCGCATCCGGCTATGGAGTCTATCACCTGATCAATTCTCGGCAGAGTGAATGGATCCTTGGGCTAGGCTTTGTTGAGGCTTGTGTAATCGATACACATCCGCCACTGCTTGTTCTTCTTTAGCACTAGGACTGGGTTTGCTAGCCACTCTGGGAAAAACACTTCCATAATGAAGCCGGCCGCCAGGAGCCGGGCTATCTCTTCTCCAACAACTCTTCTCTTCTCTTCTGACAGGCGGCACAAGGGCTGCCTGACGGGCTTCACATCAGACCGGACATGTAACTTGTGCTCGGCGAATTCCGTCGGTACACCTGGCATGTGTTTAGGGGACCATGCGAAGATGTCTCGATTCTCACGGAGGAAATCGACGAGCTCGCCTTCCTATTTGCTGTCAAGGTTTGTACCCATAACAACGTACCTCTCTGGGTGCTCCGGGTCCAAGGGTATCTTCTTCGTTTCTCTGGCCGGCTTGAACGATCCTTCTGCTTCCGACTCCTTGGGGTCGGGCGACATCTCGGGCTGCTTGCCAGCCATCGCCACAACCCGATCAAGAAGCCGCTTCTCAGCTGCGATCACCAAGGACTCGGCCAGCCGACTGCTTTCGGCCGCGCAAGCGGATGACTTTCTGTAGTCGCCGGCTACGGTTAGAATCCCCTTGGAACTCGGCATCTTCATCTTGAGGTAGGCGTAGTGGGGGACCGCCATGAACTTGGCCAAAGCGGGTCGGCCAAGCAACGCATGGTACGGGCTTTCGAGGTCCACCACTTCAAACCAAACTGGCTCTCGACGGAAATGATCTTTGTTCGCAAAGAGGACGTCTATCAGGATTTTGCCGATTGGCGAGTAGGAAACGCTAGGAACAATGCCGTAGAACATAGTCCGGCTGCTCTGAAGCTGTCTTTGCTTGATTCCTAACTTCTCCATGGTATCCTTGTACAAGATGTTGATACTGCTGCCTCCGTCTATCAGCACTCGCGAGAAACGAGTGGCCCGCCTATCTGTGGCGAGTGTGGCGCCTAAGACCAGGGCGTAGGAGCCCGGACTCGGCATCATCTCTGGGTGATCAGCTCTGCTCCAACTGATAGGCTTTTCGGACCAGTGCATGAACTCTAGAGTGCTTGACGCGACTACCTTCACCTCTTGCTGTTGCAGCCGCCTGCTGTGTCGATCGTCGGCCACACTGCTGTGTCGATCGTCGGCCACACTGCTGAACACCACATAGGCTCCGTGCTCATCTGGGTACTTCTCTTGTATCGCGCCGACTGGCCTGACAGCCGGCTGCTGGGGCGATGGTGGAGGCGGTGGCCCAGGGGGCGGGGGAGGGAGTAGGCCGTCTCCCTTGGCGATTCTGGTGAGCCAGTGGCATTTCCGGGTAGTGTGATTTGACGGCTTCGCACCGCTGTGGAACTTGCAGGGGCCATCTAGAGTCTGCTCATAGGAGAAGGCCAGCAACCAGTTGGACTTGCTGCCTTTCTGTCGCTTGGTCGGAGGCTGCCCCTCCGGCTGTTGGTCTTCGACTGTCGCCACTTGCCGGCTGTTGGAAGCCAGATGTGGGGCTTTGCGCTTGTGGTTGCTTTGCTGCTGCCGCCAACTGGTGTCCCCAGCCGGAGTTCTTGGAGCCTGAGGGGCTACTTTGCTAGTCGCACTAACTTGAATCTCCGCCTTCATGGAGGAGTCGGCCGTGGCGTACTTGTCTGCTGTGACCAGCAGCTCGTCGAGGGTCTCCGGCTCGTCGCAGAGGAGCTTGTGCTTGAGGAGGGTGCCTTCTCTGCACCCGGTAGTAAAGTACTCGATAGCCTGCACCTCGTGCACGCCCTCACAAGAGTTTCGAAGCTCGGCCCAGCGCGTGAGGTAGTCGCGAGTGGACTCATCAAGGCCTTGCACGCACAAGGAGAGTTGGCGAGGCTTGGGATGTCGCTTGTACATGCTCGTGAAGTTGCGGACAAAGGCCTTGGTGAAGTCGACCCAACTGTTGATGCTGCGGGGCTTTAGGCTGTTCAACCATGTCCGGGCCGTGCCCTGGAGCATGAGCGAAACATATCTTACGGCAACACGTTTGTTGCCGTTCGCTATGTTGACGACCATGGAGTAATCAATCAGCCAGTCCTCCGGCTTCACGGTGCCGGTGTACTTGGGCGTGTCTCGAGGGAGCGTGAACCCTTTGGGAAAAGGCTCATCTCGGATACGGGGTCTAAAACAGGGAGGACCCAACTCGTCTTCTTCTTCCAGCGCCAGGGATCGATGGAGCCGGTCGATCCGGTGGCGGGCGTCATTCTCTCCGACTCCCTCTCGGCGGCCAAGGCGGTCGCCGAGAGTCGGATGCTCTACGGGTGGCGGGGAGACTCGCCTTTCTCTACGAGGAGGGGGAGGCAGATAGTCGTCCCGCCGTTCCACCGCTTTGGGGCGGCCGTCTTGGTCGCGCTCGATGGTGATGCGAGTCCGACTGTGGCTGACAGCCGGCTCCTTATCTTTCTTTCCGCGGCCTCCGCCAGTCGGCGTCTGAGACGTCGCGCCTTGATCTCGGCGGGGTGGTGGGTCGTCGTTTTGTCGCCGCGGCGCCTCCGTGCGGCAGCCGGCTTTGTTCTGCGCGGCAGTAGCGTCGAGGAGCTGCTGAACTCGCTCCGTCATCAGGCGGCGTTCTTCGCCCTCGAAGTTGTCGAGCTCATCCGCCGCCCCTGGGCGGCGCGGATGTTCTCCGCAGGCGTGGCATACACAGGGCGATCGGCCCCAAACAGATTGGTGATTGCCACGCAGCGTTACCGGACCGCGCCTAGGCGGCTAGGCCCAGTCGGAGCCGGCGAGCCGCCCACGGCGCGATCTATCTCACGTTGGTAGGCTTCTGACAAGCGTCTCATGATTGCCAGCTTCTTCGCACCCTCGATGAGCTGAAGGCGGTGCGCCTCCAGCGTCTCGGCGTCAGCGTCTCCCAGAATCAGAGCGGACAGGTCTCGCAGAGCCGCGTCGAGCGGGTCGCGAGCGCCTTCGCCGGAGCGCTCGCCATGGTCGAGGATGAGAACCTCCGTGACGGTGCTTCTGCCGCTCCCTGCGCAAGGGAGCGGCTCGTCGTAGACCACCACGTTGGTGGGGAACGCGTCGAGCGACGCGGTGTCGGAGTCGACCAGCATCGGGTCCGTGGAGCCTATGGACTCCAGGTCTACAGCAGGCTCGCTGGCGACATGGAGTTGGTCGAGGAGGCCCGCGAGGAGGCTCTCGGGGCCACCCGTGCCTGCGTCGGATGCAGGCTCGTCGGAGAGGCGAACCTCGCCGACAAGTTCGGCGAGGCAGCTGGCTGCGCAGGCAATCTTAGCGCCCTACAGTGTGTCGGCGCAGACTTCGTCTGGCGTGCCGGGCTGGCTGCGCTCGCCAGGGAGGAACAGGGTTCCCGTCCAGAGCAGGTCTCCGGACGACGGTGCACCTCGCCCCACAGTGGGCGCCAAATGTCGGGGGTTGGGTACGACATATGCCAAAGGATGACTTATCATGGTGGGAGCGAGTAGAATGTCGCCGGTGCCCGGAAGCGGGATGAGGCGAAGACATGCACGCCGGTGGATCTTACCCAGCTTCAGGGCTCTCCGAGGAGATAACACCCCTACTGCTGCTCTGCGGGGTCTCCGCATGATCACTATGGCAAAGTGAGTACAAGGTTGCTCCTAGAGCTGTTTCTGGAGGTAGGAGAGGGCAAGGCTAGCTCCCTCCTTCCTATATGATTGGGTCTAATACTAGAGAAGCTATCCCCTTGCATGGGTGCCCCGGGAGGCTTATATAGGCCTGCCCCCCCAGGGATACAATGGTAATCCGGCTGGGCGCGGGTCCCAGCCGTCTGTCTCTCAGGCCGCCGTCTTCTCCGCAGACTACTGGGGCCCGCCGACTGGCGGGCCCCGTAGACAGGCCTGGTACTGTAGCGGTGTTCCTGATGACGCTGGCTTGGTCATGGGGTCGTGGCAACAGTGCCGCCGTCTGGCGGACGATCACTGTCGCCATTCCCCGTCTTGTCTGATTGATGGCGTGCGGGGCCCGTGGGAGGGGCGGGCCGACTCCATGGGGCCATCTTCGGGGCGCTCTCACCGTCTTCAGTTCTCCCGCTGACGGGCGGGGCCCGCCGTCTCCAGGACGTACAGGTAGCCGTCGTGGGCACAGTGCGCCGCCCACTGAGGCTGAGGTCAGGGCAGTCATGGCAACAGTGCCGCGCCATGATGAAGATCTCTAGCGATGTGGCGCACTGTAGCCATGCCAATCCCTCGTAGGCAGGGTAGAGACGGCCGTGCAATGACCGTACCCCGCCTCGCCATCGTGGCGAAGACGGGAGACGGTCGGGGTCGCGGGCCGACTCCCATAGTCGCCTCATCTTGAAGTCGCCAGCCAGAGTCGGCTCATCTCAAAGTCGCCAGCCGAGAGTCGGCTTAACTCGAAGTCGTCCCTGGGACTCGGCTGTGAGGGACAGTCGCCGCCGCCTCCCAGGGGGCGGCTCTTCTTTGTGGGGTCTTGAGGGGCACAGTCTGCCCCGATGTTTCGAAAGGTTCTGGGGCTCGGGTTAGCCTACCCGTGGCCCATTACTCCGACACTAACAATGATGATCATCACACTTTTATTTACTTACAACTCAAGAATTACAACTCGATACTTAGAACAAAATATGACTCTATATGAATTCATCCGGCATTGTACCGGGATGTGCAATGACTCAAGAGTGACATGTATGAAAATTATGAACGGTGGCTTTGCCACAAATACTATGTCAACTACATGATCATGCAAAGCAATATGACAATGATGAAGCGTGTCATAATAAACGGAACGACAAAAAGTTGCATGGCAATATATCTCAGAATGGCTATGGAAATGCCATAATAGCTAGGTAGGTATGGTTGCTGTTTTGAGGAAGGTATATGGTGGGTATATGGTACCGGCGAAAGTTGCGCCGTACTAGAGAGGCTAGCAATGGTGGAAGGGTGAGAGTGCATATAATCCTTGCACTCAACATTAGTCATAAAGAACTCACATAATTATTGCAAAAGTCTGTTAGCTATCGAAACAAAGTACTACGCGCATGCTCCTAGGGGGATATATTGGTAGGAAAATACCATCGCTCGTCCCCGACCATCACTCATAAGGAAGCCAATCAATAAATACCTCATGCTCCAACTTGGGTACATAACAATTCACGATATATGCACTCTACGGGAATCACAAACCTTAACACAAGTATTTCTACAATCGACAATTACTCACTAGCATGACTCTAATATCACCATCCTCATATCTCAAAACAATCATAAGGAATCAAACTTCTCATAGTATTCAATTGTGGGGACCCTGACTCATAAGTCGTGATCACCGAATGCACGTGTACAGTGATCCCAGAGATCAATGCTCACTGAACACACAGAAGCTGAATAACAAGAGTCTTACATCCATAAATACCGTCTTACATAAATTATGGCCATTATGGTCAAGTCTTACATTGATAAAGCCTTAAGGGCTGAACTTCAAATAAAACACAAGCAGCGGAAATCTTTGTCGATAAGTAGAACCCATGCCATCTGCCTTAACCCTACAGGCATTCTGACTGGGAAACGTCCTAGTTCGCATGTTCGTCTCCAAAGAACTCTTCTTTGAACTCCAGTTCTTCCATGCCTGGTCAATCCAATAACCAGTGGCAAGCCAATGAGTACTTTGAATGTACTCGCAAGCAACCCATGTTTTGGTTCAAGATACAACGATGCATGATATAGGTAAATTTTTGCAGAAAGCTAGTTTTGAATGAAGTGACATGTTCAACATCTTGTAAGACATGCGTCAGGAGAATTCAAGTAACCATGAGGACAGGTTACAGATATCAACATAAATAGAGTGGGCACCAACCCAACTCAATTATGTCAAGTCTCTTGACTTGACCCAAGCAGATTTTTCCCACTTATCCAAACACACACTAGTTTGTAAACATGTGGACGTAGCCCAAGAGCGGTTACCCAACTGTCCTTGACCGTGAACACGGCTATTCGAATAGTTTGACACTCTGCAGAGGTTGCACACTTTACCCACAAGATCCGGGGAACTTCCGTGTCATCCACGACCCGCGGTACCTCAAGTACCCGAGGTAAGCACCCGATCACCACCTTTCCCTAGACGACACTAACATGGAGTCCACTCGTTTGGTAGTAACCCCCGTGCCTAACATTTCACATCATAAAGTTGTGGAGCCTCGCTCCCATATTCATCACATACCACAAGCACGGGGTACCAACGGTGTGTCCGGTGCCCTATGAAAATAGTCATGGCCGCCCTACCTGGCACGACCCCGTCCCGAGAGAGCGCACCAACAACTCTCCCGTCACTAGTAATGCGGGCTCCAAGCTAGTATCGGTCTAGGTAATCAATAATGCCCTTTCCCATATAAGGGTAGAGTGGTTGCACATGTAAGGTTGGAATAACGGTCGCAACTTAAACCAATCCGTTTTGAAAACAACACACACTTGCCTCGGTACACCACTTCGTCATCAAGTTGCTACCCAACTCATCATCTCCCCCGGGTATAAGTGGCACCCGAGGGGGTTTTCGAAAAGTCTTTTGAAAATACTTTGTCTCCTTCACCATGCATATACCCGTCCCTTTTTGCGTAGCATCTACTTTAGCATCCTATCTACTCCCACCGGCATAACCCTTATAAGAAGGTAGGGTCGTGCATAATGAAAGTATCAACGAGGAAGTACGGTGGCAAACCATCAAAGTGGTTACCACCTCATCATGATTCCGTTGCAACAACAATATGGTGCCATATGACATGCATAAAAAGGGTTTCATAGACATGGTCAAAGGGCTGCTTGCCTGGCTCAACAAAGTCTTCTGGGTCTTCAAAGTCTTTTGGTCCAACTCCTTCGTCAGCAACGCAATCTATCGTCGCAAAATAATAACGAGAAAAATAAGGCAATAATAAAACAGAAAAACCAAAGTGCTCAGAAAAATGTCAACTCATTTTTGTTAAATACTAGGGTGAAAACTAAGAAGGGGAAAATTCCTAGTTTTGGATTTGGAGTAGCAGAATAGGAGAAATGGATTTTCAAAGGTATATTTAAATGCTTAAAATCACATTTAAATATTTGCAGTGAAGAAAAGTTTCTTGGATTTGAATGAAAGTTGCACCATTAAATAGGTTGCAATATTTTAGGAATTTAGGAGTTGGAATTAATTTATTTGGATAAGTATTTTATCCTGTGGATTTTTTTGGAAACGAGACAGAAAAGAAAAGGAAAAAGGGCTCTGTGCCTGCTGGGCCAGAACAGCCGCAGCGCAGCAGGCCCAGCCAGAGTGGCGGCCCAGCGCGCTGGTGCACGCGCACGCGCCAGGTTTAAACCTGACGGGCGGGGCCCAGGCGTCAGCGAGAGAGAGAGAGGAGATGGAGGGGAGAGGCTGATAGGCGGGGCCCGCCTGTCATCCCTAACCCCGAGTCTAGATGGCCGGCGTGCTCACCGGCGACGATGCAGGGCAAGGCGAGGTCGGGCGAGGGCACGGCTGGGCTCAGCATCGTGTCGCCGTTCGGGTGGAGGTGGTTGCGGTTGCCGGGGTGGCCTAGTTCGCCGTCGACGAGGAGGCACAGCGGAGGAGCTTCGGGCGTCGTCGGATCCGGCCGTTTCCGGCTGCAAAAGAAGCGGGGAGAGAGGGGAAATGGTCAGTGGGCCGTGGCGGTTCCAGATCGGGGCAGAGGAGGAGCGGGGAAGGCCTGTACCTCGCGAACTCCGGCGAGCCGAAGCGGCGGAGCTCGGGCTCGATCTCGAGCTCGGGCGGTTTTGGAGATGAATGGGGAGTGCGGGAGGTTGATTAGGAGGGTGGGGGAGCGACAGGGAGTGAGAGAGGGGCTCGGCGTCGCCTTATATAGGCTGGCCGAGGTCCACCGTAGGCTCGTGCGCCGGTGAGCTCGTGCTCGTCGCTACGGGCCTCGGGAGAAGAGGGCGTGGTGTCTGGGGTGTTCCTGGACGTCGACTACGTCGGGAGAGATAGAGAGAGGGAGTGGGGAGAGGTCAGAGGCGCGCGCGTGTGAGCCGCGCCATTGGCGCACTCGGGCGGCCGGTGTTTGCTAGCGCGGAGGCGCGGGGAGGAGGAGAGAGGAAGGGGACAGCGCCGTGTCGTGATGCGGACGTCGAGGGGCGTTGGTTGGCGTGCTAGGGAGGCCCGAGGTGGTCTGGGGGCGCGGCGTCAACGGTCGGATGCCTTGCCAGGCACTCCAGACCGCGACTTTGGCCGGCATCTGCGGTTTTCCCGTGTCCGCGCGCGTCCACTTGTGTCAGGCTGCTGGAGGGGGCATGGGCAAAAGCTGGAGAGGGCCTTGGATGCCCTGGAAAGCTGAGGGGAGAGAAGGAGGCTGAGAGAGAGAGGGGAATCTGCTGTCCAGAGAAGAAAAATGGGGTTCGCCCTCCCTTCATCGTTGCTTCCTCGGGCAGGAAAGCATCCAGGTGATAGAGGGGACCTAGGAGGGGTTGTGGTAAAAAGAAGAGCTCATGGAGATTAGTGGGAGAGGCCAAAAATGGGATTTTGGTAAAGGGGCAGAAGGTGTTTGATGCTAGTTTGGGCAAGTAGATGATCTCCATTAGCCTTGTTACTCCACAGGGTGAAATGGCACATATAATTAGGGCCTTCCACCCATTTTGAGTTCATTTGGGCAAGGTTGCCAATGCAACTTTTGTAAACCCTAGAAATTAGCAGAAATGAACTTGTGTAGATCTAGTTGAGTAAATCACTTCCCCTTAATGCACCACTTGGTGTGGTGGCCTCATTTAGTCATGTGATCAAGCTCACAAAAGTTGGGGTCAAGGAGAGGAAGTTGGTAGTACAAACTTGTTCAAATAAGATTCTGGTCAGAGAGGGTTTTGGGGCATTTTGGTGAACCAAAATGATTTTAATTGACATGAGGCTTTGCAAGGTGATCACAATATGCATTTGTGACTTGCTGGAATTTCCTTGGATTTTCTTGAAAATATTTCCTGTAGAAATATTTCAAATCCTTGAAATGGGCAGAAATGGTTTTGGGAGGTTTTGTCCAATATTTTGAACATGACCATGTGTTGAAACTCTTATATATGGAAAATATATGTCCACTGAGTTTCCCTGATTTTTGTCAAATATTTTTGAAACAATAAAGTAATTTTTCCCTATTAAAGACCATTTCTGGCCTTAAGAAAAAGCTTTTAAATAAAATAGGAAAATAGCTTTTGAAATTATATTTTTGTGGTTTATGGGAGTCCTACATCTAATAGGATTCAAATATACCTTTTGAAATATTTTTCATACCCCAAATCAAGTACTTGCAGTGCAAACCTCAATTTAGGGGTTTTTGGAAAATTAATTTTTGAAAATACTATTTGGCCAAATTATTTTTGTAAGAAAATACTATATTGCTCTATACACATGGCATGATCATTGGGCAGAAATTTGAGGCAAGGAGATGAAGTATATAAGGTGGAGTTGTATTGACTTTAAAGAGCACTAAGAAAATCACAGAGAGAAAACCAACATCCAAATAAAATCCAGATAATGCAAAAGTTTTTGTTGGTCCAAATTTTCATGATTTACTAATGCAAACGAAATGTTACAAAAAGCAGGGTGTGACAGACCTACCCCCTTACAAGAATCCCGTCCCCGAGATTCCTAAACTAGGCTTTAAAGAGATACGGAAACTCAGATCTAAGGTAGTCTTCACGTTCCCAAGTTGCTTCTGCTTCAGTGTGGTTGCTCCACTGGACCTTGAAGTACCTGATGGTGCGGCTTCGAGTGTGTCGCTCAGACTCATCCAAAATGCAGATGGGCCTCTCACGGTAGGTCAAATCAGGCTGAAGGTCAATGGCTTGGTGATTGACGTCCTTGTAAAGATCAGGATTGTCTGGAACTTGGAGACACTTCTGGAGTTGTGACACATGGAATACGTTGTGCACATCGAATAGTTCAGGTGGTAGTTCCAACTGGTAAGCCACTTCTCCTCGTCGTTCAGTGATCTTGAAGGGGCCAATGTATCTTGGTGCGAGCTTCCCTAACATGGAAACGTTGGGTTCCCTTGAGAGGTGTGACCCGGAGATAGACATGGTCTCCAACTCGGAAGTTCATGTCTCTACGATGTGAGTCAGCGTAGCTCTTCTGCCTTGACTTGGTGGTCTTCAAACGCTCTCTGACAAGCTGGACTTGCTCTTCTGCTTCACGGAGGATATCGGGCCCAAAGACTAGTCCTCCGGTTTCTGATAATTGAGGGGTGTGCAGCATTTCCGTCCGTATAACACCTCAAATGGTGCCATCTGAAGGCTTGACTGATAACTGTTGTTGTAAGAGAACTCGGCGAAAGGGAGGCAATCTTCCCACCTAGCTCCATATGCTAAGACACAGGCTCGGAGCATGTCTTCGAGTATCTGATTCACTCGTTCTGTCTGACATCCGGTCTGTGGGTGGAAAGCAGTGCTGAAGGACAACTTGGTCCCCATGGCTTCTTGGAACTTCTTCCAGAACCTTGAGGTAAACTGGGTTCCTTGATCTGACACAATCTCCTTGGGAACACCATGAAGGCTTACGATTCTGTTGATGTAGAGGCTGGCTAGCTGGTTTCCCTTGTAAGTCGTTTTGACAGGAATGAAATGGGCTACTTTGGTCAAATGGTCGACTATGACCCAGATGGAGTCATGTCCCTTATTTGACCTGGGCAATCCAGTGATGAAGTCCATTCCGACTTTATCCCATTTCCATTCAGGCACCTTGAGAGGCTGTAACAATCCAGCGGGTCGCTGATGTTCAGCTTTGACCCTTTGGCATATGTCACACTTAGCAACGAAAGTGGCTATCTCTCTCTTCATGCCATGCCACCAGAATCTTTCCTTTAGGTCTTGATACATCTTGGTCCCTCTAGGATGGATGGAATACGGGGTGTCGTGAGCTTCTTGCAAGATCAGATTCTTGAGCTCAACCTTGTTGGGCACGCAAATGCGACCCCCAAACCACACAACTCCTTGCTCATCCTCTGAGAAACATGGGGCTTTGCCCGCCTTGATCTTCCTCTTGACGCCTTCAATACTCTCGTGTCCCTTCTGATCTTCCTTAACATCATCCATCAAGGTAGGCCTAACTTCGAGGTTGGCGAAGAATCCTGGTGCGACCAGTTCCAACCCGAAGCTTTCAAGTTCTTCATACAAGGCGGGTAGCCTGCCCTTAAGCATAGCGTTCAAGGAACAAGCCTTTCTGCTTAATGCATCTGCTACCACATTAGCCTTCCCAGGGTGGTATCGAACACTGAGGTCATAATCCTTGATCAACTCTAGCCATCTTCTTTGCCTCATGTTCAATTCCTTTTGAGTGAAAATATACTTCAGACTTTTGTGATCCGTGTATATCTCACACCGCTTCCCTAGGAGGTAATGTCGCCATGTCTTCAGGGCATGAACCACTGCCGCTAACTCAAGATCATGAGTAGCATAGTTCTCTTCATGAGGCCTTAGTTGCCTTGAAAGGTAATTTACGACTCTGCCTTCTTGCATCAGAACACCTCCCAGTCCGGTTTTTGATGCATCACAATATATCACAAACTCCTTGTGTATATCTGGTGTGGCCAGAACTGGGGCGGTGGTCAGTCTCTTCTTCAGCTCCTGGAAGCTCTCTTCGCACTTCAGCGTCCATTCAAACTTCTTGTCCTTCTTCAAGAGCTGAGTCATGGGTCGGGCAATGCTTGAGAATCCTTCAACGAACTTGCAGTAATATCCGGCGAGTCCGAGGAAGCTTCTGACTTCCTTCACATTGCTTGGGGATTGCCATTCAGTCACGGCTTCAATCTTAGCGGGATCGACCAACAATCCTTCGTCGGTCAAAACATGACCCAAGAATCCAACTTCATGCAGCCAAAATTCGCACTTGCTGAACTTGGCATATAGTTGGTGCTCTCGAAGCTTGTCTAGGACCATCCTTAAGTGTTGCTCGTGCTCTTCTTCCGTCTTCGAGAAAACAAGAATGTCATCAATGAACACAACAACAAACTTGTCCAAATACTCCATGAAGACCTTATTCATGAGATACATGAAGTAAGCTGGGGCATTGGTCAATCCAAAGGACATGACCATGCACTCATACAGGCCATATCTGGTTACAAATGCCGTCTTCGGAATATCTTGGGGTCTGATTTTCAGCTGGTAGTACCCAGATCTGAGGTCGATCTTGGAGAACACCTTGGCCCCATTGAGTTGGTCAAACAGATCTTCAATCTTGGGAAGTGGATACTTGTTCTTGATTGTAACTTCATTGAGGGAGCGGTAGTCAATGCACAAGCGGATGGTACCGTCCTTCTTGGCCACAAACAGAACAGGTGATCCCCAAGGGGAGGCACTAGGGCGGATGAACCCCTTCCTCAATTGCTCTTCCAGTTGCTTCTTCAATTCTGCTAACTCCTCCGATCCCATTCTATAAGGCTTCTTATAGATGGGTCCCGCTCCGAGTATGAACTCGATGACGAACTCAATGTCTCGGTCAGGAGGCATTCCCGGTAGCTCATCAGGAAAAACATCGGGGTATTCGCATACTACCGGCACTTGTTCCAATCCAACTTCAGTCAGACAGTTGACTTGGTTGGCTTGAGCAGAGGAGGGTTTGGAGGCAAATTTAACTTCGACTCCTTGCTCATTGGTCACTGTGACAGTCCAGTTGGCACAATCTAACAAGCCTTGGTGCTTGATTAGCCAATCCATCCCTAAGATCACATCCAAGCCTTGCGATCTTAAGACGATAAGGTCTGCTAGGAAGTCTACCCCATTAACAACAATCCCGACTCCTTTACATCCTACCTTGGCTCTCATCTCTGCTCCAGGGGTTTGTACCACCATAGGGTTATTCAGGGGTGTAGGGTTCATGCCACTTTTTGATGCAAACCTTTGGGTGACGAATGAATGCGTGGCTCCAGAATCAAACAAGACAGTTGCAGGTGCTGAATTGACAAGGAACGTACCCAGCACGACGTCCGGGTCTTCCTGGGCTTCTTCTGTAGTGACATGATTCACACGACCCTTGCCGTTGTTGGGCAGGTTGCGGGGATCTTGGTTCCTTGGTGGCATTCCACGGCCTTGTCCTGGGTTCTGCGCATTGGGGCGCGGGGCGTCGGGCTTCTTGTTGGGGCAATACTTGGAGTAGTGTCCTGGCTGACCACATCCAAAGCAAGTGGCTTGGTTGGGGTTGCTGCTCTTGCCAGCATTGTTATTGGGGTTGTTGTAAGCTGGCCTGGGGTTGGCATACTGGTGAGGTGGATAGTTGGTGCGGGGTGCAGGAGCTCTTGGCTGCTGATAGGTTGGCTTGACCGGAGCTGGCTGCCACGGTCGAGGCTTCTGGTTGCTGGAGCTACCCTTGCTGATCATCTTGCACTTACGGGTATCATCCAAAGCACGTCGCTTGTCCTCAAGCATGAGTGCCTTGTTCACCAGATCAGGAATGGTCGGGCAGTCACACACAACAAGCGAGTACTGCAGAGTCTGGTTAAGGCCTTCCATGAAGCGCTCTTTTTTGGCAGCATCTGTGCTGACATCCTCAGGAGCATACCTCGAGAGAACACTGAACTTCTGCATGTACTCCTTGACAGTGCTACTTCCTTGCTTCAGGGCTCGGAACTCACGCTTCTTGATGGCCATGATTCCGGAAGGAATGTGGGCCTTGCGGAATTCTGCCTTGAAGTCATTCCAAGTGATGTTTTGCTCAGCACGCATGGCCTTGAATCCATCCCACCAAGCTCTGGCAGTTCCCCCGAGACAGTGGGCAGCATATGCCACCCTCTCATGGTCTTTAGTGCATCCGACTAGTTCCAATAGATCCTCAATGGTGCGGAACCAGTCGTCTGCATCCAGGGGTTCAACAGTCTCGATGAAGGTGGGTGGTGCATTCTTCTTGAACTCCACCAACGTGGAACGTCCATTGCCGTGTCCTGCCGGCTAGCGATTGACAGATTGAGCAATCATCTGGAGGGCTGCAGTGTTGGCTTGGCGTTCCTCTCGGAAGGCTTGGAGAAGCTGAGCCATGTCCATGCTTGGAGGAGGAGGTGGTGGTGGAGTTTGTCCTCGGGCTTGGTCCTGGCTGACTCCTGCTTCGGCAGAACCTCCGGCTTCTTGCTGCTGGGTAGAGGTACCAGTACCTGTTACAACATGCGTCCTGTTGGAGCGGTCAAGGTCTCATGATTGGGAAAAAGGAGAGAAAGCAATATAGATGGGATGCCTAGCAAGGGGTGGGTGTGATACAATTTTAAGTTAAGCCAAGGCCGGAAGGGCCAAACTCATGCATTAAAACCAAATGAGTGATGTAGTTGTTTACAATTTCCCGAAAGGGAAAGTACAACTTCCATCAAAACACGTCGAAAGCACAACACAACATGGTTTCATTTGAACCATTACATGGACTCGATTTCGCATAAGGGGTACACGACCTATCCTACCTTAAGGGTTACGGACTGGCCTATCCTAGTCCTGAACGATGTCTAGGTGGTGGAATGCTCGGTCGGGTATTTCGGCTCCTCTGGGTCTTCCTCCTCATCTTCATCTGTCTCAGTCTCTTCGTCGCTTGAGGGAGTGGGGGAGTGGGGGAGCTGAACACGGCGCTGCTTCGTCGGGGGCACCGTGAAGAGGTTGCGGTAGTCCTTCGCCGTCATACGGCGTGGTTGAGATGACCCCTTGGCATTCGTGATCTGTGGGGGTCGCCCGCCTCGATAGGCTACAACGGGCTGTCCAGGGGGTGCTCCATCCTTCTTGATCCTGTCCGCCTTCGTCTGAGCCTGGCGGAGGAGTTCCTTGGTCTCATGGAACTCCTTTCGAAGCTCCACCGACTCCGAGGCAAAGTGTTGTGCCAGGCTGTCAGCACACAAGCTGAAGTAGGTCTGGAAACGGAGGGAAAGTCCTTCATCCATGGGCGGAGTTAGTGCGCGGCTCTCATCATCACCCTCCTTACGATAAGGCAGGTGACGAGTGGCTGGCTCACCTGCCATCTCTGGCAGAAGATCTCGAAGGCGAGTCAGCGCCTTGAGTGCAGCAGTCTCAACGGCGAGAAAGAGGGTCGCCATCTAGGGTCCCTCAAAGTACCAGCTTGTCGGGGAGTCGTTCGCCCTCACGACTACCTCCACGTGATACTCCTTCTTGGTGCTGTTGATCTAGTGCTCGTGGTAGGAGTAGGTGGGGGCTCGAGTGAACTGACACTTCCTGAGGCTGTCCTCGAGAAGCACGGGAAATCCGGTGGTCAGGAAGTCTTCGGGTACGGTAGCCATCTACAAAGGTTGAATGGGAGAGGTCAATCAGGGAAATATATCTTGGGTTGGGTAAGCTTTAGAAAAGAAGAAAAGTTTAGATGGTCTCAAGCTAACTAACGTCCATGCTAACTAAGGCTTCCTACAGTCAGGATGGCTCTGATGCCAGCTCTGTGGGGACCCCGACTCATAAGTCGTGATCACTGAATGCACGTGTACAGTGATCCTAGAGATCAATGCTCACTAAACACACAGAAGCTGAATAACAAGAGTCTTACATCCATACATACCGTCTTACATAAATTATGACCATTATGGTCAAGTCTTACATTCATAAAGCCTTAAGGGTTGAACTTCAAATAAAACACAAGCAGCAGAAATCTTCATCGATAAGTAGAACCCATGACATCTGCCTTAACCCTACAGGCATTCTGACTGGGAAACATCCTAGTTCGCATGTTCGTCTCCAAATAACTCTTCTTAGAACTCTGGTTCTTCCATGCCTGATCAATCAAATAACCAGTGGCAAGCCAATGAGTACTTTGAATGTACTCGCAAGCAACCCATGTTTTGGTTCAAGATACAACGATGCATGATATAGGTAAATTTTTGCAGAAAGCTAGTTTTGAATGCAGTGACATGTTCAACATCTTGTAAGACATGCGTTAGGAGAATTCAAGTAACCATGAGGACATGTTACAGATATCAACATAAATAGAGTGGGCACCAACCCAACTCAATTATGTCAAGTCTCTTGACTTGACCCAAGCAGATTTTTCCCACTTATCCAAACACACACTAGTTTGTAAACATGTGGACGTAGCCCAAGAGCGGTTACCCAACTGTCCTTGACCATGGACACGGCTATTCGAATAGTTTGACACTCTGCAGAGGTTGCACACTTTACCCACAAGATCCGGGGAACTTCCGTGTCATCCACGACCCGCGGTACCTCAAGTACCCGGGGTAAGCACCCGATCACTACCTTTCCCTAGACGACACTAACATGGAGTCCACTCGATTGGTAGTAACCCCCGTGCCTAACATTTCACATCATAAAGTTGTGGAGCCTCGCTCCCATATTCATCACATACCACAAGCACGGGGTACCAACGGTGTGTCCGGTGCCCTGTGAAAACAGTCATGGCCGCCGTACCTGGCACAACCCTGTCCCGAGAGAGCGCACCAACAACTCTCCCGTCACTAGTAATGCGGGCTCCAAGCTAGTATTGGTCTAGGTAATCAATAATGCCCTTTACCATATAAGGGTAGAGTGGTTGCGCATGTAAGGTTGGAATAACGGTCGCAACTTAAACCAATCCGTTTTGAAAACAACACACACTTGCCTCGGTACACCACTTCGTCATCAAGTGGCTACCCAACTCATCATCTCCCCCAGGCATAAGTGGCACCCGATGGGGTTTTCGAAAAGTCTTTTGAAAATACTTTGTCTCCTTCACCATGCATATACCCGTCCCTTTTTGCATAGCATCTACTTTAGCATCCTATCTACTCCCACCGGCATAACCCTCATAAGAAGGTAGGGTCATGCATAATGCAAGTATCAACGAGGAAGTACGGTGGCAAACCATCAAAGTGGTTACCACCTCATCATGATTCTGTTGCAACAACAATATGGTGCCATATGACATGCATAAAAGGGTTTCATAGACATGGTCAAAGGGCTGCTTGCCTGGCTCAACAAAGCCTTCTGGGTCTTCAAAGTCTTCTGATCCAACTCCTTCGTCAGCAACGCAATCTATTGTCGCAAAAATAATAACGAGAAAAATAAGGCAATAATAAAATAGAAAAACCAAAGTGCTCAGAAAAATGTCAACTCATTTTTGTTAAATACTAGGGTGAAAACTAAGAAGGGGAAAATTCCTAGTTTTGGATTTGGAGTAGCAGAATAGGAGAAATGGATTTTCAAAGGTATATTTAAATGCTTAAAATCACATTTAAATATTTGCAGTGAAGAAAATTTGTTGGATTTGAATGAAAGTTGCACCATTAAATAGGTTGCAATATTTTAGGAATTTAGGAGTTGGAATTAATTTATTTGGATAAGTATTTTATCCTGTGGAATTTTTTTGGAAACGAGACATAAAAGAAAAGGAAAAAGGGCTTTGTGCCTGCTGGGCGAGAACAGCCGCAGCGCAGCAGGCCCAGCCAGAGTGGCGGCCCAGCGCGCTGGTGCACGCGCGCGCGCCAGGTTTAAACCTGACGGGCGGGGCCCAGGCGTCAGCGAGAGAGAGAGAGGAGATGGAGGGGAGAGGCTGACAGGCGGGGCCCGCCTGTCATCCCTAACCCCGAGTCCAGACGGCCGGCGTGCTCACCGGCGATGATGCAGGGCACGACGAGGTCAGGCGAGGGCACGGCTGGGCTCAGCGTCGCGTCACCATTCGGGTGGAGGTGGTTGCGGTCGCCGGGGTGGCCTTGTTCGCCGTCGACGAGGAGGCACAACGGAGGAGCTTCGGGCGTCGTCGGATCCGGTCGTTTCTGGCTGCAAAAGAAGCGGGGAGAGAGGGGAAATGGTCAGTGGGCCGTGGCGGTTCCAGATCGGGGCAGAGGAGGAGCGGGGAAGGCCTGTACCTCGCGAACTCCGGTGAGCCGAAGCGGCGGAGCTCGGGCTTGATCTCGAGCTCGGGCGGTTTTGGAGATGAATGGGGAGTGCGGGAGGTTGATTAGGAGGGTGGGGGAGCGACAGGGAGTGAGAGAGGGGCTCGGCGTCGCCTTATATAGGCTGGCCGAGGTCCACCATAGGCTCGTGCGCCGGTGAGCTCGTGCTCGTCACTACGGGCCTCGGGAGAAGAGGGCGTGGTGTCTGGGGTGTTCCTGGACGTCGACTACGTCGGGAGAGATAGAGAGAGGGAGTGGGGAGAGGTCAGAGGCGTGCGCGTGTGAGCCGAGCCATTGGCGCACTCGGGCGGCCGGTGTTTGCTAGCGCAGAGGCGCGGGGAGGAGGAGAGTGGAAGGGGACAGCGCCGTGTCATGACGCGGACGTTGAGGGGCGTTGGTTGGCGTGCTGGGGAGGCCCGAGGTGGTCGGGGGGCGCGGCGTCAACGGTCGGATACCCTGCCAGGCGCTCCAGAGCGCGACTTTGGCCGACATCCGCGGTTTTCCCATGTTCGCGCGCGTCCACTTGTGTCTGGCAGCTGGAGGGGGCATGGGCAAAAGCTGGAGAGGGCCTTGGATGCTCTGGAAAGCTGAGGGGAGAGAAGGAGGCTGAGAGAGAGAGGGGAATCTGCTGTCCAGAGAAGAAAAATGGGGTTCCCCCTCCCTTCATCGTTGCTTCCTCGGGCAGGAAAGCATCCAGGTGATAGAGGGGACCTAGGAGGGGTTGTGGTAAAAAGAAGAGCTCATGGAGATTAGTGGGAGAGGCCAAAAATGGGATTTTGGTAAAGGGGCAGAAGGTGTTTGATGCTAGTTTGGGCAAGTAGATGATCTCCATTAGCCTTGTTACTCCACAGGGTGAAATGGCACATATAATTAGGGCCTTCCACCCATTTTGAGCTCATTTGGGCAAGTTTGCCAATGCAACTTTTGTAAACCCTAGAAATTAGCAGAAATGAACTTGTGTAGATCTAGTTGAGTAAATCACTTCCCCTTGATGCACCACTTGGTGTGGTGGCCTCATTTAGTCATGTGATCAAGCTCACAAAAGTTTGGGTCAAGGAGAGGAAGTTGGTAGTACAAACTTGTTCAAATAAGATTCTGGTCAGAGAGGGTTTTGGGGCATTTTGGTGAACCAAAATGATTTTAATTGACATGAGGCTTTGCAAGGTGATCACAATATGCATTTTTGACTTGCTGGAATTTCCTTGGATTTTCTTGAAAATATTTCCTGTAGAAATATTTCAAATCCTTGAAATGGGCAGAAATGGTTTTGGGAGGTTTTGTCCAATATTTTGAACATGACCATGTGTTGAAACTCTTATATATGGAAAATATATGTCCACTGAGTTTCCCTGATTTTTGTCAAATATTTTTGAAACAATAAAGTAAATTTTCCCTATTAAAGACCATTTCTGGCCTTAAGAAAAAGCTTTTAAATAAAATAGGAAAATAGCTTTTGAAATTATATTTTTGTTGTTTATGGGAGTCCTACATCTAATAGGATTCAAATATACCTTTTGAAATATTTTTCATACCCCAAATCAAGTACTTGCAGTGCAAACCTCAATTTAGGGGGTTTTGGAAAACTAATTTTTGAAAATACTATTTGGCCAAATTATTTTTGTAAGAAAATACTATATTGCTCTATACACATGGCATGATCATTGGGCAGAAATTTGAGGCAAGGAGATGAAGTATATAAGGTGGAGTTGTATTGACTTTAAAGAGCACTAAGAAAATCACAGAGAGAAAACCAACATCCAAATAAAAGCCAGATAATGCAAAAGTTTTTGTTGGTCCAAATTTTCATGCTTTACTAATGCAAACGAAATGTTACAAAAAGCAGGGTGTGACATCAATGCACTTTATATGAAAGTTTTTATTATATCCTTGTTAGATGCCCATCATATTAGGACTAAATTCATAATCTAAGCAAATTACCATGTTGTTTAGGGAGACTCTCAAAATAATATAAGTGAAGCATGAGAGTTCATAAATTTCTTCAAAATAAAACCACCACCGTTCTCAAATAGATATAAGTGAAGCACTAGAGCAAATGACAAACTACTCCGAAAGATATAAGTGAAGATCAATGAGTAGTCGAATGATTATGTAACTATATGAAGTCTCTCTAACATTTAAGACTTTCGGATCTTGGGAAATTATTCAAACAGCAAGCAAAAATAAAATAAAATAAAATGATGCTCCAAGCAAAACACATATCATGTGGTGGATAAATATATAGCTCCAAGTAAGGTTACCGATGAACAAAGACAAAAGAGGGGATGCCATCCGGGGCATCCCCAAGCTTGGATTCTTGGTTGTCCTTGAATATTACCTTGGAGTGCCTTGTGCATCCCCATTCTTAGGCTATTGCCACTCCTTATTCCGTAGTCAATCAAAACTTCACCCAAAACTTGAAAACTTCACAACACAAAACTCAACAGAAAACTCGGAAGCTCCGTTAGTGTAAGAAAATAAAATCACCACTTTTGGTACTATTGTGAACTCATTATTTATTTATATTGGTGTTATATCTACTGTATTCAAACTTCTACATGGTTCATACCCTCCGATACTACCCATAGATTCATCAAAATAAGCAAACAACACAATGAAAACAGAATATGTTAAAAACAGAACAATCTGTAGTAATCTGGAAACTTTCCGTACCTGTGTAACTCCAAAAATTCTGAAAAATTAGGAAAAAGTAGAAAATTTGTATATCAATATTGTGTCAAAACTTCAGATCAAAAGCACATTGCAGTGAATTTTGAAAATTCTTGTACTGAGCGCAAAAGTTTCTATTTTTGCACAAAATCAAGTCAACTATCATCCACACTATCCCAAAGGCTTTAGTTGGCACTTTATTGAAACAAAGTCTATAAAAATGATTAATACAGTATACTAATCACGTGGACAAAAAAACAGTAGGATTAAATGTTGGCTTGTCTCCCAACAAGCGCTTTTCTTTAATGCCTTTCTAGCTAGACATGATGATGTCAATGATGCTCACATAAAAGATAAGAATTGAAACATAATGGGAGCATCATGAAGCATATGACTAGCACATTTAAGTCTAACCCACTTCCTATGCATAGGGATTTTTTGAGCAAACAACTTATGGGAACAAGAATCAACTAGCATAGGAAGGCAAAGTAAGCATAACTTCAAAACTTTCGACACATAGAGAGGAAACTTGATATTATTGCAATATGTAGAAGCATAAGTTACTCTCTCATAATAATTTTCAGTAGCATCATGAATGAATTCAACAATATAAACATCACATAAAGCATTCTTTTCATGATGCATAAGCATAGAAATTTACTACTCTCCACATAAGCAAATTCCTTCTCATTCATAATAGTGGGAGCAAACTCAACAAAATAACTATCATGTGAGGCATAATCCAATTGAAAATTAAAATCACGATGATAAGTTTCATGGTTTTCATTATTATTTATAGCATACATGTCAACACAATTATCATCATAGATAGCAACTTTCTTCTCATAATCAATTGGAACCTCTTTCGAAATAGTGGATTCATCACTAAATAAAGTCATGACCTTTGCAAATCCACTTTTATCAATATTGTGAAAAGATTCAACAACATCCAAAATAGTGGGATAATTACCTAGAGTTGACACCCTTTCAAACCCACATTCATCAATATAATCATCATAATTAGGAGGCATGCTTTCATCATAATAAATTTGCTCATCAAAACTTGGGGGAGTAAAAGTATCACCTTCATCAAACATAGAATCCCCAAGCTTGTACCTTTGCACATCATTAGCATCATGTATATTAAAAGAATTCATACTAACAACATTGCAATCATGCTCATCATACAAATATTTAGAGCCAAACATTTTATTGACTTCTTCTTCTAACACTTGATCATAATTTTCCTTTCCATCATTTTCACGAAATACGTTAGAAAGATGAAGCATATGAGGCAATCTCAATTCCACTTTTTTGTAGTTTTATTTTATAGACTAAACTAGTGATAAAACAAGAAACTAAAAGATTCGATTGCAAGATCTAAAGATATACCTTCAAGAACTTACCTCCCCGGCAACGGCGCCAGAAAAGAGCTTGATGTCTACTACACAACCTTCTTATTCTAGACTCGTGTTGGGCCTCCAAGCACAGAGTTCTGTAGGACAGTAGCAAATTTCCCTCAAGTGGATGACCTAAGGTTTATCAATCTGTGGGAGGCGTAGGATGAAGATGGTCTCTCTCAAACAACCATGGAACCAACTAACAAAGAGTCTCTTGTGTCCCCAACACACCCAATACAATGGTAAATTGTATAGGTGCACTAGTTCGGCGAAGAGATGGTGGTACAAGTGCAATATGGATGGTAGATATAGGTTTTTGTAATCTGAAAATATAAAAACAGCAAACTAGTAACGAAAGTGAGCATAAATGGTATTGCAATGCTTGGAAACAAGGCCTAGGGTTCATACTTTCACTAGTGCAAGTTCTCTCAACAATGATAACATAATTGGATCATATAACAATCCCTCAACGTGCAATAAAGAATCAATCCAAAGTTCCTATCGCGGAGAACATAAGAGGAAATTGCTTGTAAGGTACGAAACCACCTCAAAGTTATTCTTTCTGATCAATCTACTGGGCTATTCCTATAAGTGTCACAAACAGCCCTAGAGTTCGTACTAAAATAACACCACATGATACACATCAATCAATCCTAATGTCACCTAGATACTCCAATGTCACCAGAAGTATCTGTGGGTCAATTATACGATATGCATCACACAATCTCAGTTTCATAATATTCAATCCAACGCAAAGAGCTTCAAGAGTATCCCAAGATTTCTTTCGTAGAAAGGAATATGAAAACATGTACCAACCCCTATGCATAGATTACCCCAATGTCAACACGGGAATCCGCAAGTTGATAACCACAACATACATCCAGTGGATCAATAGAACATCCCATTGTCACCACGGATATCCCATCGCAAGACATAAATCAAGTGCTCTCGCATCCAAAGATTCAATCCGACATAACAAAACCTCAAAGGAAAAGATTCAATTCATCACAAGGTAGAGAGGGAAGAACACCATAATATCCAACTATAATAACAAAGCTCGCGATACATCAAGATCGTACCAAATCAAGAACACGAGAGAGAGAGTGAGAGAGATCAATCACATAGCTACTGGTACATACCCTCGGTCCCGAGGGTGAACTACTCCCTCCTCATCATGGAGAGCGTCGGGATGATGAAGATGGCCACCGGTGATGGTTTCCCCCTCCGACAGGGTGCCAGAACAGGCTCCCGATTGGTTTTTCATGGCTACAGAGGCTTGCGGTGGCGGAACTCCTGATCTAGGTTTTTTCCTGGGGGTTCCTGGATTTATAGGAATTTTTTGTGTTGGTTTCATGTCAGGAGGGTCCACGAGTCAGCGACAAGGCAGGCGGGCGCGCCAGGGGGGTGGGCGCGGCCTCCACCCTTATCGTTGACTCGGGACTCTTCTGGTCCAACTTTGTGCTTCGGGGGCTTCTTCTGGTCCATAAAAAATCACCGTAAATTTTTAGCTCATTTGGACTCTATTTTGATATTCCTTTTCTGCTAAACTCAAAAACAAGGAAAAAAGAGAAACTGGCACTAGGCCATAGGTTAATAGGTTAGTCCCAAAAATAAC
This sequence comes from Triticum dicoccoides, assembly GCF_002162155.2. Classification (NCBI taxonomy): domain Eukaryota; kingdom Viridiplantae; phylum Streptophyta; class Magnoliopsida; order Poales; family Poaceae; genus Triticum; species Triticum dicoccoides. Next base: position 100,077,411 of record NC_041387.1, read on the forward strand.
ATAAAATAGCATCTAAATGCATATAAAACATCCAAGATGGATAATATAATAGCATGGAACAATAAAAAAATTATTGATACGTTGGAGACGTATCAGCGGACAAGATGCGGCTGAAATGCGTTCCCGTGTTGCGCGCCTGTCCGCCGCATCCATGAATCCGGGCGGACACGGCCCCATTGCCACACCCAAACGGACAAAATCCGGACAAAGCGGACGTCCGTTTGGGGTCCAGCGGATCCTGGTTGGATCCGCCAGCGTCTTGGCTGTCACCAATGACCATCACCTCCGTAAAAGGCGCTGGCGTCGAGTGCGCCGACAGGAGAGTCACTGGCGGTAGGAGGGAGTGGATCATCGACGACCTCCACGTTGCTGTGGAAGTCATCGGTGGTGTCCGCATCGGCGAGGGAGAGCTCGCCGAAGGGGTCGTCGAGGCCACTCGCGGGGAGGTGGCCTCCATAGCAGGCGATGCGCTGAGACTAGCACAGACGGGTGCATCGGGCTGGCTGATCGCACCAGCCGCTACTTGCTCTCCAGAGAGGAACAAGGTTCCCATCCAGAACGTGTCTCCGGCCGATGTCGTGGATGGCCCCACGGTGGGCGCCAACTATCGTGGTAATCTCACGTCAGATGCCAGGGGGTGGCTTATCATGGATGGGGCCAGAAGTACGTCATTGGATCCTGGAAGTAGGAGTGAGCACAAGGTCGGACGGGTACGAGATGTACCCAGGTTCAGGGCTCTCCGGAGAGATGACACCCCTACTCCTCCTCTGTGGGGTCTCTGCATGATCACTATATCACAAAGAGTACAAGGGTGCTCCTAGAAATGTTTGGCTAGAGGAGGAACAAGGGCAAGGCTAGCTCCTGCTTCTCCCTAGCTGTGGGTGTGGTGGAATGAGGTTGGAACCCTTTGCATGGGTGAGGCCGGGGGGGATTTATAGGCCAACCCCCTAGGGGTACAATGGTAATATGGTCGGGTGGTAGGTCCCGGCTACCAGTGTCTATGGTGGCAGAGTTCTGCGCCGGCTGCTGGGGCCCGCCTCTGGTGGACCCTACCGACAGGTGGGGCCCACCGCCTGCAGGCCCCATCGACGATCTTCACTGTAGCACCATCCATGCTGACGGGGGCCATGTCAGGCGCGCCATGGCTACAGTGCCGCGTCGGGCGGGTCGGCGGTCGCCTGGCGGTGATTACTGTAGCCATGCGTGCCGGGATTTGGGGGAGGCATGGCGCACTGTAGCCATGCCCCAGCTTGTCGCTTAGTCGGGTTCAGACTCCGAGAAAGGGGGCGGGCCGCCAGCTAGAGGCCAGCCCATACCCACACCGCCTTCTAGGAGCGCGTCGTCTCCTAGGGGTCGGCCACGTGGCACCAGCCGGCTTTGGAAGCCGGCCGTGAGACCTGTCGGCCTGAGGGGCTTGGCTTGCCCCGATGTCTTGAAATGTTCTTTAGTGTGAGTGAAGCTACCCGGGGTATATCCCCCCGACAGGACCTCACATGGTCACCCTAATACCAATATTTTGCAGGGAAACCATCACCAGACTCATGAATACATGGACAAAGGGATGCTTGTTGAATCCCTTAGGTACAACTTAATGTCTAACTCAATGCTTTATGATCTGAACATCGTTGTGATTTTTGGAAAGTGTCGTTGTCTTGTGCTAATGGAAACTGACAAATCTTTAGTCTTCGAAGGCTATCGAAGAGGTGATCTGTATATGGTAGATTTCTCCACAGGACCACAGCTTGCCGTATGTCTTCTAGCAAAAGCTTCAGAGTGCTGGCTCTGGCATCGAAGGCTAGGACATGTGCGCATGAGGAACTTACATACTCTCATGAAGAAGAAGCACATCATTGGCATCGAGGGCGTCAAGTTCAAAAAAGATCATCTATGTGGTGCTTGTGAAGCTAGGAAGATGACTAGAGCTAAGCATCCCTCGAAGACAATCATGACCACATCACGTCCCTTCGAGCTGCTTCACCTGGACTTATTTGTCCCTACTCAGTGCTCTACCCTTACTACTACTGCACATCTCTATGGCTTCGTTATTTTTGATGATTATTCGAGATACACTTGGATGCACATAATTCTCTATAAGACTGAAGTGCATGATGTCTTTATACGCTTTGCCAATCGTGCCATGATCAATTATGGCATCAAGATCAAGCACATCAGAAGGGACAATGGCACTAAGTTCAAGAACACCGACCTCGACACTTATCTTGATACATTGGGCATCACACATGAGTTCTTTGCTCCATACACACCTCAGCAGAATGGCATCATGGAGCGTAAGAACAGAATGCTCATTGAGATGGCTCGCACGATGCTTGATGAATACAAGACTCCAAGGAAGTTTTGGCCTGAAGCCATTGATACTGCATGCCACATCATCAACAAAGTTTATCTTCACAAGTTCTTCAAGAAGACGTCTTATGAACTTCTGATTGGTAAGAAGCCAAATGTTAGTTACTTCAAAGTCTTTGGTGCTAGGTGCTGGATCAAGGATCCACATCACACTTCAAAATTCGCACCGGAAGCACATGAAGGTTTTATGCTTGGTTACGGAAAGGACTCGCACACCTACAGAGTCTTCAACCTCTTTCACAATAAAGTGGTTGAAACTGTAGATGTGCAGTTTGATGAGACTAACGGCCCGCAAAGAGAGCAACTACCAAATGTGCTAGATGAAGCTACACCATATGAAGCTATCAGGCTAATGGGTACTGGGGAAATCATACCCACTAAGGAACGTGCTGAAGACGACATCATCATTTCAGCACCTAATAAACATGAAGACAATGCTCAGCCTGAAGCCAATGCTGAATATTAAATCAACAATTAGCAAGAGCAAAATCTTCGTCCAGTTCATCCTCGGGTTGCAAATGAAGTTCAAATTGAGAAGATAATTGATAGCATTAATGCACCTGGCCCCCTTTCTTGATCAAGAGCTACACAACTAGCAAACTTCCGCGGACACTTTGCTTTTGTCTCTATATCTAAACCCAAGAAAGTTGATGAAGCCTTCATGGAACCTAAATGGATTCAAGCTATTCAAGAAGAGCTTCAACAGTTCGAGCTGAATAATGGCTGGGAGCTTGTCAAACATCCTGATCCTCGCAAGCATAATATTATTGGCACCAAATGGATCTATCACAACAAGCAAGATGAACATGGACAAGTAGTCAGAAACAAAGATCACCTTGTTTGCCAAGGTTACACGCAAGTGGAAGGAATTGACTTTGATGAAACCTTTGCTCCTGTGGCTCGGCTTGAAGCCATTCGTATACTGCTAGCCTATGCTAACCACAACAACATTCTTCTGTACCAAATGGATGTGAAGAGTGCCTTCCTCAATGGCCAAATTGAAGAAGAAGTGTATGTTGCTCAACCTCCTGGTTTTGAAGATCCAAAGCATCATGATATGGTATACAAGCTCATCAAGGCACTATATGGCCTCAAACAAGCACCTCGCGCTTGGTATGACACACTCAAAGACTTCCTGAAGAGCAAAGGCTTCAAACCTGGTTCTCTAGATCCCACTCTCTTCACGAAGATATATGATGGTGAACTGTTTGTGTGCCAAATCTGTGTGGATGACATTATCTTCGGCTGCAATGATAAGAGATACGGTGATAAGTTTGGGCATATGATGCAAGAGCAATATCAGATGTCCATGATGGGAGAGCTGAAATTCTTTCTTGGTATTCAAATCCGTCAACAGAGAAAGGGCATCTTCATATCACAAGAGAAATACCTCAAAGATTGCCTGAAGAAGTTTGGACTGCAAGACTGCAAAGGGTTCACAACGCCAATGCCAACCAAAAGCCATTTGGGCCCCGACGACAATGGTAAAGAGCTCGATCAAAAGGTATACCGCTCCATGATTGGTTCTTTATTGTACTTATGTGCATCTAGGCCAGATATTATGCTTAGCATTTGCATGTGTACCCGATTCCAAGCGGCACCAAAGGAATTGCATCACCTCGCGGGGAAGCGAATTCTTCGATATTTGGCTCACACCCCAACACTAGGATTATGGTATCCAAAGGGCTCAGCATTTGATCTAGTTGGATTCTCGTATGCCGATTATGCTGGTGACAAGGTTGATTGCAAGTCTACATCAAACACATGTCACTTTCTTGGATGATCTCTTGTCTGTTGGTCTTCAAAGAAGTGGAGCTGTGTATCTCTCTCCATTGTTGAATCTGAATACATTACTGCTGGATCTTGCTGTGCTCAGCTTCTCTGGATGAAGCAAACCCTCAAGGACTATGTCATCAACTTGAATCATGTGCCACTCTACTGCGACAATGAAAGCGCCATGAAGATTGCCAATAACCCAGTTTAGCACTCGAGGACAAAAGCACATTGAGATTCGTCATCACTTTCTCATAGATCGTGTCATGAAGGAAGACATTCATATCATTCACATCAACACTGAAGAGCAATTGGCAGATATCTTCACAAGGCCCTTGGATGAGAAAAGGTTTTGCAAGCTATGGTGTGAGCTAAATATCTTAGAATCCTCGAATGTCCTCTGAATGGACACACATCCTAATGCCTATGCATGTTGATGACTTAGATGTGAAACACACGAAGTAATGTATATCTTCAATTAATGAAGACTTATCCTCTGAGTGTGAATACATTAATGAAATTTGACTTTGGAGCGCCATGATAATTGTGCGCCGTGTCTGGGTCTAATATTTTCTATACGATGGGTAACGCCACCACCACATTTACTTGAAAGCTTTTCTTTTGGTGTCATGACTGCATTATCTTCATTTTTGGTTTGTCTTCAACATTGATTTATCTTCATGGTTTATCTTCGCAATGTTGATTTGG
>NC_041387.1:100082908-100122214 GCF_002162155.2 Triticum dicoccoides
TATATATATATATATATAGTGTTATGTCCTCTACAACATTCACTTATAGCTATGTCTTCAATGTTGATGCGTTTCTGAAGTAAGTGAATGTGATCGGACCCTGACCCCTTATGTGCTTATCCCTCAAATTCTATCTGTCTCTTCATATGCATTCTGTTGACACGTGACGAATGTCCTCACTGTGTCCTTGTCAGCTGAAGATACAAAGACACACATTTAGAATCACTTTTAATGCTCTTATCCTTTTGCTTGAAAACCGGAGGAGCTGGAACGACCACCAGACAAACCAGGCGCGCGTGGGAACATGGTTCAACTCTCAATAAGTTGCATGCTTGCCACATGTCATCGAGATGTGAACCGCTAGGGGCACATGCGTAATTACACTGCGACACCCTCCTCCTTATAAATACTTCACCCGTTACGGTCATTATCTCCTCTTCCACCTCGCCATCTCACTCAAACCCAAGAACCACCGCTAGCTTCCGTCGCCGCCGGAGTCGAAGCACTTAGCCGCCACGACTTCTCCGACGTCATCTTCACGTCGGCCACGGGTATCATCTTCTCCGCCGCTGCCGTAGGTGTCTTCCGCCAAGTTAGGGCGCGAGAGATTGGACTGCTCGGCATCCTCTTCGCCTCCTCAAGCAGTTCTTCATGCGGTAAATAAAACACTTTTTACCGCTTGTTTGATCCGTTGAATATGTCAACTTATTCCAAAAGTGGTTTCTACACTTCTAGATCTACTTCTTTCTGTTTCTGCATCTCATAACTTGCAAATATATTCACTTATGCCTCACAACTAGTTAGATTCCTCACTTGTACTTATTCATGGATTCGTACAAATCTGGAACCAACTCACTTCAAATATGTGAATGTCTTCGCGCTATGAGGTCAATGTCTTCAAACTGATTTATCTTCAAAATATTCTGAGAATGCATATGACCTCTTCCCCTTCCCTCGCATCTCTAATGTTGTCACATGTACATGTCCGTGGGAGAATCCCTTGGTTCTCATAGTCTGCATTCATTTGCAGAATTCTTACATCATCATATTGAGTCTCCTGAAGCAAGTTCCTATCTGACCAGTTGTCTGAAGCCAATCACTCTTGTGAAGCCATTCAATATAAACTCAATGGCATCTGATAAATCTGGCAAGAAAGGTGGCAGGCAACGCCATGGTAAAACTGCTCTGGATCTGCCCCCAGATCTATATGAGACATACAAATCTGATCCAGATGAATCCTATGTTCAGCGCAAATCCAGGATCCAATGGATTCGAAGGTACTAGGCAGAACAGTGGTTTTTATATCACTTCGTCACCCCTGAATATGCTGAGTAAAATGCTATAAAGCGTCCTTGGGGTGACATTCTCTACAAGAAGCTGCAGCCCAAGACCAAGGCCGAAGCCATAGCTCAAGGCTTCTATCCGTGCATGGTCAGAGGACCATAGCCTGCAAATGCCGACCCATCCAGTCTTAGATGGTGTCGTGAAGATGATTTGTTCAAGAGAAACTCATGCCGCGTCTCCAAGAATACCAAGATGCCCAAGAAGATTTATGGACATGATCTTACTCCAGCTAGCATTTTGCGCAATGAGGAGAATACAATTGATCTGTCAAGTGATGAAGACCTTGCTGATGACACTCTAGAAATGATAATCAAGAGCAAGCAAGAGGATGAAATATTCAAGGATCTGCCTCTCTTTGATACAAACATTATGAACAACTTCATTGATGAGTGGTTTGAGGACACCTCGCTCAACATTGGCAACTTGCAGCTGCCCATTGACATCAGTGTCACATTTTAAGGTTGTATTGCCAAGGAGCTTGCAATCACTCAAAAGATTGTTGAGCTGAAAAACAAGATAGATCATGAGAAGGCCCTGTTCAAGAAGCATATGGCCAAGCTCAGTGTCACTAAGGTCTAGAACTTCAAGCAGATGATGATTGACCTCAAAGCTCAGTTTCAGAAGAAATGTGAGGAAGCCAAAGGCTCTCGTGAGCGGCTCAATTTTATGCGGAAAAGTGTGTCCAGCCTCACAATGAGGTTGTGAAGCGAAAGGCTCTTGGGCGGCTAGGCATTGACCCCAGACTTGCTGCAAAGAAAAAGAAGAAATCTGCTGAAGCTGAACCCGAAGCTCCAAGGCAGGAAAGGGCAAGCATTGTCTTCCCTGCCAGTATGACTAGCTCAAAGCCAAAGGTCCCTTCAATAGCTTCTGAACAAAAGAAGACAAGGCTAGCTGAGGCTGAAGCTAAGAAGAGGAAGCACCAAGACACATCTGATGCTTGTCCCTCCAAGAAGAAGCTGAAGACAAAGTCTTCAAAGTCTTCACGCAAAGAGCATGCTGCTGCCCAAGAACCGCTGAATGTTGAACCCCTTTCTGTTGCACTCCCTACCTCCTCCAATCACGAGCGTCATCTCGTTGTACATGAGCCTGCTCCCATAGAGGCTCTTGAGTCTGAAGAGATTCCAGCTGGCGACTCCACCGCAGTTGAAGACATTGGTCATGAGGACCATGTTGAAGATGATGAAGTCCTTCCTCTGCTCGAGCCCAATCCAGTATCATCGCCTGCTCCAATGAGCAGTGAATTTATAAGTATTGGCGGTCCCATGACACTAATCTCACAAGACGTGTTTTGGGAAGAGCACCACCCTAACTCTCCACTCATTGAAGTAATCCCCCGCACTCCAACAACTCAAGTTACCACTCTGGTGCTTGAGACACCTCAAGAAACTAATGAGGACATGGATTATACCATGCCTTCTGCGTCTGCTCAAGAATCAGAAGCCAAAGTGGCTGAAGATATTCTAGTTGCATCAGCCGATGAAGAAAGAGAAGAACATGAAGTTATTGCCCCCACAAGTGATCAAGTTGTTCAAGAAGAGAATGTGATTGTGCCAGACCCCCTACTCATGAAGCTACTAAGGTTGAAGCTAATACGGCTTCCACCACTATCACTGCTGAATCCAATGGCGTAGTCATGGCTGAAGACAATGTGGAGCCTGAAGTCAATGCTGCCACAGAAGACAATGTGCAGACAACCACTTCTGATGTAGCAGTTCCTCCCCCAGTGCCTCATACAATGGAACATGCTTACAATTTTGGTGAGCTTGTTACTGTGAGGTGGCCTATTCTGATTCCACCCACTGCTCCAGGTCCACAATATGACTATCATGTGGAGCAAAGGCCTCACACGCAGAAGCCGAAGCCCAGGCTGCCAAGGCTTCCCAGTGCAGTAACAACTCATGGATCCTTCAGTGTGCTAAGCTTCAGAGAGCACAATACCTTCTTTGACAATGCCAAGAACCCCTACTCAAAGCCAAAAATCACCCCTGATAGGTTCTGGAGCCATCAACAATGCAACTACTACTCCTGTATACTGTACAATCAAGACATGATTTTTTCACACAAGCGTCTTGATTGTGATGCCATTGATGGGCTTCCATGCCTTGAAGAGGCTCTTGACTGCTTCAAAGGAGTGGTAATTCTTCTGTTCATCACTGACAAACAACATTGGAACAAAGAGCTTCTGCTGTAGTTCTATGCTACGCTACACATCAGAGGCTACAACAGGGATCCAAAGACTTGGGTCCTTGAGTGGATGACATGCGACGTGCATCATGAAGCCAAAGCTCAGGACATCATTGAGCTAACCTCCCTGCCCACTCCGGGTGATCTCTATGAGCCAGGTTGTCCGCCATATGAACGTGGCCTGCAGAGCATCTTTTAGAAGCCTGAGCCGAACATGAGTCAAATGCTCAGTATGATGAAGCCTTTGACCATTGATGTTGAATATCCCAAGGAGTTCTATGTTAAAGACCTTGAGTACTTGCCCCGCACCATCTATCATATTCTGAGGCGTACTCTATGGCCTATCAAAGGGTATTCTCCTAACGCCAAGCTTGAAGGAACCATGAAGTCATTGGTCTTCTATATCATCAATGGCATCAGATTCAACACTCAAGACTTCTTCATTCGTCAACTGGCCGCATCTGGAATTGATCTCTTTGGCCTCAAGTTCTATGCTCCATGGGTCATGAGGCTCATTAAGCTTCACTCCTCCATCAACTATCAGGCTTCAGCACGCAATCATGTTGTGTTTTTGCCTGATGTTGATATGTCATATGAAGCCATCTACCATGAGCCTGCCAAGAAGCCACTCCATCTTCACAATGCTGAATTTCAAAGCTTCACCTAGCCAATTGACGGTATTCATGTGCCCAATTCTCCTGCTCCTGTTGGTCCGCTTGCTGGACAACTTCGTCTGCCGCATCATGCAAACATAGATGCAACAGCAAGCATGATTGCTCAAAGGCCCCAGAAGCGTCCTCGTGTCCTCAACGACCGAGAGCTTCTTGTATCACTTCATAAGAAGCAAGATAGACATCACGATTGGCTGAAGCATTAGATGCAGATTCTTATTAATGATGTCAATCACATTCACAATCTGGCCACCAAGAATTCATTTGTTGCGCATGAAGCCTGTAGGCGGTCCTGGAAGAGCCTCACTCTGCTCTATTCTGAAGATGATCTTCACGGAGATGGCTTCACTGAACATTTCAACTTTGATTCCAGGTCTCCACAATCAGCAAGCTAGCGTTCAACGCCTTCCATTGAAGATTCAGAGTATTCATCTTTGGCTGCAACTGTTGTTGCAAGAGTCATAGATGAAGAGGACGATGCCACTTCTCCAGCAATGGCTTCACCGCATCAAGATTCTGCACCAAGCCCATCTGCACCGCCCAACTCTAGTGTCGACGGTGCTACACCAACATCTCCGCCTGGGAACGAGTAGATGCTCTATGTCTTCAAACCTTTTTTGTCCTAACTGACAAAAGGGGGAGAAGCATATGAGTTGATAGTCTTCAAGCGGGTCCATATGGGTCGGTTACTTTTTTTGCTAAGTCTTACAACTCTCGTTCCTGAAAATTTTGGCTTTTTAGTTGTAACGCTTAAACTTGATGGTCGTCTGTTACTTTTTGCTGTTACCTTGTGATGTGATGATAAATTCCGCATTAAGTCATTCTACAGACATCCATTTATCATTATGCATATCATTATCTTCATTACTTTCATATATGCATTATTAAATGTCTTCATGGTTGAAGAAGATCTCCTCAAAGCAAAACTTGCCATGTGCATATGCATTCAAAGGAAAACTACTTATATGCACATCTTCAGGGGGAGCCTCTTTTAACCTATGAAGACAATGCCTATGTACTTAAACTTTCACATACTTTTATCCCCATTGAAAACTTCAACCAGTTTGTCATCAATCACCAAAAAAGGGGAGATTGTAAATGCATCTAGTGCCACCCCTAGTTGGTTTTGGAGTATTGACGACAAACGTGGTTGAGGGACTAATGTGTTTGTGAGAATTGCAGAATAACACAGGTAGTAGTGCCTCATTGATTCGGTTTACCTACTAGAGATGACCCCTAAAAACGTATGAAGACATTGAATACAATGGTGGTTCATGAAGAAATTCACGTCAAAGATAATGACGATGAAGACATTCACTTGAAGACAATGGAGTGCGAAGACATAGTTTCTTTCGTAGGTTCCTTTTCTTCTTTCTTGAGTCATAGGAACCACCGTACTGTTAAGTGGGGTCCAAGTGAACAAAGTCAGATGACTGAAGTGATGCTCAACCAAATTCCTATGTCTTCGAGCGAACATAATGAGAGCAAATATTATCCAGAGTTGGACGAGTCAGCTTTGCTTGTAGCCCAAGCCAAGCTGCCGCGTGTGTTTGAAATCTGACCATTGGACACATGACAGTTCCTTAGTGACCCAAGGTCATTTTGGACATATCAGGTGAAGGAAATATGCCCTCGAGGCAATAATAAAGTTATTATTTATTTCCTTATTCATGATATATGTTTATTATTCATGCTAGAATTGTATTAACCGGAAACTTAGTACATGTGTGAATACATAGACAAAATATATAGTCCCTAGTATGTGTCTACTTGACTAGCTCGTTAATTAAAGATGGTTACGTTTCCTAACCATAGACATGTGTTGTAATTTGATGAATGGGATCACATCATTAAGAGAATGATGTGATGGACATGACCCATCTGTTAGCTTAGCATTATGATCGTGTTAGTTTCATTGCTACTGCTTTCTTCATGACCTATACAAGTTCCTCAGACTATGAGATTATGCAACTCCCGAATACCGGAGGAACACTTTGTGTGCTACCAAACATCACAACGTAAATGGATGATTATAAAGGTGCTCTACAGTTGTCTCCGAAGGAGTTTGTTGGTTTGGCATAGATCGAGATTAGGATTTGTCACTCTGTGTTTCGGAGAGGTATCTCTGGGCCCTCTCGGTAATACTCATCACTATAAGCCTTGCAAGCATTGTGACTAATGAGTTAGTTGCGGGATGAAGTATTATGGAACGAGTAAAGAGACTTGCCGATAACGAGATTGAACTAGGTATTGAGATACTGATGATCGAATCTCAGGCAAGTAACATACCGATGACAAAGGGAACAACGTATGTTGTTATGCGGTTTGACTGATAAATATCTTTGTAGTATATGTAGGAACCAATATGAGCATCCAGGTTCCTCTATTGGTTATTGACGGGAGACATCTCTCGGTCATGTCTACATAGTTCGCGAACCCACAGGGTCCGCACGCTTAATGTTCGATGACGATTGGTATTATGAGTTTATGTGATATGATGTACCGAAGATTATTCAGAGTCCTGGATGTGATCACGGACATGACAAGGACTCTTGAAATGATGAGACATAAAGATTGATATATTGGACGACTATATTCGGACACCAGAAGTGTTCCGGAGATGCTTGGATAAAACCGGAGTGTCGGAGGGTTACCGGAAACCCTGAGGGGACTAATGGGCCTCGATGGGCCCTAGTGGAGAGAGAGAGAGGGGCCGACCAGGGCAGGCCACGTGCCCCCTCCCCTTGAGTCCGAATAGGAAAAAGGAAGGGGGCCCTTTCCTTCCCCCTCTCCCTCTCCTTCCTTCCCCCCCTCTCCCTTTAGGTGGAAACCTACTACGACTTGGAGTCCTAGTAGGATTCCCCTCTTGGGGGCGCGCCCAAGGAGGGATGGCCGGCCTCCCCTTTCTCCTTTATATACGGGAGCAGGGGGCACCCTAGAACACACAAGTTGATTGTTTAGCCATGTGCGGTGCCCCCTCCACAGTTACACACCTCGGTCATATCATTGTAGTGCTTAGGCGAAGCCTTGCGCTGGTAACTTCATCATCACCGTCACGACATCGTTGTGCTGACGAAACTCTCCCTCGACCTTAGCTAGATCTAGAGTTCGTGGGACGTCACTGAGCTAAACGTGTGCAGATCGCGGAGGTCTCGTACCTTCGGTGCCAGGATCGATCGGACCGTGAAGACGTACGACTACATCAACCGCGTTGTCATAACGCTTCCGCTTTCGGTCTATGAGGGTACATAGACAACACTCTCCCCTCTCATTGCTATGCATCACCTAGAGATAGATCTTGCATGATCGTAGGATTTTGTTTGAAATTACTGTGTTCCCCAACAGTGGCATCAGAACCAGGTCTACGCGTAGATGTTATATGCACGAGTAGAACACAAAGAGTTGTGGGTGATAATAGTCATACTGCTTACTAGCATGTCATACTTTGATTCGGAAGTATTGTTGGACGAAACGGCTCAGACCGACATTACTCGTATGCTTACGCGAGACTGGTTCTACCGACATGCTTTGCACATAGGTGGCTGGTGAGTCTCTGTTTCTCCAACTATAGTTGAATCGAGTGTGGCTACGTCCGGTCCTTGTTGAAGGTTAAAACAGCACACTTGACAAAACAATCGTTGTGGTTTTGATGCGTAGGTAAGAACGGTTCTTGCTAGAAGCCCGTAGCAGCCACATAAAACTTGCAACAACAAAGTAGAGGACGTCTAACTTGTTTTTGCAGGGCTTGCTGTGATGTGATATGGTCAAGACATGATGTGCTTGTTGGGGAACGTAGCAGAAATTCAAAATTTTCCTACGAGTCACCAAGATCTATCTATGGAGAGACTAGCAACAAGGGGAAGAAGAGTGCATCTACATACCCTTGTAGATCACTAAGCAGAAGCGTTCAAGAGAATGGGGTTGAAGGAGTCGTACTCGTCGTGATCCAAATCACCAGAGATCCTAGTGCCGAACGGACGGCACCTCCGCGTTCAACACACATACAGCCTGGTGACGTCTCCCATGACTTGATCCACCAAGGAGAGAGGGAGAGGTTGAGGAAGACTCCGTCCAGCAGCAGCACGACGGCGTGGTGGTGGTGGAGGAGCGTGGCAATCCTGCAGGGCTTCACCAAGCACCGCGAGAGAGGAGGAGCACTTGGGAGAGGGGAAGGGCTGCGCCAGGGGCAAGGGTGAAGCTCCCATGCGCCTCCCCACTATATATAGGGGTGGAGGGGGCTGGTTTCTTGCCCTCCAAGTCCATTGGGGCGTTGGCAAAGGTGGGAGGAAAGAAATCACATCATTTCCTTCCCCACCGATTGTTATCCCCCCTTTTTAGGGATCTTGATCTTATCCCTTCGGGATATGATCTTATTCCTTCTAAGGGGGGATCTTGGTGCGCCTTGACCAGGGGTGTGGGGCTTTGCCCCCACTACCCACGTTCATGTGGGTCCCCCCATGCTGGTGGGCCCCACTCCGGAACCTTCTAGAACCTTCCCGGTACAATACCGAAAAATCCCGAACATTTTCTGGTGGCCAAAATAGGACTTCACATATATAAATCTTTACCTCCGGACCATTCCGGAACTCCTCGTGACGTCCGGGATCTCATCCGGGACTCCGAACAACATTCGGTAACCACATACAAACTTCCTTTATAACCCTAGCGTCATTGAACCTTAAGTGTGTAGACCCTACGGGTTCGGGAACCATGCAGACATGACCGAGACAACTCTCCGGCCAATAACCAACAGCGGGATCTGGATACCCATGTTGGCTCCCACATGTTCCACGATGATCTCATCGGATGAACCACGATGTCGAGGATTCAATCAATCCCGTATTCAATTCCCTTTGTCCAGCGGTATTATACTTGCCCGAGATTCGATCGTCGGTATGCCGATACCTTGTTCAATCTCGTTACCGGCAAGTCTCTTTACTCGTTCCGTAACACATCATCCCGTGATCAACCCCTTGGTCACATTGTTCACATTATGATGATGTCCTACCGAGTGGGCCCAGAGATACCTCTCCGTTTACACGGAGTGACAAATCCCAGTCTCGATTCGTGCCAACCCAACAAACACTTTCAGAGATACCTGTAGTGCACCTTTATAGCCACCCAGTTACGTTGTAACGTTTGGTACACCCAAAGCATTCCTACGGTATCCGGGAGTTGCACAATCTCATGGTCTAAGGAAATGATACTTGACATTAGAAAAGCTTTAGCATATGAACTACACGATCTTTGTGCTAGGCTTAGGATTGGGTCTTGTCCATCACATCATTCTCCTAATGATGTGATCCCGTTATCAACGACATCCAATGTCCATGGTCAGGAAACCGTAACCATCTATTGATCAACGAGCTAGTCAACTAGAGGCTTACTAGGGACATGGTGTTGTCTATGTACCCACACATGTATCTGAGTTTCCTATCAATACAATTATAACATGGATAATAAACGATTATCATGAATAAGGAAATATAATAATAACTAATTTATTATTGCCTCTAGGGCATATTTCCAACAGTCTCCCACTTGCACTAGAGTCAATAATCTAGTTCACATCGCCATGTGATTAACACTCACACGTCACATTGCCATGTGACCAACATCCAAAGAGTTTACTAGTTCACATCATCATGTGATTAAGACTCAATGAGTTCTGGGGTTTGATCATGTTTTGCTTGTGAGAGAAGTTTTAGTCAACGGGTCTGCAACATTCAGATCCTTATGTACTTTGCAAATCTCTATGTCATATTGTAAATGTTGCTTCCACGCTCCACTTGGAGCTATTCCAAATGGTTGTTCCACTATACGTATCTGGTTTGCTACTCAGAGTCACTCGGATAGGTGTTAAAGCTTGCATCGACGTAACCCTTTACATCGAACTCTTTATCACCTCCATAATCGAGAAACATATCCTTATTCCTCTAAGGATAATTTTGACCGCTATCTGGTGATCCAATCCGTGATCACCTTTGTACCCTCTTGCCAGACATGTGGCAAGACACACATCAGGTGCGGCACTTAGCATAGCATACTGTAGAGCCTACGTCTAAAGCATAGGGGACGACCTTCGTCCTTTCTCTATTTTCTGCCTTAGTAGAGCTTTAAGTCTTAACTTCATACCTTACAACTCAGGCAAGAACTCCTTTTGACTGATCCATCTTGAACACTTTCAAGATCATGTCAAGGTACGTGCTCATTTGAAAGTATTATTAAGCATTTTGATCTATCCTTATAGATCTCGATGCTCAATGCTCAAGTAGCTTAATCCAGGTTTTCTATTGAAAAACACCTTTCAAATAACCCTATATGCTTTCCAGAAATTCTACATCATTTCTGATCATCAATATGTCAACAACAGATACTCATAAGAAATTCTATAGTGCTCCCACTCACTTATTTGGAAATACAAGTTTCTCATAAACTTTGTATAAACCCAAAATCTTTGATCATCTTATCAAAGTATATATTCCAACTCCGAGATGCTTACTCCAGTCCATGGAAGGATCGCTGGAGCTAGCATACCTTTTAGCATCCTTAGGATCGACAAAACCTTTCTGATTGTATCACAAACAACCTTTCCTTACGAAAACTGGTAAGGAAACTTGTTTTGACATCCATCTGCCAGATTTCATAAATGCAGCTAATGCTAACATGATTCTGACAGACTTAAGCATCACTACAGATGAGAAAATCTCATCGTAGTCAACTCCTTGAACTTGTGAAGAACTCTTCACCACAAGTCGAGCTTCATAGATGGTGACATTACCGTCCACGTCCGTCTTCTTCATTTATCTCAATGGCTTGCCGATCATCGGGCAAGTCCACCAAAGTCCATGCTTTGTTCTGATACATGGATCCTATCTCGGATTTCATGGCTTCAAACCATTTGTCGGAATATGGGCCACCATCGCTTCTCCATAGCTCGTAGGTTCATTGTTGTCTAGCAACATGACCTTCAAGACAGGATTACCGTACCACTCTAAAGTAGTAGGCATCCTTGTCACCCTACGAGGTACGATAGTGACTTGATCCGAAGTTTCATGATCACTATCACAAGCTTCTACTTCAATTGGTGTAGGTGCCACAGGAACAACTTCTTGTGCCCTGCTACACACTAGTTGTAGTGATGGTTCAATAACCATATCAAGCCTCCACCATCCTCCCACTCAACTTTTCGAGACAAACTTTTCCTCGAGAAAGGACCCGGTTCAAGAAACAATCCCTATTGCTTTCGGATCTGAATTAGGAGGTATACCCAACTGTTTTGGGTGTCCTATGAAGATGCATTTTATCCGCTTTGGGTTCGAGCTTATCAACCTGAAACTTTTTCACATAAGCGTCGCAGCCCCAAACTTTTAAGAAACGACAACTTAGGTTTCTCCAAACCATAGTTCAAAGGTGTCGTCTCAACGGAATTACGTGGTGCCCTATTAAAGTGAGCGCAGTTGTCTCTAATGCCTAACCCATGAACGATAATGGTAATTCGATAAGAGACATCATGGTACGCACCATATCTAATAGGGTGCAACAATGATGTTCGGACACACCATCACATTATGGTGTTCCAGGCGGTATTAATTGTGAAACAATTTCCACAATGTCTTAATTGCGTGCCAAAGCTTGTAACTCAGATACTCATCTCTATGATCATATCATAGACATTTTATCCTCTTGTCACAATGATCTTCAACTTCACTCTGAAATTATTTGAACCATTCAATAATTCAGACTTGTGTTTCATCAAGTAAATATACTCAACATCTACTCGAATCATCTGTGAAGTAAGAACATAACGATATTCACTGCATGCCTCAACACTCATTGGACTGCACACATCAAAATGTGTTACTTCCAACAAGTTGCTATCTTGTTCCATCTTACTGAAAACGAGGCTTTTCAGTCATCTTGCCCATGTGGTATGATTTGCATATCTCAAGTGATTCAAAATCAAGTGAGTCCAAACGATCCATCTGCATGGAGTTTCTTCATGCGTATACACCAATAGACATGGTTTGCATGTCTCAAACTTTTCAAAAACGAGTGAGTCCAAAGATCCATCAACATGGAGCTTCTTCATGCGTTTTATACAAATATGACTTACATGGCAGTGCCACAAGTAAGTGGTACTATCATTACTATCTTATATCTTTTGGCATGAAAATGTGTATCACTACGATCGAGAATCAATAAACCATTCCTTTAGGTGCAAGACCATTGAAGGTATTATTCAAATAAATAGAGTAACCATTATTCTCCTTAAATGAATAATCGTATTGCAATAGACATAATCCAATCATGTCTATGCTCAACGCAAAGACCAAATGACAATTATTCAGGTTTAATACTAATCTTGATGGTAGAGGGAGCATGCGATTTTTGATCACATCAAACTTGGGAACACTTCCAACACATATCGCCAGCTCACCTTTAGCTAGTCTCCGTTTATTCCGTAGCTCTTTTATTTCGAGTTACTAACACTTAGCAACTGAACCGGTATCTTAATACCCTGGTGCTACTAGGAGTAGTAGTAAAGTACACATTAACATAATGTATATCCAATATACTTCTATCGACTTGGCCAGCCTTCTCATCTACCAAGTATCTAGGGTAATTCTGCTCCAGTGGTTGTTCCCCTTATTACAGAAGCACTTAGTCTCGGGTTTGGGTTCAACCTTGGGTTTCTTCACTAGAGCAGCAGCTGATTTGCCGTTTCATGAAGTATCCCTTCTTTCCCTTGCCCTTCTTGAAACTAGTGGTTTCACCAACCATCAACAATTGATGCACCTTCTTGATTTCTACTTTCGTGGTGTCAAACATCGCGAATACCTCAAGGATCATCATATCTATCCCTGATATGTTATAGTTCATCACGAAGCTCTAGCAGCTTGGTGGCAATGACTTTGCAGAAACATCACTATCTCTGGAAGATCAACTCCCACTCGATTCAAGTGATTGTCGCACTCAGACAATCTGAGCACAAGCTCAATGATTGAGCTTTTCTCCCTTAGTTTGCAGGCTAAGAAAATCGTCGGAGGTCTCATACCTCTTGACGTGGGCACGAGCCTAAAATCCCAATTTCAGCCCTCGAAACATCTCATATGTTCCGCGACGTTTCGAAAAATGTCTTTGGTGCCTCAATTCTAAACCGTTTAACTGAACTATCATGTAGTTATCAAAACGTGTATGTCCGATGTTCGCAACATCCACAAACGACGTTCGGGGTTCAGCACCCTGAGCGGTGCATTAAGGACATAAGCTTTCTACTGTTCGCATAATCGCTACTGTCAACTTTCAACTATATTTTCTCTAGGAACATATTTAAATAGTGGAACTAAAGCGCGAGCTTACGACATAATTTGCAAAGATCTTTTGACTATGTTCAGGATAATTAAGTTCATCTTATGAACTCCCACTCAGATAGACATCCTTCTAGTCATCTAAGTGATTACATGATCCAAGTCAACTAGGCCGTGTCCGATCATCACGTGAGACGGACTAGTCATCATCGGTGAACATCTTCATGTTGATCGTATCTACTATACGGCTCATGCTTGACCTTTCGGTCTCTTATGTTCCGAGGCCATGTCTGTGCATGCTAGGCTCGTCAAGTCAACCTAAGTGTTTCGCGTGTGTAAATCTGGCTTACACCCGTTGTATGTGAACGGTGCACAGTTAGGGGGAACACTTTCTTGAAATTTTAATGAGGGATCATCTTATTTACTACCGTCGTTCTAAGCAAATAAGATGCATAAACATGACAAACATCACATGCAATCAAATAGTGACATGATATGGCCAATATCATTTTGCTCCTTTTGATCTCCATCTTCGGGGCTCCATGATCATCATCGTCACCGGCATGACACCATGATCTCCATCATCGTGTCTCCATGAAATTGTCTCGCCAACTTATTACTTCTACTACTATGGTACCGGTTAGCAATAAAGTAAAGTAATTACATGGCGTTGTTCAATGACACGCAAGTCATACAATAAATAAAGACAACTCCTATGGCTCCTGCCGGTTGTCATACTCATCGACATGCAAGTCGTGATTCCTATTACAAGAACATGATCAATCTCATACATCACATATCATTCATCACATTCTTCTTGGCCATATCACATCACATAGCATACCCTGCAAAAACAAGTTAGACGTCCTCTAATTGTTGTTTGCATGTTTTGCATGGCTGCTATGGGTTTCTAGCAAGAACGTTTCTTACCTACGCAAAAACCACAACGTGATATGCCAATTGCTATTTACCCTTCATAAGGACCCTTTTCATCGAATCCGTTCCGACTATAGTGGGAGAGATTGGCACCCGCTAGCCACCTTATGCACCAAGTGCATGTCAGTCTGTGGAACCTGTCTCACGTAAGAGTACGTGTAAGGTCGGTCCGGGCCGCTTCATCCCACTATACCATCGAAACAAGATTGGACTAGTAACGGTAAGCATATTGAACAAAATCAACGCCCACAACTACTTTGTGTTCAACTCGTGCAAAGAATCTACGCAATAGACCTAGCTCATGATGCCACTGTTGGGGAACGTAGCAGAAATTCAAAATTTTCCTACGAGTCACCAAGATCTATCTATGGAGAGACTAGCAATGGGGGGAAGAAGAGTGCATCTACATACCCTTGTAGATCGCTAAGCGGAAGCGTTCAAGAGAACGGGGTTGAAGGAGTCGTACTCGTCGCGATCCAAATCATCGGAGATCCTAGTGCCGAACGGACGGCACCTCCGCGTTCAACACATGTACAGCCCGGTGACGTCTCCCATGCCTTGATCCAGCAAGGAGAGAGGGAGAGGTTGAGGAAGACTCCGTCCAGCAGCAGCACGATGGCGTGGTGGTGGTGGAGGAGCGTGGCAATTCTGCAGGGCTTCGCCAAGCACCGCGAGAGAGGAGGAGCACTTGGGAGAGGGGAAGGGTTGCGCCAGGGGCAAGGGTGAAGCTCCCATGCGCCTCCCCACTATATATAGGGGTGGAGGGGGCTGGTTTCTTGCCCTCCAAGTCCATTGGGGCGTTGGCAAAGGTGGGAGGAAAGAAATCACATCATTTCCTTCCCCACCGATTGTTATCCCCCCTTTTTAGGGATCTTGATCTTATCCCTTCGGGATATGATCTTATTCCTTCTAAGGGGGGATCTTGGTGCGCCTTGACCAGGGGTGTGGGGCTTTGCCCCCACTACCCACGTTCATGTGGCCCCCCCATGCAGGTGGGCCCCACTCCGGAACCTTCTAGAACCTTCCCGGTACAATACCAAAAAATCCCGAACATTTTCCGGTGGCCAAAATAGGACTTCACATATATAAATCTTTACCTCCGGACCATTCCAGAACTCCTCGTGATGTCCGGGACCTCATCCGGGACTCCGAACAACATTCGGTAACCACATACAAACTTCCTTTATAACCCTAGCGTCATCGAACCTTAAGTGTGTAGACCCTACGGGTTCGGGAACCATGCAGACATGACCG
Organism: Triticum dicoccoides; assembly: GCF_002162155.2. Classification (NCBI taxonomy): domain Eukaryota; kingdom Viridiplantae; phylum Streptophyta; class Magnoliopsida; order Poales; family Poaceae; genus Triticum; species Triticum dicoccoides. Next base: position 100,098,609 of record NC_041387.1, read on the forward strand.
AGACAACTCTCCGGCCAATAACCAACAACGTGATCTGGATACCCATGTTGGCTCCCACATGTTCCACGATGATCTCATTGGATGAACCACGATGTCGAGGATTCAATCAATCCCGTATTCAATTCCCTTTGTCCAGCGGTATTATACTTGCCCGAGATTCGATCGTCGGTATGCCGATACCTTGTTCAATCTCGTTACCGGCAAGTCTCTTTACTCGTTCCGTAACACATCATCCCGTGATCAACCCCTTGGTCACATTGTGCACATTATGATGATGTCCTACCGAGTGGGCCCAGAGATAGCTCTCCGTTTACACGGAGTGACAAATCCCAGTCTCGATTCGTGCCAACCCAACAGACACTTGCAGAGATACCTGTAGTGCACCTTTATAGCCACCCAGTTACGTTGTGACGTTTGGCACACCCAAAGCATTCCTACAGTATCCGGGAGTTGCACAATCTCATGGTTTAAGGAAATGATACTTGACATTAGAAAAGCTTTAGCATATGAACCACACGATCTTTGTGCTAGGCTTAGGATTGGGTCTTGTCCATCACATCATTCTCCTAATGATGTGATCCCGTTATCAACGACATCCAATGTCCATGGTCAGGAAACCGTAACCATCTATTGATCAACGAGCTAGTCAACTAGAGGCTTACTAGGGACATGGTGTTGTCTATGTACCCACACATGTATCTGAGTTTCCTATCAATACAATTATAGCATGGATAATAAATGATTATCATGAATAAGGAAATATAATAATAACTAATTTATTATTGCCTGTAGGGCATATTTCCAACAGTGATATAATTTGTTGTATGAGATGACCATGTTTTGTAACAAAGTTATCGGCAACTGGCAGGAGCCATATGGTTGTCGCTTTATTGTATGCAATGCAATCGCCTTGTAATTGTTTTAGTTTATCACTAAGCGGTAGCAATAGTCGTAGGAACAATAGTTGGCGAGACGGTAACGATGCTACGATGGAGATCAAGGTGTCACTGAGGGAGTCCTGGATTAGGGGGTCCTTGGATAGCCGGACTATATGCGTATGCCGGACTGTTGGACTATGAAGATACAAGATTGAAGACTTCGTCCCGTGTCCAGGTGGGACTCTCCTTTGCGTGGAAGGCAAGCTTGGCGATTCGGATATGTAGATTTCCTTCTCTATAACTGACTCTGTGTAACCCTAGCCCCCTCCGGTGTCTATATAAACCGGGGGGATTAGTCCGTAGGACAACAACAATCATAATCATAGGCTAGCTTCTAGGGTTAGCCTCTACGATCTCGTGGTAGATCAACTCTTGTAATACTCATATCATCAAGATCAATCAAGCAGGAAGTAGGGTATTACCTCCATAGAGAGGGCCCGAACCTGGGTAAACATCGTGTCCCCCGCGTCCTGTTACCATTAGCCTTAGACGCACAGCTCGGGACCCCTACCCGAGATCCGCCAGTTTTGACACCGACATTGGTGCTTTCATTGAGAGTTCCATGTGTCGTCACCATAAGGCTTGATGGCTCCTTCAATCGTCTACAATGATGCAATCCAGGGTGACGTTTTCCTCCCCGGACAGATCTTTGTATTCGGCGGCTTCGCACTGCGGGCCAACTCGCTTGTCCATCTGGAGCAGATCAATAGTAACGCCCCTGGCCATCAGGTCAGGTTTGGAAGCCTCAACTACACTGCCGACATCCGCAGAGATTTGATCTTTGACGGATTGGAGCCAATGATAGGTGCGCCCTACAACCACGATAAGCATGACTTAGATCTGCCATCGGACGACGATCAAGAGATCACACATGCAGCTGCCCCGGCTTTAAATCCGGAGCAGATCGTGCCACCCGAGGACGGGTGGATGGACCCCGCCACGGAGGCCGCACACTCAGCGGCGATAGAGCCAAACACCGTTCTCACTTCCAAGGAGGTCTATGTCATAGAACCCCCGGACTCGTCTCCGGCCATAGGCTCCAAACCGTGTACATCCATGCCCATCGTACTTAACTGGGCGCCGATCATGGAGTTTAGCTCCGCAGATATCTTTCATCACTCGCCCTTGGGCGACATGCTAAATTCATTAAAGTATCTCTCCCTGTCAGAGGACTCTCGGCCGAACTATGTCCAGCTTGAGTGGGAAACGGATGACGAAGGAATTCGTTGCCCACCCACCACCCACTTAATAGCCACTATCGACGATTTTACCGACATGCTTGATTTCGACTCCGAAGACATCGACGGTATGGACGACAATGCAGGAGAAGAACAGGAACCACCGCCCACAGGGCGCTGGACAGCCACCTCATCATACGGCATATATATGGTGGACACACCCAAAGAACACAATGGCGAGGATCAAAAGGATGCAACAGAGGGTGACTGAGGAAGTCCTGGATTAGGGGGTGTCCGGATAGCCGGACTACCATCATCAGCCGAACTATCATCGGCCGGACTATCATCATCGACCGGACTCCAAGACTATGAAGATACAAGATTGAAGACTTCGTCCCGTATCCGGATGGGACTTTCCTTGGCGTGGAAGGCAAGTTTGGCGATACGGATACGTAGATCTCCTACCGTTGTAACCGACTCTATGTAACGCTAGCCCTCTCCGGTGTCTATATAAACTGGATGGCTCTAGTCCGTAGGACACAACAACAACCATTACAATCATACCATAGGCTAGCTTCTAGGGTTTAGCCTCCTTGATCTCATGGTAGATCCACTCTTGTAAACATCCACAATATCAATATCAATCAAGCAGGACGTAGGGTTTTACCTCCATCAAGAGGGCCCGAACCTGGGTAAAACATCGTGTCCCTTGTCTCCTGTTACCATCCGCCTAGACGCACAATTCGGGACCCCCTACCCGAGATCCGCCGGTTTTGACACCGACATTGGTGCTTTCATTGAGAGTTCCTCTGTGTCTTCACTGATAGGCTTGATGGCCTCCTCAATCGACAACGACGCAGTCCTGGGTGAGACTTTTCTCCCCGGACAGATCTTCGTATTCGGCGGCTTCGTACTGCGGGTCAACTCACTTGGCCATCTGGAGCAGATCGAAATCTACGCCCCTGGCCGTCAGCTCAGGTTTGGAAGCCTAAACTTCACGACCGATATCCGCGGGTACTTGATCTTCGATGGATCTGAGCCACAGCCAAGCGTGCCGCGCTGCCACGACAGGCACGACCTAACTCCCGCCGGACAGCACCTTGGAGGCCGCACACGAATCCGCTCCGACCCATAGTCCGGAGCCGATCGCACGGATCGAGGACGGATGGCTGGACACCGCCTCGGGAGCTGCAACTTCTACGGCGATGGAGCCGAACACTTACCTTGTCCCGCATAAAGCCCATGACTCCGAGGTGCCGGACCCCCTGTCGGACTCCGAACCTCCTGCGCCCCTGCCAGTCGGATCCGATTGGGCGCCGATCATGGAATTCACCGCTGCGGACACCTTTCAGCACTCACCCTTCGGCGATATCTTAAATTTGCTGAAGCATCTCTCACTATCCGGAGAGCCCTGGCCGAACTACGGCCAGGATAGTCGGGACGCGGACAATGAAGAAATTCAAAGCCCACCCACCACCCACTTCGTAGCCACCGTCGACGATCTAACCAATGTGCTAAACTACGACTCCGAAGACATCAACGGTATGGACGACGATGCCGGAGACGATCAAGAACCAGCGCCTACAGGGCACTGGAAGGCCACCTCGTCACATGACATATATATGGTGGACACCCCAAAGGGAAGCTATAACAAGGAACAACGGGACGCGGCAGAGGATAATCCCGCCGATAAACAAACAAAACGGCGACGTAAACGCTTCCCTAAGTCCCGCCTCGATCAAAGCAGCATTCCTAATGACCCAGCGATAGAGCAGGGCAAACCAGCGGACGACGAACATACAACCAAGCAACCATCCGAACAGGACGAACCGGATAATCAACCCCTTCACGGAGCAATCAACAGTCCGGACACAACACCGGAGCATAAGAACCTTCACAAAAGACTCGTCGCCACTGCAAGAAGTTTGAAGAAGGAAAAATGGAAGCTCAAAACAGCGGAAGACATACTCAGAATGAAGTGGAGCAAAGTACTCAAGACCGCAAACAAATATGGCAATGGCCATCAAACAAAGACCTACCCGAAGCGCAAGCTGCTGCCAGAATTTGACGAGGAAGCCATAGAGCCCTCACAGTCAAAAAATAAAGAGGCCGCCTGGCCGGATAGACGGCCAGATGACAGGCCAAAAGCGACAAGCGGCGCCGAACACAAGCCGACTTATGATCCTGGGAAAACGGACGGCCCAACTAGGTCCATCTACGGGCCAAAAAAGAGGGCCCCAGGAAGTAACACAGCACGACAAGTGTTCGAAGACAGCGGCACACCCAAATACAGGGGTGCCGCACACCCGCTATGTTTTACCGATGAGGTGCTGGATCATGAATTTCCAGCAGGGTTCAAACCCATAAACATAGAGGCATATGACGGCACAACAGACCCCGGAGTCTGGATAGAAGATTACATGCTACACATACACATGGCTAGAGGAGATGATCTCCATGCCATAAAATACCTACCCCTCAAGCTCAAAGGGACAGCTCGGCATTGGCTCAAAAGCCTCCCAGAAAACACTGTTGGAAGTTGGGAAGAGCTTGAGGACGCGTTTAGAGCAAATTTTCAAGGGACTTATGTCCGCCCTCCGGATGCAGACGATCTGAGTCATATAACCCAACAGCCCGGAGAGTCAGCGCGCAAATTCTGGAACAGGTTCCTTACCAAAAAGAACCAAATAGTCGACTGTCCGGACGCGGAAGCCTTAGCAGCTTTTAAACACAATGTCCGAGACGAATGGCTCGCCAGACACCTCGGCCAAGAGAAGCCAAGAACAATGGCCGCGCTAACAAGCCTCATGACGCGCTTTTGCACAGGAGAAGACAGCTGGCTAGCAAGATGCAGCACCAGCGACCCGAGTACATCTGAGATCAGAGATGGAAACGGAAAATCACGGCGCAGGAAAGATCAACGCCGGAATAAAGAAAAAAGCCCAAAGGGCACGGCGGTCAACGCCGTATTCAAAAGCTCGCGGCCAAACAATAAAACACTGCCTCTTAAGGACAACAGCGATGAGCTATCAAATTTAAACAAAATTTTAGATCGGATATGTCAAATCCATAGTACCTTCGGAAGGCCTGCAAACCATACCAACCGAAGTTGTTGGGTTTTTAAACAGTCCGGCAGACTCAACGCCAGACACAAGGGGCTCGATGCGCCAAGCGAGGACGATGACGAACCCCACCAGCAGAGCACCGGAAGTCAAAAGACTTTCCCACAAGAAGTCAAAACAGTAAACTCGCTTCATGTGATAGTACGGAAAACCAACACGATACTCGCTAAGACAAGTGTCGCACGGTCCACCCCAGCGGAACACCGAGAGTGGATGTCAAAACCAATCACTTTCGACCATCTGGATTAGTCCAGAAGTATCCGGAACGCAGGATACACTGCCCTGATATTGGATCCCATAATAGACGGACTGCAATTCACGCAGGTTTTGATGGACGGCGACAGTGACTTAAACCTGCTATATCCGGACACAATCCGCAAGTTGGGATAGACCCCACTACAATTCGGCATAGCCGCACTTCCTTCAAAGGAGTGGCGCCAGACCCTTACGCCAGGTGCACAGGTTCATTATTACTAGAAATTGTGTTCGGGTCACCTGACAACTTCCGACGAGAAAAGCTAACCTTTCATGTCACCCAATTCAAAAGTAGCTATCAATCATCACTGGGACGGGAAGCTTTCGTCCGCTTCAATGCAATACCACATTACGCGTCTCTTACGCTTAAAATGCCCGGTCCACGTGGCATCATTTCATTAAAAGGTCGCCTGAGACCCCGGACACGGCTGGACGAGTCCGGAATAAATAAGCTAGGGGCTACCTAGCTGCACACCCCTTCACAAGGGTTTGTACATATAAGCCATAATGAGCTAGCATAGGCCCAGCTTTATTAATCTATATTTCAAATTTTTATGCACTTTCTCGCACGATTTCTTTTCAAACTAAGTTCCTCTCTTTTTACAGATGAACAGCGTGCACACCCATCCAAGATACGGCACAACGGAGACACACGCGCATACGTGCAGTAGGGACCCGTTGCAAGGACTCTTTTCAGACTAAGACCCTACGTAAAGCTTTCTTACTGTCTCTTGTTGCTATAATCCCCTGGTTTCTCATTATAACCAGAGTGGAGACTGGCGTTTTGGCATCGGCCGCGCCAGAAGAACTTGCCTGTACCTGGACACAAGGGGCTTAGGGCATTGTTTTGCCCGCTATTGTAAAGACCGAACACCTTCGGGAATGTTCGGCGTCTCGAGTTAGGCCTTATATGCATCAGCTCCGAATCATGTCTTTGGTCAAATGTTGGGTTTGCCCGGCTCCTGTGTTTTGCTGCCTTACGTTCCGTATCATCGGCTAACGCGGCACCAGGAGAACTACTGCGATTGTGCCCCAGTTCGGCTGGGCGAGCACCTTAGTAGAGAAAGCCGAAAACTGACTGTCATGATACAGCGAGAGACTAGTCAACCACTCGATCGACCATGGGAATGTTTAGAATTCCTCCGCTTTGACGAAGGGCCATTTCCCGGTCAGGCACATACGTGCCCCAAATTCGGAGAGCGCGGTGCCCCCAGGGGCTATGTCGTAGCCCCACCCTCGAACTCCATGGCTAAGTGAAAGTGATAAAGCATTATAGTCCGGTTGCCTCGTTTGCTATGCTACCACCTCCTTTACAGGACCGAGACGTCGGATTAAGTGTGAAAACACGCTATTTTTTGCGAACACCCCCGCACCTTGTGCGTGGGGGCTGAAGCCAACGACTGCCATCTTTCAGGTTATACACACGTATAGGAGATATTCTATTACTTGAACGCACAAGTATAAAAGGCGCTTACATCATAAATATTGTTTTACATCATAAAAACGTTCATTCGAACGTAACATTTTTTGAGCACTGCGACTCTATTACACGAGCACCACGCAGCACTTCGCCAAAATAGTGCTCGGCGGGTAACCGGTTATCGTCCGAACCAGGGGTCGCAACAGCGGTGGCATCCATCTCTATCCAATGTGTCTTCACACGGGCGAGTGCCATCCGCGCACCCTCTATGCAGGCCGACCGCTTCATCGCCTTGATATGCGGCACCGCCCCAAGAAATTGCTGCAATAAGCCAAAGTAACTCTTCGGCTCGGGCCTATCCGGCCAGACATGGGTCACTATATCCGTCATAGCAAGCCCGGATAACCTATTAGCTCAGCCCACTCGGCCAAACGGTCGGTCAGCGGAAGTGAACACTCCGGACTATGGAATTGAGACCAAAACAGCTCTTCTGTCTTGTGATTCTTCTGGCTTCGAAAATGCACAACGGCATCCGCCGCACTCGCTGCTAAGTCCATATAAGGGTCCTCTGGACCCCACAGTTGGCCCAGCTGAGCATACTTTGGATCCGTAAACCTTCGGTGCAGCAGAGAAGGCTTGCCAGCTACAATATCTCCGGCCTGGCGCAGCTCTTCCTTTATAGCCCGCATTGCAGAGCGGGCATCCTTGGCTTCGGCGGTGGCCTTCCCCAGGTCTTCTTGCCCCGCTAGGCGCTCCTTCCCAAGAGCCTCATTGCGGTCAGTAGCATCTTTTAACTTCACGGCCATTTCGGCCATCTCTTCCCTGCTCCGACAGTGTGCGACCCTTTCGGCCGCTAACTCCTCGGCCGCCCTCGAGGCCGCCGCATTACTCCTTCTGGCCTGCTCCTTGGCTTGAGCAAGTTCGGCCCGAAGGCTCTCCACAGCAGCGGCACTATCTGCATTTCACACACATGTTGTAAGGAGCTGGCTTCGGCTCCCTTACCAAGTGACCGCACAGAAACACTTACCTTGCGACTCATCAAGTCGCCTGTTGACCAGCGTGATGTCCGCATCCGCAACAGCGAGTTGCCGCTTTAGTTCAGCAACTCCATCAGTCCGGCTGGCCCCCGGACGACCCGCCACCTGCATCGGCACGGCGGGAATTCAAACCTGTGATTTTGATCCTCGGCACGCTGTCGATTTCGACAACCTACTGAGTCTCAGGGGCTACTATCTATACAGGGCACATTCTATATGCAAAACTGTTGAAAGGTGTGTCATTTTTACGTACCTCAAACCCCGCCAGCAAACTCCTGACGGCATTATGCAACCCGCCTCCGGAGGACGAAATCCTTTCAATCACCATGCTCATCAATGCGTGGTGATCTTCTGAGATAGACGCCTTCTCAAGCAGATCCTTCAGCCGTACACCAGTTGGCGCCGAACTATCCGGCTTTGCCAAACCAGGGGGTCCCTCCGTGACGACACTTCAGGCTCGTCCGCCCTATTCGACGGCGCCCCGGACGGAGGCGTCTCGCTCTCCATCATCTCCGGACGAAGGTCCCCCGAAGACGAGCTCATTTGCGAAGGACGGAGATCTGAACTACAAGGTAAAATCTTTAGTTATCCTCAGAAGCACAAATAGGGATGTCCCTTATGATAAAACTCCTTTCTTTCTACTTACGGCTCGTTGGAGGGCTGATTCTTTAAGGGAGATTGTGCGGCCGGGGCCTCCTCGGACGCAGGACCCTCTGGCGAACATTTCCTCCCCCGTTTAGGGGCTTTTGCCCCCGGGTCCTTGGAGGCAGTCCTCTTCTCCCCTTGGAGGGAGGGATTCTCGATCCCCCCTCTTTCAAGAGCCTCCTTAGGCGAGGCAGTAGCTTTCCTGCTTTCCCCTTCTCCTTCCTCTGGAGGCGCAACCTCAAGCATCCGGACCAGCACGGAATCCGGCGCGGTCTCGGGGAGGGGGGCCGGACACCATATCAATTTTGCTTCTGCTATCCACTCCTGTTTAGAAGGAAGTTGGTCATAAGGCGAATCATCGAAAGGCAAACAAACGGTATGTCCGGACTTGGAACTACTTACTTGAGTATCCAGGCGATTGCAGCTTAGGCCAGCATCGTCGGTCAATTCCAGACGCGCCTCTTGCGATCCGAAGAATAATTTGTACATCTCCAGGGGTGTCATACCCATGAAGTGTTGAAGAATCCGTGGGCCCTCCGGATTGAACTCCCACAGCCAGAGAGGGCGGCGTTTGCAGGGCGGGAGACGCCTAATCAGCATAACCTGCATTACCACCACCATATCAACCTCCCTCGTTTGGAGATCTCGAATCCGGCCCTGCAGAAGGGGCACGTCCTTTGACGACCCCCAGTTGAGCCCTTGGTTGATCCACGACATCAACCGTCGTGGAGGTCCCGGGCGGAATAAGGGCGGCGACTTTTGTCCGCGGCCCCTCGGAACGGTAATATAGAACCACTCTTGCTGCCACGGGCCGAGCTCCTCTTGGAAGGAGCCAGCGGGCCACGGGGTATCAGCCCTCCTACTTATGGCCGCCCCGCCGCACTCCGCTTGACGCCCCCCGATCATCTTCGGCGCCACATTGAAGGTCTTCAGCCACAGGCCGAAGTGAGGGGTGACGCGGAGGAAGGCTTCGCAGATGATAATAAATGCGGAAATATGGAGGATGGACTCCGGAGCCAAATCGTGGAATTCCAACCCATAGTAAAACATGAGCCCTCTCACAAAAGGATCCATCGGGAAGCCTAAACCCCGACAGAGGTGGGATACAAAAACGACATACTCACCGGGCTCGGGGGTGGGGATGGCCTGCCCTTCGGCAGGCAACCTGTGCGAAATCTCATAAGCCAGGTACTTGGCCTCCCGCAGCTTTAGCACGTCCTCCTCCGTGACGGAGGAGGGCATCCACCGACCCTGGAGGTCGGAACCGGACATCGTTTAAAGTCCGAAGCGCTCGAATCTGGAGCTCTAGGTGCTGGAACTTGGAGCGGGGAGAGGATTCGATGGAGGATTGAAGAAAAGAAACGAGCCTTGGTCCCGTTATAAAGAGGGAGAATACCAAGAGCCGTCTCCGTGACCGTTTGGGACTCGCCTTCGATAGAGGGGGCGTGGCGACGGGCGCGGTTGGGTTACCCACGTCCGTATTGATGAGAATCCCGGATTAAGGGGGAACACGATCTCTGCTTCGACAAGACGTGCCAAGGAAACCGCTTCGCTAAATGCGCTGAGGTGGTAGAGTAAAAAACGATTCAAGTAATGGCTTGGTAGTGGCGTGACGTCATGCCGCAAAAAACGTCAGCAGATTGAACTTGTGTATATATTATTCTCTCTACGGTGGAATGTGGAATTTATTTTGCAGAGCCGGACACTATCCTGGTATTCACAATCTTCTATCATTCGGAGGAGGAACCCGCCTTGCAATGCCAAGCAATATACGCGCCGTACTTATCGTCATTGAAGCCTGGTTCAGGGGCTACTAAGGGAGTCCTGGATTAGGGGGTGTCCGGATAGCCGGACTACCATCATCAGCCGAACTATCATCGGCCGGACTATCATCATCGACCGTACTCCAAGACTATGAAGATACAAGATTGAAGACTTTGTCCCGTATCCGGATGGGACTTTCCTTGGCGTGGAAGGCAAGCTTGGCGATACGGATACATAGATCTCCTACCGTTGTAACCGACTCTATGTAACCCTAGCCCTCTCCGGTGTCTATATAAACCGGATGGCTCTAGTCCGTAGGACACAACAACAACCATTACAATCATACCATAGGCTAGCTTCTAGGGTTTAGCCTTCTTGATCTCGTGGCAGATCCACTCTTGTAAACATCCACAATATCAATATCAATCAAGCAGGACGTAGGGTTTTACCTCCATCAAGAGGGCCCGAACCTGGGTAAAACATCGTGTCCCTTGTCTCCTGTTACCATCCGCCTAGACGCACAGTTCTGGACCCCCTACCCGAGATCCGCCGGTTTTCACACCGACAGTGACCCTCTGGAGAAGCAACCTAAGCACCGACGTCAGCGGCGCCGCTCTAAACCACGCCATAGCAAAAACAGCGATACCGGCACCAGAGACAATAGCACTCCGAATGGTGCTGAAGACGAAAACAATCCCACCGAGCCAAGCTTCGAGCAGGCCGGATGGGAGAACAGGCAAGCTAGCCCCGATGAACAGGCAATGGACAAAGATTCGGAGGATGACAATTACATGCCCCTCACCGAAGACGAGGTGCCTCGACGATGAAGAATTTATCGTGCGTGAGGATCCCGTCGAGCAGGAGCGCTTCAAGCGCCGGCTTATAGCCATTGCAAAGAGCCTGAAGAAAAAACAGCAGCAGCTTCAAGCTGATCAAGATCTGCTCACTTACAGATGGACTAGAGTCCTGGCAGCCGAGGAATACGGCCTCGAGCGCCCAACCAAAAGTTACCCGAGGCGCAGGTTGTTACCTCAATTCGAGGACGAGGCACAAGAGCCCATACTACCAGCGCAGGATGCGGCTGACCGACCACCCCGTGGCCAAGACAAAGTGGCGTATCAGCCCAAACACCAGCCCGCACCACGTCGCCGAACAACTAAAAACACCATGGCTCGGGGCAACATGCATGACCTGTGAGACGAATTGGAAAACAAAGCAGGACAGTGAAGATCGATCTACGGATCACGGGGGCGCCCCCCAATGCGTGACGATGACTGCCACGCCGGATATACCAAATACAAATCCGTCCGGGCCGAATACAGCAGACCAGATTCATCCGAACTACGTCGCGACGTAGCCCGACATAGAGGCGCCGAACACCCCCTATGCTTCACTGACGAAGTAATGGAACATGAATTCCCAGAAGGGTTTAAGCCCGTAAACATCGAACCATATGATGGGACAACAGACCCCGCGGTGTGGATCGAAGATTTCCTTCTCCACATTCACATGGATTGCGGCGATGATCTACATGCCATCAAGTACCTCCCACTAAAACTCAAGGGACCAGCTCGGCATTGGCTGAATAGCTTGCCGGCAAACTCCATTGGCAGTTGAGAGAACCTGGAAGACGTATTCCTCGACAAATTCCAAGGCACTTATGTGCGACCACCGGATGCTGACGACTTAAGTCACATAACCCAACAGCCCGGAGAGTCAGCCAGGAAATTCTGGACTCGGTTCTTAACTAAAAAGAATCAAATCGTCAACTGTCCGGATGCCGAAGCCCTAGCGGCCTTTAAGCACAACATCCGCGATGAGTGGCTTGCCCAACACCTCGGCCAAGAGAAGCCAAAATCCATGGCAGCCCTTACGGCACTCATGACCCACTTTTGTGCGGGCGAGGACAGCTGGTTGGCTCGCAGCAATAGCAAATCAAGAAATCATGGCACATCTGAACCAAAAGATAACAACGGCAAGTCCCGACACAGCAAACATAAGCGTCGAAGTCATGAAGACAACGCCAAAGACACGACCATCAATGCCGGATTCAGCATCTCTAATACCGGTCAAAGGAAGAAACAATTCAAAAGAAACAGTCCGGGAACGTCCAGTCTGGACCGCATACTCGACCGTCCATGCCAAATTCAAGGCACCCCAGGTACACCGGCCAATCATGCTAACAGAGAATGCTAGGTATTCAAACATGCCGACACGTCAAACGCCGACAACAAGGAGAAGGGGTCGCAAAGCAAGGACGATGAAGAGGAGCCCCGGCCACCAAAGATAGGAGGGCAAAAGAAGTTCCCTCTGCAAATTAAAATGGTGAATATGATATACGCCACCCATATTCCCAAACGGGAGCGGAGGCGCGCACTTAGGGACGACTACGCGGTGGAGCTAGTCGCCCCAATATACAACCCATGGTCGTCCGACTCGATCACCTTTGATCGCAAGGATCGTCCGACCAGTATTCATCATGGCGGCTCAGCCGCACTGGTCCTTGACCCTATCATCAACGGATTCCACCTTACACGAGTCCTTATGGACGGTGGTAGCAGCCTGAACCTCCTTTATCAGGATACAGTGCGCAAGATGGGCATCGATCCCTCAAGGATCAAACCCACTAAATCCACCTTTAAAGGTGTCATACCAGGTGTAGAGGCGTGTACAAGCTCAATCACACTTGAGGTGGTCTTTGGATCCCCAGATAATTTCAGAAGCGAAGACTTAATCTTTGACATCGTCCCTTTCCGCAGTAGTTATCATGCACAGCTTGGACGAACATCATTCGCTTGATTCAATGTGGTGCCACACTATGCTTATCTTAAGCTTAAGATGCCCGGTCCACATGGCATCATAACAGTCACTAGAAACACTGAACGCTGCCTCCGTACCGAAGAGCACACCGCCGCCTTAACGGCAGGAGCACAGAGCGGCCTCTTTCAATCGAATATTCATTCGTCGGCCAGGTTCCCTCACACCGTTGAAAGAGTCTGAACCACCTTGCGGCACAATAGCCCAACTCATCAAGAGCCCAATTAACCACTTCGGCGATGGACGGAGGCGCAACAAGGTTGTGTCCCACAATATAGATAAACCGCCCGACACACAAACATTTTTTGCATTTTCTTTCAGGTCCACCTTTTGACTAAGCCATCTCCGGCGACCTGACGACCGAACCTACGAAGGGACGGACACTCCATGGAGGAAACAGCTCGAACGCGCAGGGGAATCTCTAGATATTCTCCTCAACGATCATCCTACTATTATCCGGATCCGCACGTAGCTCCCACCTTGGCCTCAGCAGGTTCCAAAGTCATATTTCTTTTTTTATCGCACTACTTGTACTCATACGCTTTGACCTATTATTAAATTACAAATCTACGGCTTCATATGATGATCACCTGCTGTTCCTTTTTATGGATATTTTTTGTCACATAGCAGCCGTACACTTTGGTACATCTTAATATGCTAGGGGCTTTGTTGTGCCCATAATACGACAAGCAAGTCTGAACACCTTCACGGTCGTTCGGCACCCCGAACTTATAGCATTATATGCATCAGCTCCGAATCATGTCTTGGGTCAAATGTTGGGTTTTCCCGGCTCCCATATTTTTCTACCTTACGTTCCGTTATATCGGCTAAGGAGGCACAGGGAGAACTATTGTGATTGTGTCCCAGTTCTTCCGGACGATCGCCTCAGTAGAGAAAGCCAAGAACTGACTGTCATGATGCGGCGAGAGCTGGTCGCTGTTCGACAGGTCACAAAATTTTAAGTATTTCTTCCGCATTATGCGATAACTAATGCAGCGTGTGATGGATCGGGTTTTTTCGATCAGGTGCTTATAGAGCCCCCAGTGCGGCCTTCTGAACACCAGGGGCTGCACCTACCTTTCTTTTGTTAAACTCCTATGGCTAAGTGAGGGTGATAAAGCCTTATAGTCCGATTGCCTGGTTTGTTGCGCTGAACACCTCCTTCAAGGACCCAAAATTGGGGTAAAGAGTGTTCAGATTTATCTCGAACACCCCCGTACTTCCTACATGGGGGCAGAAGCCGACGACTGGCCAACTCTCAGGATTAATATATAAAACCGCTGCACAAGAGGTAAAGTTCTCAAATAATAGTCATTATATCATTTAAATGACCTTGTTCAACACTACATGGGATAGCATGAATGTATTCATGGGAATATAATATCCTTAGCACATTGCTCCGCTACAAGGTGGGATCCTTTCAGGACACTATCACAATATAACTCGGGCTTGCGATGCTCCTTCCCCTCCGGCGGTCCTTCGGTCATCAGCTTTTCGGCATCCATCTTCGCCCAGTGCCACTTTGCATGGGCGAAGGCCATTCGCACACCTTCCATATAGACCGACCACTTGATGACTTCAAGTCGAGGGCAGGCACTCACAAGCCGCTTCATGAGCCCGAAGTAGCTGCTGGGAATCGGCTCGGCAGGCCATAGCCGGATAATTAAATCCTTCATGGCTAGTTCGGCCGCCTTATGCAGTTCGATCAGCTGCTTCAGTTGATTCGCAAAGGGCACTGGATACTCTGGCACCAGATACTACGACCAGAAGAGCTTCTCCGTGGTACTCCTTTCTTTGGCTCGGTAGAATTGTGCGGCATCAGATACGCTACGCGACAGCTCTGCAAACACCCCTGGAGAAATTCGAATTCAAATTAGTAATGTGATTTTCTCCCTTCAAAATATCCGCTTTGAATAGAAAAAGCCTTACCCGCCGTGATCTTCCTGGCCTCATGGATCTCCTGCAGGGCACCTTGGGCTTCGCCCCGGGCATCTTGTGCAGCTTGACGAGCCTTGGTGAGCTCAGATTATTTCTCCGTTAAACTCTGCTCCAAGGTCTCGCATTTCACTACAAAAGAAAGACACATCCGTGACATTTTGGGCCGAACGAATTTTTTTTCTGTCATACATATGACACTTCTATGACAATAATTGTGACAAAACCCGGTATCATCATAGATGTGGTGGGCTCCTACTTATATGACAAAAAATCACGATAGGAAATGGGCTTTTCGTCCTGGGCGGGCCGGAGACGCAGCTGCATGACATTCTTTGGGCCGTCCATGACGGAAAAAACCGTGGTAGAATCGAGGGGGAGGAAAATTTCGGGGAGTTCCCGGTTACGGTGGGAGGTCGGGGGCCGAGCGATGTGCGTTTCTCTCGTACACATATGCGCGTGTGTGCGAGGCGTTGGCTCTAACTGAACCCGAGCGAGGCGTTGGGCTCTAACTGAACCCGAGCGATTGCACTGCAGGCTACACGTTACTGAACTCAAGCGATCGATCGATGGCTGTTAACTGAACCCGATCGAGCGATTCCTTCGCTTCTGCTGCTAACTGAAGCCGGTCAATTGGATGAACAGTGAGCGTTGGGGGGGGGGTTGGATGAACAGTGAGTGGTGGCGTTGCCTTTGGATGAACAGGACCCCGTGGTGTGGAGGGCTGGATGAACAGTAGACGGTGGAGGGGTGGATGAACATGACCCCGTGGTGTGGAGGGCTGAATGAATAGTAGATGGTGAAGGGGTGCCCGTGGAGGGGTGGATGAACAGGACCCCGTGGTGTGGAGGGATGGATGAACAGTAGACGGTGGAGGGGTGCCTGTCGGTGTCAAAACATGCAGATCTCGGGTAGGGGGTCCCGATCTGTGCGTCTTAGGCTGATGGTAACAGGAAGCAAGGGACACAATGTTTACCCAGGTTCGGCCCTCTCGATGGAGGTAAAACCCTACTTCCTGGTTGATTATTATTGAAGATATGAGTAGTACAAGAGTAGATCTACCACGAGATCGTAGAGGCTAAACCCTAAGAGCTAGCCTATGATGGTATGATTGTAATTATGATCGGCCTTCTAAGGACCATCCTCTCTGGTTTATATAGACACCGGAGAGGGCTAGGGTTTACATGGAGTCGGTTACAAGGAAGGAAATACAATATCCGGATCGACAAGCTTGTCTTCCACGCAAACGAGAGTCCCATCTAGACACGGGCCGAAGTCTTGAGTCTTGTATCTTCACGCTTCGATAGTCCGGACGATGCATATAGTCCGGCTGTCCGGATACCCCCTAATCCAGGACTCCCTCAGTAGACCCTGAACCAGGCTTCAATGACGATGAGTCTGGCGCGCAGTCTTGTCTTCGGCATTGCAAGGCGCGTTCCTCCTTCCGAATACTCCAAGGTTATTATCGAACACGTAGACCATGTCCGGATCTGCAAAATGATCTTCACATACCACCGTAGAGAGAATGATACTTCAACTAACAACTTTTAGACGACGTGACATGGCATTACAGCCAGGTCATTATTTGAACCGTTTTTCCACAACCAGCCACAGCGCATATTGCGAGACGGTTTCCTTGACACGTCTTGTCAAAGCAGAGATCATGTCCCCTTATCACAGGATTCTCATCAATACGGGTATGGGTAATCCCCCCGTGCCATCAATCATGGCGCTTGGGAAGTAAGCGATTCTCAACGGGCTAATGGGGAGGCGCACCGCTTTCGTCGCCTCTATAAAGGGATAAGAGTTCCCCATTCTTACCCACGCCTTCTTCCTCCTTTGCCCACTCTTCCCTCCTCGAGCTCCAGCGCCCTAGTCCAAGTCTTCTCCGCACAGTTAAACATGTCCGGAGCAGGAGGAAAATGGGTGGCTTCCACCGTGAAGGAGAAGAATATCGCAAGTCTTCGGGCGACCGGATACTTGGCCGCAGACATAGCGCACCGGCTACCAGACGACGGGAAGGTCATTCCTACTCCAGGACCCCACAAAAGGGTCATGTTCCTTGCCCACTTCGTCCGTGGACTGGGGTTTCCACTACACCCCTTCATCTACAGGCTCATGTTCTACTACGGGCTAGATTTCCATGATCTAGCCCCGAACTTCATCCTCAACATCTCAGCGTTCATCGTCGTATGCGAGGCTTTCCTCCGCATCAAGCCTCATTTTGGCTTGTGGCTGCAAATCTTTTGCGTGAAGCCGAAGATCGTGAGCGGCCAGCAAGCGGAGTGCGGAGGAGCCATGGTGGGCAAGATGCCTAACGTCACCTGGCTTGACGGCTACTTTGCGGAAACCATGAAGGGATGGCAGTCGGGGTGGTTCTACATCACCGAGTTGCGCGACACCGACTGTGCGGCGGCCCCTGAGTTCCGATCCGGAACCCCCATGCGGCTCACCTCCTGGGAACAGAAGGGCATGTCCTGGAGCGAACCTACAGAGCTGACCGGACTCATAAACTACATCAATGGCATGAAGGACAAGAACATCAAGCTTGTCAACATGATCCACGTCATGCTCATTCGCCGGATTCTGCCGTGCCAAAGGCGGGCATTCAATCTGTGGGAGTTCGTCCCAGCCGAACACCAGATGCTCCAGAGGCTCTACGGCATGAATCGCAAAAACGCCTGGAAGGCGTTGTTCAAGGCCTCCGAAGTACCTCCTCTCATATCCGAGGACCGTGGGCTCCATGCCGCGCGGCATCCTATTCAGGTGAGTACTCCGGCAGCCACCGGGTTCGGTTCTTCCCAATATATTCATGGGGAAGCCTTAAGTGATTGTGTATATTTGTTCAGGATTATGTGGAGACAGCGGAGCGGATTGACTGTCCGGCTCCGCTGCCAAAAAGCCCAGCTAATGATCTCCTGACGAAGATGCTGGTCCCGGCGCCCTATAAGGGGCCGGAGAAGAAGGCCGATAAGAAGGCCCTGGGGATCCGAAAGGGTCTCCGACGTAAGGTTACGTAAGAATCGTCCGAAGACGACGAGGCACACTCCTCCCCTGAAGGGGAAGAAGAAGAGGAAGAGGAGGCCGCCCTGTCTGGAAAGGACGAGGGGCCTGAGAGGGCGGACCAGGGGACCAGGAGAGGTCCCCAGCGCAAGACCGTCATACCCTTGTCATTTGATGACGACGAGGCAGATTCCTCCCGCGGAAGCGGGGGAAAACAAGAAGAAACTCCACCTCCCCGTACTGGGGGGGAGAAAAAGAGGAAGGCCGCCCCGGTGGGGGAGACTGGGACGTCCAAGAAGGGAAAGGTGTCCCTTCCGGACTACTCTGCCACCGCCGCCGATAGCGAGGAAGGGTGGCTGCCCAGGAAGAAGCCCCTAGTGCGATCGTAAGTATCCACACTCCATCGTAATTTTGCTTCATAGTTTTGTTATAACACCGAACTTGTATGCAGTCCGGCCAGGGCCCATCCCGAAGCATCGTCTTCGGATGGATCTTTGAGCGATTCGGTGCTGAACTCGCTCCCGATGGCCACTACTCCTCAGCCCGTAGACGACACAGAGGTGTTATCCCAAAGGCTCCCAGGGCGGGGGGAGGTGGCTCTGGAGGTGCCCCAAGGCGGCCTTCCAGACATCGGACACGCGGGTTTCAAGGTCCCCGCGGATCGTGTTGGTGAGAGCCACAGTAAGCCGGACTCTCAGCCGAACACTGTTCCGGAACCTCCCGTGGTTCCGGACTCAGGCGGACAGCCCCTCGTTAAGGAGGGCGAGCCGTCTGTGCCGAGTACTTCTGCTATGCCCGAGGCATCGGATCGTCTGCTAGAAGCGCTTCGAGGCACTTCCATAGATGAAGAGCACCGTACTCTCATGAGTGTGGTGATTCAGAAGGTTTCGTCCACCAAGAGCGGACTAACCGAAGCCTACACCAGCCTCCTAACAGGCTTTGAGGTAAGTAGTAAAAATGTGTGAAATTACCACCCGATAGGTAGTAGCCCCTGATACTCTGTTTGGTGTTCGGAACGAAAAACCAAACGGAGGGTCAATTATAATCCGCAGGAGTTTAACAATAAGTTTGAATTTGAATAAGCAGGCTGTGCTGCTTGCCGCAGCGGTCCGTACGGCCGAGATCGCCGGACTGAAACAGGACCTGGAGCAGGCGCACGGAGAGCTCAACCTTACGAGGAGGCAGCTCGAAGAGAGCAAAGGTGAATGATTCCCCTCTCTTATATAATGAATGGCAGATAAAATTTAAATATGCTAACAACGAAGCTCGTGATTTGGTAATAGAGGCCACCACCAAAGTGGCGTCTCTCAAGAAAGCGTTGACCGAGGCCGAACACAAGGCGGCCTTGCAACGCAAGGAGTGCAAAAAGCAAGAAGCCCGAGTGGGCGAGGTACATGAATAGCTCCAGGATCTCGGCAAAAAGGTCGAGTCCTTGGAGCATGAGCTTAAAGCAAAAGAGGCCGAGCTTGCGAAGGCCCTTACAAGTATATAAGACACCAGGGCCGAAGCCGAGAGGGCACAACAGGAAATCCAGGAGGCCAAAAAGATAACGGCGGGAAAGAAATTCTTTATGCAAAGCAAACATGTGGAGGAGGCCTTTCTTTTACTTACCTGAGTCCGGAGCTCTCCAGGGGCATTCGTAGATCTGCCACACAATGTATCAGATGCCGCAGAGTTCTACCGTGCCCAGGAGGGGAGCTCAACGGAGAAGCTGTTCTGGTCCCAGTATGCTGGGGCCGAACATTCAACGCCTCTGAGTGACCAACTGAAGCAGTTGGTCGAACTCCACAAGGCGGCCAAAGTGGCTATGAAGGATTTCATAGTCTGGATGTGGCCTGGTGAGCCCCTGCCCACCAGCTACTTCGGCATGATCAAGCGGATGGTGAATGACTGTCCGCGCCTGGAAGTCATCAAGCGATCCGTTTGCATTGAGGGTGCCCGCCGGGCCCTTGCCAGTGCGAAGGTGCATTAGGGCAAGCTGGATGCGGAGAAGCTGGTGAAGGATGGGCCGCCAGAAGGCAAGACGCATCGCATTCCTGAGAAGTACTATGATGGCGTTATGAAGGGTGCTCGCCTCGTGGCCGATGAATGTACCAAGAATGTAATTTTTGAATGAATTCACTTCTGTCATGTTTGTAATTTAAAGACGAAGTTAGTTGCGCTATGTAGCACTTTTGTTATTTAAAATATTACCTTCTGTGCAGCTATTTATCAAATTCTGAAAGTAGGCCAGTCGTCGGCTTCCGCCCCCATGTAACTAGTACTGGGGTGATCGTGGAAAACCCGGACACTCTTTATCCAAATGTTTGGTCCCTTAAGGAGGTGTCCAGCGCAGCGAACAAGGCAATCAGACTATGCGGCTTTATAACCTTCACTTAGCCATAGAAGTCTACAATTTTAAATTTCCGCAAAGCCCCTAGAATCCGGAAGGCCGAATTGGGGCATTATATACGCCTAGATCGGACGAAGCCGAATTATTGTTGGGGAACGTAGCAGAAATTCAAAATTTTCCTACGTATCACCAAGATCTATCTATGGAGAAACCAGCAACGAGGGGAAGGAGAGTGCATCTACATACCCTTGTAGATTGCTAAGCGGAAGCATTCAAGAGAACGGGGTTGAAGGAGTCATACTCGTCGTGATCCAAATCACCGGAGATCCTAGTGCCGAACGGACGGCACCTCCGCGTTCAACACACGTACAGCCCGGTGACGTCTCCCACGCCTTGATCCAGCAAGGAGAGAGGGAGAGGTTGAAGAAGACTCCGTCCAGCAGCAGCACAACGGCGTGGTGGTGGTGGAGGAGTGTGGCAATCCTGCAGGGCTTTGCCAAGCACCGCAGGAGAGGAGAAGGGAGAGAGGTAGGGCTGCGCCAAGGAGAGGTCAAAACTCATGTGTTGGCAGCCCCAAAACCCTCAAGTATATATAGGGGGAGAGGGAGGGCTGCGCCCCCACCTAGGGTTCCACCCCTAGGGGCGGCGTCCAGCCCAAACCCATCTAGGGTGCGGCCAAGGGGGGGAAGAGGGGAAACTTGCCCCCCAAGTTAGGTGGGTGCGCCCCCTCCCCCAAACCCTAGGCGCCTTGGGCCCTTGTGGGGGGTGCACCAGCCCACCTGGGGCTGGTCCCCTCCCACACTTGGCCCATGCAGCCCTCCGGGGATGGTGGCCCCACTTGGTGGACCCCCGGGACCCTCCCGCTGGTCCCGGTACGTTACCGATAAAACCCGAAACTTTTCCGGTGACCAAAACAGGACTTCCCATATATAAATCTTTACCTCCGGACCATTCCGGAACTCCTCGTGATGTCCGGGATCTCATCTGGGACTCCGAACAACATTCGGTAACCACATACAAACTTCCTTTATAACCCTAGCGTCATCGAACCTTAAGTGTGTAGACCCTACGGGTTCGGGAATCATGCAGACATGACCGAGACGTTCTCCGGTCAATAACCAACAGCGGGATCTGGATACCCATGTTGGCTCCCACATGTTCCACGATGATCTCATCGGATGAACCACGATGTCAAGGACTCAATCGATCCCGTATACAATTCCTTTTGTCTAGCGGTATTGTACTTGCCCGAGATTCGATCGTCGGTATGCTGATACCTTGTTCAATCTCGTTACCGGCAAGTCTCTTTACTCGTTCCGTAACACATCATCCCGTGATCAACCCCTTGGTCACATTGTGCACATTATGATGATGTCCTACCGAGTGGGCCCAGAGATACCTCTCCGTTTACACGGAGTGACAAATCCCAGTCTCGATTCGTGCCAACCCAACAGACACTTTCGGAGATACCTGTAGTGCACCTTTATAGCCACCCAGTTACGTTGTGACGTTTGGTGCACCCAAAGCATTCCTACAGTATTCGGGAGTTTCACAATCTCATGGTCTAAGGAAATGGTACTTGACACTAGAAAAGCTTTAGCATACGAACTACGATCTTTGTGCTAGGCTTAGGATTGGGTCTTGTCCATCACATCATTCCCTAATGATGTAATCCTGTTATCAACGACATCCAATGTCCATGGTCAAGAAACCGTAACCATCTATTGATCAACGACCTAGTCAACTAGAGGCTTACTAGGGACATGGTGTTGTCTATGTACCCACACATGTATCTGAGTTTCCTATCAATACAATTGTAGCATGGATAATAAACGATTATCATGAACAAGGAAATATAATAATAACTAATTTATTATTGCCTCTAGGGCATATTTCCAACAGTCTCCCACTTGCACTAGAGTCAATAATCTAGTTCACATCGCCATGTGATTAACACTGATAGGTCACATCGCCATGTGACCAACATCCAAAGAGTTTACTAGTGTCTAAACTAGTTCACATCACCATGTGATTAAGACTCAATGAGTTCTGGGGTTTGATCATGTTTGCTTGTGAGAGAGGTTTTAGTCAACGGGTCTGCAACATTCAGATCCGTATGTATTTCGCAAATTCTATATGTCATATTGTAAATGCTGCTTCCGTGCTCCACTTGGAGCTATTCCAAATGGTTGCTCCACTATACGTATCCGGTTTGCTACTCGGAATCATTCGGATAGGTGTTAAAGCTTGCATCGATGTAACCCTTTACGCCGAACTCTTTATCACCTCCATAATCGAGAAACATTTCCTTATTCCTCTAAGGATAATTTTGACCGCTGTCCAGTGATCCGTTCCTGGATCATTCTTGTACCCCTTGACTAACTCATGGCAAGGCACACTTCTGGTGCGGTACACAGCATAGTATACTATAGAGCCTATGTCTGAAGCATAGGGGACGACCTTCGTCCTTTCTCTCTCTTCTGCCATTGTAACGCCCCAGATATAATTTCCCTAATTGTACTCCAACTCTTGCCGTCTCCGGCGCTAAGTTATATTTATTTCTCGGGTTTGGGTTTTTGTCTCCGCATGTTGTTTTTCTTTTTCGTGCATCTCTTATCATGTCATCACGTGCATTGCATTTTCATAAATGTTCATCTCATGCATTCGAGCCTTTTCCCCGTTGTCCGTTTTGCATTCCGGCGCTTCGTTCTCCTCCGGTGGTCATTTCTACCTTTCTTTCGTGTGTGGGGTTTACACATTTCCGGATTGGACCGAGACTTGCCAAGCGGCCTTGGTTTACTACCGGTAGACCGCCTGTCAAGTTTCGTATCATTTGGACTTCGTTTGATACTCCAACGGTTAACCGAGGGACCGAAAAGGCCTCGTGTGTGTTGCAGCCCAACACCCCCCAAATTTGGCCTAAAACCCACCAAACTTTGCTCCATGTCCTAGAGCGTTCGATCACGATCGTGTGGGTGAAAACCGCACCTCATTTGGACTCTCCTAGCTCCCTCTATGCCTATATATAGACCCCCTCCTCCAAATCCCGGATCCCCTCGTCTCAAACCCTAGCTAAAAAAAAAGCTCCCAGCCACCGACGGACATGTTCGCCGCCTGACCGGACACGTCCGCCGGCGCCCCCGACCACTCCGGTGCCGCC
>NC_041387.1:100123195-100132457 GCF_002162155.2 Triticum dicoccoides
CGGCGCCGCCTCGGGAAGCGTGCCGATCCAGATCTGGATCTGGGCTAGGTTGACCTCTCCCCGAAACCCTAATCTCCCAGATTTTTATGCATTCTTTGACTGCTTGTATCTCCACAACCGTAGCTCCGTTTTGGGCATGTGATATATCAAAATCTTCGACTCGACATGTACATCATTTCATTCTATTGCATCATTTGCATTTGAGGTCATCTTGATGCCCAAAATGCTGTTAGAAGGGGGCTTCGTGAGTTAAATTGCAGATCCGTTAGTTCATCATGCACTTTTGTCATTTTTGCCATGTTTAATTCGTGCATGATATGCCTGTGCCCCTTTGGGATGAATTGTTAAGCATTTTGTCTTCTTTCCAGAGGTGCCACCCATGCATTTTTAGGATGTGTGTGTTGTCTTGTGCAAGCTTGCGAAGAGAGGTACCTGAGATTGCTGATTTCAGAGACTTAGTGATTTTCACTAAGTCTGGGATATTTTAGTTCGTGATGCTATATGTCCAGCTTGTTTCCTAGTGATCCGCGCCTCTTTTGAGGATGATCAGTAAGGGAGTTTTGATAATTATGTTATGCTCTTTCCATCCATGTCTTTGTTTGCATATGTGGAGTGCTCTAGGTTTACTCAATCGAGCTCAACTTTTGCTTCGTTGTTAACCCGGGCAGATCGTCAACTTGTTTGCGACTTTGCCGATGCTACCGTTAGTGTTCCACGCATGCTATGCCTTCGTTCTTGCCATGTGTAGCTAGCACTTTGTGCCTTCTTGCTGGTTATATGCTTTCCTTGCCATGACTTGCACCGTAGTGAGTGCATCGAGCTCGTTTACATGCCTTCGTGAGTTATATTTCAGCGTGTCTCAGTTTTCACTAAGTCTGAAAACTGATTGTGTTCGAGCTATGTTCGTGAGCTCGGTAGAGTATTTTGTGGACCCTTTTGGCCCCAGGTCACTTTGGGTGTTTTGTTAAGCTTGTTGAGTAGCTCCATGCCATGTTCTTACTTGTCATGTTCAGGTTTTCTATCATGTTGTTTTGCTGCTCCGAAGAGAGCATCGTGATCCGAAATTTCAGACTAGTGTTAATTTCACCAAGTCTGAAATCTGTTTTGCATTTGCGTTTTAGCCATGCTTGTTTGAACCTCTTAATGGATGAATTTGCCTATGGCTCAGTGCTAGTGTTTTGTCAACCATCTTGTGTACATCACTGCCATGTATTTTGTTTTCATGTTTGGTGGCTGCAGCATGTTCATTTCGTTGCATTTAGATGCCTACTTGCTGTAAATCGCATACCGGTGTCATATCTTAAAACGCTCGCCATTTCCAAACCGTAGCTCCGATTCCAATGATCTTTATATCGTTTTCAAGCGATTTCATCCCCTCTATCCAGTGGCACACTTGGTTTTCCAAGTTGATGCCAGGTTCATGCATTTCCTGTCATATCTTGCATTTTGCATCCCGCATCGCATCCCGCATAGCATATCGTCATTTCATCATATTGCTTGGTCTTGCCATGGTTGATTGTATCCTTGTTGCTTGTTTGTCTTGTTGGGTAGAGCCGGGAGACGAGTTCGCTACCGAGGAGCCCGTTGAGTTTGCTTGCGAGGATCCAGTCAACTCTGACAACTGTGCAGGCAAGATGATCATACCCTTGAAATCACTACTATCTTTGCAATGCTAGTTTGCTCGCTCTTTTGCTTTGCCACTGCTACGATGCCTACCTTTTGCTTGTCAGCCTCCCAATTGCCATGTTGATCCCCTAACCCACCATTGTCCTAGCAAGCCGTTGATTGGCTATGTTACCGCTTTCTCAGCCCTTCTTATAGCGTTGTTAGTTGCAGGTGGAAGATTGGAGCCGTTCCTTGTTGGAACTTTTATTTACTTGTTGGGATATCACAATATATCTTACTTAATTAATGCATCTATATACTTGGTAAAGGGTGGAAGGCTCGGCCTTATGCCTGGTGTTTTGTTCCACTCTTGCCGCCCTAGTTTCCGTCATATCGGTGTTATGTTCCCGGATTTTGCGTTCCTTACACGGTTGGGCTATTATGGGAACCCCTTGACAGTTCGTCTTAAGTAAAGCTCTTCCAGCAATGCCCAACATTGGTTTTACCATTTGCCACCTAGCCTTTTCTTTCCCTTGGGTTCTGCAGACTCAAGGGTCATCATTATTTTACCCCCCGGGCCAGTGCTCCTCTGAGTGTTGGTCCACCTGTCAGCTACCGGTGGCTACCAGGGGCAACTCTGGGCTGGCCTACCCGTACCTAGGACAATCTGAGTGTGCCCTGAGAAAGAGATATGTGCAGCTCCTATCGGGATTTGTCGGCACATTCGGGCGGTGTTGCTGGTTTAGTTTTACCCTGTCGAAATGTCTTGTTGTACCGGGATACCGAGTCTGATCGGAATGTCTCGGGTGGAGGTCTATTCCTTCGTTGACCGTGAGAGCTTGTCATGGGCTAAGTTGGGACTCCCCTGCAGGGATTGAACTTTCGAAAGCCGTGCCCGCGGTTATGGGCAGATGGGAATTTGTTAATGTCCGGTTGTAGAGTACTTGAACTAAACTTAATTAAAATGAAACAACCGTGTGTGTTACCGTGATGGCCCCTTCTCGGCGGAGTCCGGGAAGTGGACACGGTGTTGGAGTTATGCTTGCGCAGGATGTTCCTTTAGCTTCTCGCTCGTGCTTCGCCTTCTCTTCTCGCTCTCTTTTGCGTATAAGTTAGCCACCACATATGCTAGTCGCTTGCTGCAGCTCCACATATATTTGCCTTATCCATTCCTATGAGCTCAAATAGTTTTGATCGCGTGGGTGTGAGATTGCTGAGTCCCTGTGGCTCACAGATACTACAACTCCAGATGCAGGTCCAGGTGTTTCCGCTCCAGTTGACGATTACGAGCTCAAGTGGGAGTTCGACGAGGACTCTCAGCGATACTACGTGTCTTTTCCGGATGATCAGTAGTGGTGCCTAGTTGGGGTTATCGATTCAGGACCTTGTCGCATGTTGGGGGTCTTTTCTATTTTGGCACCGTAGTCGGGCCATGAGTGATTTGTATGATGGATGTTATTTATGTACTCTGATGTGACGTGGCGAGTGTAAGCCAACTATGTTATCTCCCCCTTTTATTATATATTACATGGGATGTTGTAATGATTGCCTGACTTGCGACAATGCTTTCAATGCGGTTATGCCTCTAAGTCGTGCCTCGACACGTGGGAGCTATAGCCGCATCGAGGGCGTTACAAGTTGGTAATCAGAGCCTTCCCCGACCTTAGGAGCCTCATTGCTTGATCGTTTTTAGCAGCCGAGTTGTGTCTAGAAAAATGTTTTGAGTCCTTAGGAATTATATATCGGAGAGCTTAGGAATTCTTTTTGCTTCCCAGTCTCCTCATCGCTCTGGTAAGGCATCCTGACGTAGAGTTTTGACTATTCTCTTCTCAAATTTCACTAAAAAAAATTTAGGATCACGCGAGTATCTTGGTTTTGTTCCGATGGTTTTGTGACGAGAACATTGTTCTTGGTGCCTCCTGTCTTTAGGGGTTGTGGCAGTGTCCCGGGGAGTTGAGCTCCGAGGTGTTGTCGTCACAATTTTATCGTTGCAATTCTGGTATACTTGAGATTTGTGCGCGACATCGAAAATCTCTTTTATGCAGTTCGTTGGTGAGATAACCTCGACGCCACCCAGTACTGGGGCGGGAGTTCGGGAGTATCGCCATAACTTGTATAACGGATGCTTTTCGAAGGTTGAGATAGATGGTTTCCGAAGTTTTCCTGGTTATGTGTTGAAGGATGGATACAGCTGGATGTAGGATTTGCTAGTTTGGGTGAGATATTGTGCTTCCCCTGTATCCCCAACACCTGATTGCATAACCGGAAAGGTTCGGGAGTTTCATAGGTGGGAATTCTAGTAGCTCTAGTTCTTCTTCCACGGATATTGGTTTGAGATTGGGATTTCTTACCAATTATTCGTTCTTGATCCGTACCTTGTTGATTTATTTCTCTACCTTAATTCTTCGTGGCTTCTCAATTTATGGATATGTGACCACTTCAAGAGAAATGCATTCGTTCATTCTGTTCGGATGTGAAGACTATATGTTGCAATTTTCATTCCGTTGGATTCAGCTTCTATATTGTTGTCTATCAGTGTGCTAATGGTGGTCAACCTGTTCAGGATGGCTCCTCCAACGCGCACGACTCCGAATCCTGATCCGCCTCCACCTCCGCCTCCTCCGGAAGCATGGCAAGCTGTGATGGCCGCTACTAATGCAAACACACAGTTGATCATGCAAATTCTCCAAGAGCGCAATCAAGGCAGTCAAGGGAATCAAGGCCACAATCAGCACCACTTTGCTACACTGAACCAGTTCCTTGCTAATGGCCCAAAGACGTTCAGCGGTTGTGTTGAGGCTACCGATGCTGACGATTGGCTAGTGGATCTGGGCAAGCATTTTGAATGCAGCAACGTCAGGCCTGAAGATTTCGTCAAGTTTGCTTCTTTCCAGCTCAAAGATCAGGCTGCAGAGTGGTTCCAGCAGTACAAGGATTCCAGAGGTGGACGTGTTATCACTTGGAATGATTTTCGTCAAGATTTCCGCGCTCATCACATCCCTCAAAGTGTGGTTGAGAGTAAGCGTCAGGAATTCCGCAATCTGAAGCAAGGCTCTTTGTCTGTCTATGACTACAACAAGTTGTTCCAGAAGCTCGCCCGTTTTGCCAAGTAGGATGTTCCTGATGAGAAGAGCATGATCTATCAGTTCAGGGGTGGTCTTCGTGAGGAAATTCAGCTCGCTCTTGTCCTCTTTGAGCCGTTGAGATATGATGAGTTCTACAACATGGCACTGAAGCAAGAGGCTGCTCAGATGAGGTGTGATGCTTCCAGGAAGCGTGCCAGAGATGTTACTCCGTCTTCCTCTACTCAAGTGGTCAAGCAGCAGAAGTATTGGCTTCCTCCTCCTCCGTTTCGTCAGCCGTTTCAGCAGAAGAGCAAAGGTGGCAGTGGTTTCTCCCACCCACCCAACCCAGGCTTTCAGAACAAGTCTTCGTCTCAAGCGCCAAGATCGAGTGCTCCGTATCACCGTCCGCTTTCAGAGGTCACGTGTAACAAGTGCCAACAGAAGGGTCACTATGCCAACAAGTGTACCAACCAGAGGCGTCTTCCTCCTCCTCCTCCTGTCAGATCGGCAAGTACAGCTGTGGTCAAGCATAACCCCAAGTCCGCCAAGGTCAACTTGATGAGTGCAGCTCAGGTAGAGGACTCGTCAGATGTGATCATGGGTAACCTTCCTGTTAATGATATTCCTGCAAAAGTTCTTTTTGACACTGGTGCATCGCATTGCTTCATCTCGAGACCGTTTACAAATAGGCATGAATTGGTCTCACAAGTTTTACCTAGTCCTTTAGAAGTTGTCTCTCCCGGTAAGCGCATGCAGGCTAACTCCATCGTTCCGGATGTTTCTATCACTCTGGGTGACTACAAGTTCTTGGCTTCTCCTACGGTTCTCAGCAACTCAGATATCGATCTTATTCTCGGGATGGACTGGCTCTCTAAGCATAAAGCTCAGCTTGATTGTGCAGCCAGGCAGATTCAACTGACTCATTCATCTGAGGATGTCATTGTCTTTGCCGCTCGGGATAATACCATCCGGTTGTTTTCTCTCAATGAGAAGGGTGAATTGGATGCCATCTCTCAAATTCCTGTCGTTTGTGAGTATCAAGACGTCTTTCCAGAAGAGCTCCCAGGAATGCCTCCGCACCGGCCAGTTGAATTCGTTATTGAACTTGAGCCTGGCACGGAACCTGTGTGCAAACGTCCCTACAAGCTCGGCCCCGAAGAGTTGAAGGAGCTGAAGAAACAACTCGATGAGCAAGAAAGATTGGGTCTCATTCGGCCTAGTACCTCTCCGTGGGGTTGTGGTGTTCTTTTTGTGAAGAAGAAGGATGGATCGAGTCGACTTTGTGTTGATTACTGTTCAGTAAACAAGAAGACCATCAAGAACAAATACCCACTTCCCAACATCAATGAGCTGTTCGAACAACTCAAGGGTGCTCAAGTATTCTCCAAGCTTGATCTCCGTATGGGTTATCATCAGATTCGTATTCGTGAGCAAGATATTCCCAAGACAGCGTTCAGAACAAGCTTTGGTTCATATGAATACACCGTCATGTCTTTTGGCCTCGCCAACGCTCCTCCGACGTTCTCTCGCATGATGAACTTCATCTTCAACCCCTACACCAATGAATTCGTTTTGGTCTATCTCGACGACATTCTGGTTTTCTCGAAGAACAAGAAAGATCATGCCAAGCACTTGCGTTTGGTTCTTGACAAGCTCAGAGAACATCAGTTCTACGCCAAGTTCTCCAAGTGTGAATTTTGGCTCGATGAGGTTCTTTATCTTGGCCATATCATCTCTGCCAAGGGCATTTCCGTGAATCCTGAGAAGGTGTCTGCAATTGTGAATTGGGAACCTCCTCAGAATGTGAAGCAACTCCGCAGTTTCCTCGGTCTCGCAAGCTATTGCAGAAGATTTGTTGAAAACTTTTCTAAGATCGCCAAGCCTCTCTCAAATCTTCTTCAGAAGCACGTCAAGTACGTTTGGTCTCCGGAGTGTGATATTGCTTTCAACACTTTGAAAGAGAAGTTGATCACTGCTCCAGTTCTGACTCCGCCTGACGAAACCAAGCCGTACGAGGTCTTTTGTGATGCCTCTCTCCAAGGCCTCGGTGCTGTACTGATGCAAGAGAAGAAAGTTGTCGCTTATACCTCTCGCCAGTTGAAACCTAATGAGAAGAACTACCCCACTCATGATCTCGAGTTGGCGGCAGTTGTGCATGCTTTGTTGACTTGGAGACATCTTCTATTGGGAAGGAAAGTGGATATTTTCACTGATCACAAGAGTCTCAAGTACATCTTCACTCAGCCTAATCTCAACCTCAGGCAGACTCGATGGGTCGAAATGATTCAAGAGTACAATCCGAGTATCGAGTATACTCCAGGCAAGGCTAATGTGATTGCTGACGCTTTGAGCAGAAAAGCATATTGCAACAGTCTGATTCTCAAGCCTTATCAACCCGAGCTTTGTGAAGCTTTCCGCAAGCTTAATCTGCAAGTTGTTCCTCAAGGTTTCCTCGCCAACCTTCAAGTCTCTCCTACCTTAGAAGACCAGATTCGCCAAGCCCAACTTCTTGATGCTATGGTGAAAAAGGTGAAGATTGGTATTGCAAAGAGTCAGTCCAAGTACAAGTGCTACCGACTTGATGACAAGGACACTCTCTTCTTCGAGGATCGAATTGTTGTGCCCAAAGGTGAACTTCGTAAGGTGATCATGAACGAGGCTCACAACTCTCTCCTCTCCATCCACCCTGGTAGTACGAAGATGTATCAGGATCTCAAGCAAACTTATTGGTGGACTCGAATGAAGCGCGAGATCGCTCAATTCGTGAACGAGTGTGATGTCTGCAGAAGAGTGAAGGCAGAACACCAAAGGCTAGCAGGTCTCCTCCAACCTCTTGCCATTCCAGAATGGAAGTTTGACCACATTGAAATGGACTTCGTGACTGGGTTTCCAAAGTCCAAGCGTGGCAATGATGCTATATTTGTTGTCATCGACAAGCTCACCAAAGTGGCTCACTTTCTGCCTATCAAAGAGTCGATCACTGCAGCTCAATTGGCGGAACTCTATACCTCTCGCATTGTCTCTCTGCACGGTATTCCTCTAGTGATATCTTCAGACCGTGGCAGCATCTTTACCTCCAAGTTTTGGGATTCTTTTCAAAAGGCCATGGGCACCAACATCCGCTTCAGCACAGCTTTCCATCCTCAAATGAGCGCTCAAGTCGAGCGTGTCAATCAGATTCTCGAAGACATGCTCAGGGCTTGTGTGATTTCTTTCGGCATGAAGTGGGAGGATTGTCTTCCTTATGCTGAATTCTCATACAACAACAGCTTTCAAGCAAGTTCGGGCAAGGCCCCCTTTGAAATTCTATATGGCAGGAAGTGCCGTACCCCTCTCAACTGGTCTGAAACTGGTGAACGTCAACTGCTGGGTAATGACTTAATCACAGAAGCAGAAGAAATGTGCAAAGTCATTCGTGATAACCTCAAAGCAGCTCAATCCCGCCAGAAGAGCTACTATGATAGTAAGCACCGTGATTTGACTTTCGAGATTGGAGATCATGTTTACCTTCGCGTCTCTCCTATGAAAGGTACTCGTCGCTTCGGTATCAAAGGGAAGCTTGCCCCTAGATACGTGGGACCTTTCAAGATTGTCAGCAAGAGAGGCGACCTCGCCTATCAACTCGAGCTTCCTTCAAACTTTGCAAATGTTCATGATGTGTTCCATGTCTCTCAGCTTCGAAAGTGCTTCAAGACTCCTGACCGCACCGTCAACTTCGAGGACATTGAGCTCCAAGAAGATCTCTCTTATCGTGAGCACCCAGTTGCTATTCTTGAATAGACTGAACGCAAGACTCGCAACAAGTCAATTAAATTCCTCAAAGTTAAGTGGTCTCACCATTCCGACCGTGAAGCCACCTGGGAACGCGAGGATCACCTCCGTTCTGAGTACCCGGAGTTCTTTTAGTCCTAGATCTCGGGTCGAGATCTTTTCGTAGTGGTGGAGTGTTGTAACGCCCCAGATATAATTTCCCTAATTGTACTCCAACTCTTGCCGTCTCCGGCGCTAAGTTATATTTATTTCTCGGGTTTGGGTTTTTGTCTCCGCGTGTTGTTTTTCTTTTTCGTGCATCTCTTATCATGTCATCACGTGCATTGCATTTGCATAAATGTTCATCTCATGCATTTGAGCCTTTTCCCCGTTGTCCGTTTTGCATTCCGGCGCTTCGTTCTCCTCCGGTGGTCATTTCTACCTTTCTTTCATGTGTGGGGTTTAAACATTTCCGGATTGGACCGAGACTTGCCAAGCGGCCTTGGTTTACTACCGGTAGACCGCCTGTCAAGTTTCGTATCATTTGGACTTCGTTTGATACTCCAACAGTTAACCGAGGGACCGAAAAGGCCTCGTGTGTGTTGCAGCCCAACACCCCCCAAATTTGGCCCAAAACCCACCAAACTCTGCTCCATGTCCTAGAGCGTTCGATCACGATCGTGTGGGCGAAAACCGCACCTCATTTGGACTCTCCTAGCTCCCTCTATGCCTATATATAGACCCCCTCCTCCAAATCCCGAATCCCCTCGTCTCAAACCCTAGCTAAAAAAAAAAGCTCCCAGCCACCGACGGACATGTCCGCCGCCTGACCGGACACGTCC